>NW_006199316.1:1111015-1137966 GCF_000334495.1 Tupaia belangeri chinensis
AAAAAAAAAAAAACTTTGTGCATTAGCAGATGGCGTAATGATTATGTAGCTAAACTCCCACATAGTCAACCGCGGTTCCAGTTCCTGACCTGGCAACTTAAAACTCATGCCATACACATGTGCGTGCATGCCCAAGATCCCTAGAGGAGAATGGAGGAGAAGGGATTTGGGGATGGCCAACCGCGCTGGGGGCGTGATTTCTCGCTTTCTGTCTCTCTGTCTCCCTCTGTCTCTCTGGCGAGGACATGCGCTCTTTAGCAAAAATCTCTCTAAAAATAATAATTTAAAAAGATAAATAATAAAAAACACTTTGTACATATTAACATGGCTGGGACTAGCAAGCCCTGGATCAATATTTGCTCATCATTATTACAACATAGGAGGAAGCCAAGGCTCGCCGTGGCCCTGTGGTCTTCATTCTACGCCACTGTGTTTGCCCTTTGCGCCGGCTGGAGCCTGGACTGGCTGTCTGCCCTGCTCTGAAAATGCAAGGCCACCGGTCCACTGGGACAAGTCCAGGTCATCTGGCTGTGTGCATGGCCAGCCTGCCAAGGGGGCTTGGTGGAGAGTGATAAGCACTGCTTTCCCCTGTGGCCTGACAGAGCAGGATTGAGCCCCATCCTGTCATGCCTAAGCTGTGTGACCTTGGGCAAGTACCTCTCCCTTTCTGAGTCTGAGTCCTCATTTGAAATGGGGAATACTAATGTTTTTCTGCCCTCAGGGCTGTTGAGGGGGAATAATGAATGAAAGAATGGGAATGGCTTTGCATATTACTGTGCTGTACAAATACAATCTAGTTGAGGCCAGGAAATTCCGGGGTAGGGGAAGATCACCATTTAACAGGGAGGGGTCAGAGAGAGGTGGAGTCCAGTCCAGGTAAAGATGAGCCTCCTTATGGGCCTGGCCATGGAAGCAGGTAGGAGGGGAAGAGGGAGTGACTGTCATCTGGGAGGGGGTAGAGGGGCTCTCAGCCTGGGGTGGAGGTGAGCATGGCTTAGGTGGGGACAGCTCTAGGGTCCTGTTCACTGGAGATCCCCTCCTCGTGCTCTGTTCCTCTTTCCTCCTCTGCTGGTGTGGGAAGGAACACCACTAGCCGATCCTTCCACCTGACACAGTGTTGAGAGCCGGTGTCTGAACCCAAACGCGGCAGCTCTCGTTCTCCGCTGGACTCTGCCGCTCACGTGCTGCACAGTTCTGGGCCTCTCCCTGAGTTTGGATTCTCCCAGTTATTTCATAAACCAACACAGCAAATGTCACTTGCAAACTGTGACAGCACAGCTCTGCGAAGGATTATTCTGTTCCAAGACTGCAGAAGGAGACCAATGGCAATGTGTAAGCATTGTAACTTACGGAATCACTGGTTAGAGTTGGAAGAGGCCTTAGCAAAAGACTGAAAACCTCACAGACAACACATCTGGCTTCACAAGGCATTTTCTTTCTCTCTTTCTTTTTTTTTTTTTTGGTTTTGACTTATTTATTTTTAATTTTATGTGTCTCTGACTTATAAGATGGTTTCTTTCTTTTTAGAATTATTGATTTAATTTTATTTATTTATTCATTTAATTTGAAGAGAGAGAGGGTGAGAGAGAGAGAAGCCACTAGGTCTGGGACTCAACCATGTGGGAGTATCCAGCACCATAGCCACCATGCCACCTGCTGGTCCCAGTTATTATTATTATTTTTAATTTTACCAGAGAGAGAGAGAAAGTGAGAAAGCAAGCCACCAGGTCCAGGACTTAGACCATGGTAGGCCATATGGGAGTCCAGTGACATAACTGCTACGCCGTCTGTTGGTCCTCCACAAGGCCTTTTCAATAGCTTTCTCTTATTTGAGTCTTGCAACTCCTCAGATTTACAGAAACTATGGATCTAGTTAGCTTGTATGATGTATGTGACTTCACATGTCGGTGCAGAGGTGGTCCTGGACCCAAATCCCAACTCCAGTGGGACTTTCAGTGAGTTACTTCAGCTGTCCGTACCTCAGTTTCCTCATCAGTAAAATAGAAATATTAAAACCTTCCTTGTGGGACCAGCTGTTAGCATAATGGCTATGTCGTTGAACTCCCATGTAGTCTACCGCGGTTTGTGTCCTGGACCCGGTGGCTTAAAACATGCCGGGTGCGTGTGCGTGTGTGCCCAAGATCCTGAGAGGAGAATGGAGGAGTAGGGATTGCAGCGTGGCCATCCCCCAGGGGGGTGATTTCTTGCTTTCTGTCTCTCTGTCTCTCTCTGTCTGGCGAGTGCACGCACCCTATGGCAAAAACCTCTCAAAAAAAAAAAAAAGAGAGAGAGAAAAAAGAAAACCTTCCTTGCTGTGTGCTGCATGGTGGCACAGTGGTTAAATAGGATGTTTTGCAAGGCTGATCGCCTGGGAGAGTTTGAGGTTCATGTCTGGAGAGTTCCTTGTGTGTACTAGATATGCCGGTGCCCCTAGTTTGGGGCTGGCTGAGGCAGGAGGGCATCATCAACACTCTATTGGGAGTATGAGTGTCTGTCTGTCTGTATCTGTCCCTCAAACTCATTGAAGACATAAAATAAAACTTTTTGAAAAGTTCATCGCATGGGTGTGGTGAAGATGAAATGAGGTCACTCACTGAAGAGTTTAGAGTAGAACCCAGCGTGCAGCAGATGCTCAATAAACATTGGCCCGAAACAACCAAAGCGCCCACTTAGGAAATGGCCAGGCTCGGCTCCTGGCCCTAGCTTCAGTGCTCTGTGTCCCATACTAAGTCAATTTGTTTCAGGACCCCCTTCCCTATTTGTTTCCCAGCTGAGGCACTCCTGGTTTAAGAAGTGAGCTGTGTTTTACAAGGCTGCCCTGAGCAGGCAGCCAATAGGCAACATGGCCTCAAGTGACCTGAAAGAATTATTTATTGTCCTGAGGTCAAGCATACCAGGACAGTAACTGGCCCTACAAGCTGACCGGGAAGAGGCAACCCATTGCTGAGGCTTGCATGCAGAGCTGAAATGACAGCAGAAGAAGGGCAGGAGGTCTGGCCCTGGGCAGATGGATCACCTGATCCAGACAGGGGGCCTGAGGGCTGGGATTGGCCTAAAACAGGGCTGTGTCGACCCAGAGGCTGGGCCTTGGCATCCTGTCAATCTGCCGTCAGACCCAGAGCCTAGAAATAGTGCCGGGCAGCCTGCGCGCCCTGGCGTGTGTGAGGAAGCCAACATGCAGGTGCCAGCCAAGAGCTACCCCAAGAACTGCCTGCTGACCGTCATGGACCGCTACTCGGCCACCGTGCGCAACATGGAGCAGGTGGTGATGATCCCCAGCCTTCTGCGGGGTGTGCAGCTGGGGGGGCCTGGGGCTGAGGCCGAGGCCCATGCCGGGGCCCCCGATCTCTACACCTACTTCACCATGCTCAAGACCATCTGCGTGGATGTGGACCACGGACTGCTGCCGCGGGAGGAGTGGCAGGCCAAGATGGTGGATGAGGTCGAGAACGAAGCTGCTGAGACGGAGGAGGAGCTCAAGGAGAACAAGGTCTCGGGGAGGCTGGACCTGGAAGCCCAGTTTCACCTGCACTTCTGCAGCCTTCACCACATCCTCACGCACCTCACCCTGAAAGCCCAGGAGGTGACAAGGAAATACCAGGAACTGATACAGGGCCAGGTCCTGTAGGCCTCGGACTCCAGGGAAGGTAATGGTGGCCATGCTTGGGGTGTCAGAGTCTATTCAGGGACATTCCTGAGAGGAGGGAGTGGGGGTGCAAGCCAGGGAGAGCGGGACAGCCTGGCTCTCAGACAGAACCACCCTCCTACCATGGCCTGGGAATGATGACCTGGGGAGCGTCCAGGACCAGGCCTGTTTTTTGTTTGTTTGTTTGTTTTTGTTTTTTTGAGAGGTTTTCACTATAGGGCGTGTGCGCTCACCAGACAGACAGAGACATAGAGACAGATAGCTAGAAATCACCCCCCAGGGGGGATGGTCACGCCGCAATCCCTTCCCCTCCTTTCTCCTCTCAGGATCTTGGGCACGCACGCACATGCGCCTGGCGTGAGTTTTAAGCCACTGGGTCCGGGACGTGAACTGCAGTCGACTACGTGGGAGTCCAGTGACATAGCCATTACGCTAACTGCTGGTTCCTTTTGTCTGTTTTTATCACAATCCTGACCCAAGATTGGCTGAGTAGGGGTGGTGAACAATTATGAAGACAGAGGAGAAAAGCCTGCACGTGCATACCTCATGTGCATGTGTATGTGTGCATTTATTAAAAAGTATGTGAATGCTTTAGATGTGTGAATTGAACAAGTGTGTGTTCCCACCATTAACTTTAAGAATCTGATTAAAGCTGTGGACCCTCTCACCGGGGTCAGCCTGTGGTCTAGTGGTTAAGGGAGCTATTGGGTCGTCGGAAAAGTCATGATGGATTTTTGCACAGAAAAATATGTCATGACTTTTCCAATGGCCCAATAGATGCCACACAGCCAACCATGTCAAGTCCCAGACTGGTGGCTTGAAAAACACGCCAGGGGCCAGCAGATGGTGTGGTGGTTAGGGGCGCTGGACTCTCTCATGGCTGACCGTGCTTTGAGTTTTGAATCTGGTGGCTTGCTTTCTCACTTTCCCTCTCTCTCTCTCTCTCTCTGGTAAAATAATAACAATTCTTCTTATTATTATAGTTACATAATAATAATAAATAAAATAATCCCTTAAGAAAAAAAAGAAAAACATGCTGGGTGTGCCTACTCCAAATTGAAAAGGCACGAGTAATGAGAAGGGATTGTGGTGTGGTCATTCTCTGTAGGGGGTGCTTTCTCCCTCTCCCTTTCTCTGTCTCTTTCTGGTGAGTGCATGTGCCCTCAGGCAAAAAAAAAAACAAAAAACAAACCAAAACAAAAAAAAACCTTCAGACTCTCCCCAGAGTTCATGCCTGTAGACACATAACTGTATAACTTCAGGAATTTGCCACCCACCAAGGCCTGTCCATGAGTCCTATGAAACCCTGATGTCACGTGTTAATAGCTTCCATCTGAACACACAGTACGTGCCAATATGGCCTCTAAATGTTTGATGTGGAATGACCTCGTTTAATCTCCACAATAACCCTACAAAAATAGATTTTACTATCTTCATTTTACAAACGAAGAAAGTTATTTATTTAATACATACTTATTTACTAATAAATACTCATAAATTGAGAAATTACCCCCTGGGGGGCATGGTCATGCCACGGTCTCTTCTCCTCCAGTCTCCTCTGGGGATTTGAGGCATGTGTGCACACAGGCTGGTGTGATTTTCAAGCTGCCAGGTCTGGGACTCAAACCACAATCAGCCCTGTGGGAGTCCAGTGCTTAGCCACCATACCACCTGATAGCCCCAAATTTTACAGTTTTAAAATCATTTGCATAGCAGGGCCAGCAGGTGGCATGGTGGCTAAAGTGATGGACTCCCACATGGCTATGGCAGTTCAAGTCCTGGGCCTGGTGGCTTGCTTTCTCACTTTGTTTTTCCCTCTCTCTCTTTCTCTCTCTCTTGTAAGTGCACATGCCCTGTAGCAAATTTAAAAATAATAATAAGGATAAATAAAATTAAATAATTCTTTTAAAAAATCACTTGCATGATCAGTTATGGACTTGAGTTACCATTCCTTTTTACCATTGAGAAAACTGGAGGCCTATGAAGTTAAGTGAGAACAAGGTAGTCAATGAATGGCAGAGGTGATATGTGAGCCTGGCCTGCCTAACTTGAGTCTAATTCTTCACTAGTGGATTCTTTCTTTCTCTTCCTTCCTTTCTTTCTTTTTCTTTTGAGAGGTTTTGGCTCTAGGGTGCGTGCATTCACCAGGAAGACAGAGAGAGACTGAGACAGAAAGCGAGAAATCACCTGCCAGGGGATGGCCAAGCTGAAATTCCTTCTCCTTCATTCTCCTCATGGTATCTTGGACAAGCACTCACGTGTACCAGGCCTGAGTTTAAGCCACCGGGCCCAAGAATCAAACCATGATCGACTACATGGGAGTCCAGCGACATAGCCATTACCTCCACTCCTGGTCCCTCACTAGTGGATTTTCTGTGAGCCACTGAACCTTAGAACTCTGCCACCTGGGCTGGAGGTGGGAACGGGGACGGTAATGGGGTGGAAACCCCGTTTAAAGAGCCAGGCAATTAATTCTGCATTATGATGCGTGGACTCCCCTTAACCTAATTCATTTTCATTTACTGAGGCAGAGTGACAGCAAATGTCCACAAATCCAGACTCTTATCCTGTCTCTGTCTTTGACCTCTGTATATTCCTATTTATTTCACCTGTCTGCATGTTTCTGTGAGTATAATATGGAGACCCGAGGAGTGATTCTTGAGCTAGCTGATTCCTGCAGTGCTAAGGTTTCCAACGGCAACACACACGCAGAGCTTTGCCACTGTCCTTGCTTCAGCAGGCATGTGCTAGCACCTCGGGCTTGAATTTATCCTTTACAAAATTTCTGTCCTCCACAGGTCACACAATAGGAGGTAGACGTGGACGGATGAGGACACGGAACAGTTTGCTGGCCCTGACTAAGACCGGTAAACGCCTGGACCCGCAGCTAGAACCACAGCGACTCAGTTCTCTGGGCTGCCCCTCTCCCTGTCTGATTACCGATTCGTTGCCACTGGCTTACCTGTAGGACGTCTGCTGTACTCACAACTCCCCTTGCTCTGCTCACCAGTTTGGAGTGCTGACCAGTGGTTCAGGAGAGACCAGGCAAAGGGTGGGACGGTAGAGACCATAGGGGTTAGCATGTGACCAAAACGAGCATCCCTCTTTTGTTTTGCAGTAATTCAGTATGCAATTGTAACTATGTAATCTTGGGCAAGTTATTTAACCTATTGGAGTCTAAATTCCCTCACCTGTAAAGCGGGAGTCTTATCTACCTCATAAAGTTATGAGAATTAAATAAGATGATGAATCAAAAGCCCCTGGCACGTGAGAGCTATCGCAATAGGCTGTTCTCTCCCACCCTTGCCTATGTATCTGCTCTAGCCCTTGCTTTGACCCTCCAGAACTGGGAAGTGGCAGTCCCATGGTGTGAGTGGTTCACATTCTTGTACCTGTTGACTACTGATGAGGCTGAGCATGGGTGAACTAAAAGACTATTTATTGCACTACCAATAAAAACAAAACCAAAATACCCTGTATTCAGGCACCTTTTTATTTCTAGAGCACTTTCTTCAAACATTAAAAAAAAAAAAAAATGGGGGCCAGCAGATGGCATAGAGCTTATGTCACTGGACTCCCACATGATCAACCATAGTTAAAGTCCTGGACCCAGTGGGTTGAAAAATCATGCCAGTCACATGTGTGTGCACATTCAAGATCCTGGGAAGAGAACAGAGAAGGGATTGCAGTGGGAATGACTTTTCACTTTCCCGCTGTGGCAGTCTCTCTCTCTCTCTCCCCAAGCACATACACCCTGAGGCAAAGAAAAACTCTTAAAAAACCCCCAAAACTTGCCAGAGGATATTAGTACTCAAGGCAGGGGTGGAGGTAGGGATGGAAGTGGAGGGGGTGGAGAGGGGAGGAGAAAGAGAGAAAGCAACCCCCATGGGGCGTGGTCATGCTTGTAGTCCCTTCTCCCTCCTTTTTGGATTTTGGGCATGCATGTATATGCACCCTGGCATGTTTCTCAAGCAGCCAATTCCAGGACTCAAACCAGTCAACTATATGAGATTCAGCCACCCTAACCACCACCACCAGCTGGCCCCCAACACAAATTTTTAAATTGCCTGTGGGCATATACCTTCAGCAGAAATGGAGAGTGAGAAAGGAGCACAACCCCCACCACCCCCCCACACACACACACCATCACCATGGGGCATGGTCACACAATCCTTTTTCTTCCATTTCTTCATCCTGTCAGGATTTTGGCCACATATGCATACATGTTCAGCATGTTTTCCAAGTCACCAGTGCTAGGATTTGGACCATGGTCAGCCACATGGGTTCCAGCTCCCTGAACCATGTGATGCGGCTGGCATTCTCAAACATTTCACTTTTTTTTTACAATTGGTGCTTTAGATGGGATTCTTCTGATTTTGTTCAGAAACCAGCTGCTTATATTCACACAGCCGCACATCAAATAGAAATAATTTTATCTCAAAAAATGAAAGATGATAAAATCTGAGCTTAAAAACAAGCATTTGGAAGTGATGTCATAGATAGGAACCTCATTCTAGCTAGATGAGGTCTTTTGCTTTTTTTGGAGAGGTTTTTGCTATAGGGTGCGTGCGTTCACCAGAGACAGAGACAGACAGAAAGTGAGAAATCCCCCCCCCCGGGGGGATGGTCATGTCACAATCCCTTCTCCAATCTCCTCTTGGAATCTCAGACACATATGCATATGCTCCTGGTGTGAGTTTAAATCACCAGGTCCAGGACTCGAACCGCGGTCGACTACATGGGAGGCCAGCGACATAGCCATTACGCCATCTGCTGGTCCCAGAGGCCTTTCACTTTTTAAAAATTTATCATTTAAAAATTTTGCGATAGAGCACATGTGCTCACCAAAGAGAGAAAGCCAGCAGGTCTAGGACTCGAACTGTGGTTGGCCACTGGGAGTCCAGTGCTGGCTCTGAGGTCTTTCACTTCTAATTGCAGCCAGCTCTGCAGTACAATTTTTTTTTTCTTAAGGAATTAAAGCGCTTTAATTAAAAATCACGAGTGGATGATAAAGTGTGTAGAAACTGAAAATTTACAAACTATTTAAAACCTGGAATTGCTGACTGTTCAGAAACTACACAGATGGATCATGGGTGGTGGTGAACAGCATAAAGGGATTATGGATGAATCTGCATTGTTCTAGCTGCTCCCCATGCCACCCGTCTCCGAGGAAAGCCTGAAACTGATTATTGAGCCAGGCTAATGCTGGCAGCAGATCCAGTGATGGGAACCTGCCTATCAGTAGATCCTTCCACTGGGTTCACAATTTTGATCTGAGCCCCAGACAGCTGACGGATCTCATTGATTTTGGCGCCTTGATGCCCGATGATGCAGCCAATCAAATCATTTGGAATGGTGAGTTCATGAGAAGTAGTCTGAGCAGATGCATCCAAACCTGCCCAATAGCCTTTCACCTCTGGAGAGCTGGATTCAATGCCACTGAATCCGGTGTTGCCATGTGTCACAGGAAAATGAGACTGTTGCATTGCCAACTGGTGCAGCTTGGTCAAATCTGGCTGTGGAATGGCATACTGTCCTTGAATGATATAGGCCTGACCACCTGCAAAGATGACTGGAGAACTGGACAGCTTGGGCTGGTACGGTATGGTCACGCCCTTCGGGGGAGACTCCAACATGACCACACAGATGTTTGACACACTCAATGATGGTTTGCGGAATGCCAGCAATAGTGATGGCCGCTCAGTAGAGTTGGGGAACATATCCCCTGCCACCTTGACCTGAGCCCCTGTACTCTCTCGAATTTCCTTGGTCTTACAACCACCTTTTCCAATGAGAGAGCCACACTGACTAGCAGGGAACACCAGCCTCAGGGTGACTGGGGGTCTACTGGCAGCTGCGCTATTGGTCATAGAGCTGCTAATGTCCTCTTCCAGTCTGTCAATGATCATAGCAAAAGCTTTGAAGATGGCATTAGTAGGTCCAGCCAAAGTGATTATTCTCTCAGGACAATTCCCTTCTGAGATGCTGATATGTCCACTCTCCTCGGGCATCTTAATTGATTCTCCTTTCTTTCTGATGATACTGCCAACTTCCTTGCCATGCATAAGTAGCTGGATGGTGAGAGTGACATTTAATCCACCTTCAATCACACCGGTGTCCATGTCTAGCAGTGTTCTGGGGAGCTGGACTTTGAGCGGTCAAGTCTTTGGTCACTGCAGGTGCGAGGCGACTGAAGGGAAAAGGGGAGCGGGGCGGGAAGGGAAAGGGTGGGGGGGACACACTCCGGCTGCTCCCTCTGCTGGTCTGGGCGTACAATGTTATTAATGGAGCTTGCTTTGTCCAGGATAAGCTGTCTGAGTAAAGAGCCCACTGCTCAATCAGACTTCTGTTCTCCCGGTCTTTCTTCCAAACCACTTTCTAGATTGTTGCAGAGAACTGAGAAAAACAATCTGATTGTTATTTCCAATGAAAACTTTTTAGTGACTTCTAAATACTTATAGGATCCTGTCAAATTATTTTGCATGACTCACAAATCCCTCCATAAATTGGTCTGCTTTGCTTTAGAACAAGAGCAGGCAAACCTCTTCTGTAGGGGCCAAGTATTAACTATTTCTGGCTTTAGAGGCTCTAAGAACTCTGTCACAAGTACACAACTCCACTGTTTAGCATGAAAGTAGCTGCAAATATCACATAAATAAGCACAGCTGTGCTCCAATACAAATTTATTGGCAGTAGCTGGATTTGACCCATAGACTGTAACTCGCTGAACTTGACCTAGAAATAAACTCCATTTAAAAATATTTCAGATGTGAGGACCAGCGGTTAGCATAATGGCTACATCGCTGGACTCCCATGTAGTCGACCGCGGTTCGCATCCCGGACCCGGTGGCTTAAAACTCACGCCGGGCGTGTGTGTGTGCATGCGTGCCCAAGATCCCGAGAGGAGAATGGAGAACAGACTGCGGCATGGCCATTCCCCCTGGGTGGTGATTTCTCACTTTCTGTCTCTCTCTGGCTGTCTGGCGAGCACACACGCCCTATAGTGAAAACCCCTCCAAAAAAAAAAATTCAGATGTTGGGATCAGCAGATGGCACATGGTTATGCCACTGGACTCCCATGTAGTCGGTGCAGTTCAAGTCCCAGACCTGGCGGCTTAAAACTCATGTTGGGCGTGTGTTTATGCATGCCCCAAATCCTGAGAGAATGGAGAAGAGATTGCAGTGTGGCCATCCCCCCAGGGGGGTGATTTCTCATGTTCTCTGTCTCGTTGGCAAGTGTTGTGTCCTCTATAGCAAAAATCTCTCCAAAAGAAAAATAAAAATTCAGATGTCCTCTTTTTGAAATTTGCCCTAGGGTATGTGTGCTTGTTGGAGAGACAGAAAGTAAGTGAGAAAGCACCCTCGAGGGGAGATGGCCATGCCGTAATTTCTCTCCTCTATTATCTCTTCTTCCTTTTCGGATTTTGGGCACACCCATTCTGGGTGTGTTTCTCAGGTCCCTGGATCCAGGTCAAACTATGGAGCTATCCACGTAGGATCTGGCGGCTTTAACGACTGTGCTACCGGTGGCCCTGAACTATTTTTCTTACAACAAGAAGGGAGTCAGCATTCATGATAACTCTTTTAATCACAGGAGTTAACATACAGATTCACATAAAACTTCAGCCTTCTGGAAATGTGTTTCATAACATTTGGATATAACAGATCTCGGTGAATCTGGAGCATTTTGAAAACTTCAACGCACTGGGTGGAATTCTTCAAGAATTTCACGGTAACTTTTCTTATCTATAAAAGATCACAAGACATTATTATTATTATTATAAAGGTTTTTGCCATAAGACACAAGCATTCCCTGGAGAGAGACAGAGAAACAGTGAAAGGTAAAGTAAGAAATCACCCCTGGGGGCATGGCCACGGCACAATCCCCTCTCCCCTATTCTCTCAGGATTTTGGGCACACATGCACATGGCACCATTTTCAAGCTGCCAGGTCTGGGAGCTGAACCATGGTTGGCCATGTGTGAGTCCAGCGCCTTAGCCCAGCCGCCATCTGCTGGCCCCTAAAATTGTTTTAAAAATACTATTTCCTAAAGAAAAGTAACACTTCATAATTTTGTTTAGACTTTTGTCATAGGGCATGTATGCTCACCAGAGAAAGAAAGAGAAAGAGACACAGTGAGAAAGTACAAAATCGCTCCCTGGGGGTATGGCCACACTGCAATCCCTTCTCCTCCTGCGATTTTAGGCTTGTGTGTACATGTGCCTGGCAAGATTTTAAAGCTGCCAGGTCTGAGACTCAAACTGTAGAGTTGGCCATGTGGGAGTCCAGAGCCTTAGGTACCATGCTTTCATAATCTTACTGACAACAGCTCTGCCATGGACTTAATTTCTATGTCCTCTCAAAATTCTTATGCTGAAATCTAAGCCCCAGTGTAGTGGTGGGGCCTCTGGGAGGTGATTAGGTCATGAAGGCAGAGCCTTCAGGAATTGGATTGGTGTCCTTATAAACAAGGCCTGAGAGAGCTTGCTTGTCCCTTTTACCAAGTGAGGACACACAATAAGGTGACATCTATGAAGCAAAGAGTGACTCACCAGACTTTCACTCTGCCTTGATCTGGAACTTCCTAGCCTCTAGAACTGTCAACAATATATTTCTATTATTTAAATGATCTAGTCTAAGGTATTTTGTTGTAGCAGTCCAAATGAACTAAAACAAACCCCTAAGAATTTCTTGTCTTCAACTAAGGCTTGGAAGTCACTGAGACATCTGTTTTGCTGAGTGAGGAATACCTTTGGAGAAATCTAGTGATATCTAGACAGCTGTTAGGAGGGGCAAGGTGCTACCAGGGTAGCCTGCCTGCAGGGGCGAAGGGAAAATTGGGAGGGGTGCAGGTCAGTGAGGAGAGACCAGCAGTTGGTGTGATTAAACCAGCCATGAACCCCTGCTGCTGTTAGTGCCTGAGGCTCTTGGCATACCTGCCAGTAACCAGCTGTTCAGTCAGAACAAGGCCTATACAAACTCCAGCTGACAAGGGAACTTGTAAAATATCATTAGGCAAAGAGGCACAGGGTTGCCTGCAACCAGATCTCACACCCAGGAATCGGTGTTTCTAAGATTCTTTCTAGTGCAAACATTCAACTCTTCTTAGTATTCTCTATTTCTGATACATCCAGCACTCATGGCTTTGTACTAGTCTTTAAGCTTTTGTCAAACAAAGCTGCATCTTTTTGATTCACCATAAATATCAAATGTGACTAAAAGCCATATGACTATTAAGTGGAGAAATAAAATGTTAAAGCTACATAGGCCCATAAAGATCATTAAGTTTAATGAAATTTAAATTCTTTATATTACATATTTCCATATGTAGGAAAATTTTAAAAATCGATTTATATATTTACAAGTTTAAAATTTTCCTACATTTTCATTCATTTATTCATTCACACATCTAATAGAATCTGAGTGGAGGGATCAGCAGATGGTTTAATGGCTATATCCCTGACTCCCACTTGACCACAGTTCGAGTCCTAGACCTGGTGGCTTAAAACTCACACCAGGTGCGTTTGCATGCATGCTCAAAATCCTGAGAGAAGGGATTGTGGTATGGCATCTCCCCTGGGGTGATTTCTCTCATTCTGTCTCTCTGGAGAGCACACATGTTCTATAGCAAAAATCTCTATTTTAAAAAAAAAAAGCCAAAAACAAAAAAACAAAACCAAAAATAACACAAATTGGAGTGGCAAACACTCTGTAGCTCCTGGAGACAAAAAATAAACTAAAATAAAATCTGAATGAGTTAAACTCCCAGCCTACAAAGAGCTCACACATGTGCATATCTTGTTGTGTATGAAATACAGATAAGGAAAGTTATATTACAATCATTTTGGGCCAGCCCATGACGTAGTGGGTAAGGCAGCTGGATCCCACATGCTGGCTGCATGATTTGAGTCCTGGACCTGGTGACTTGAGAAACACGCTAGGCATGCGTGTAGGTTGTGTTCAAAACCCCAAAAGGAAAACGAAAGAAAAGGAACTGTGGTGTCGACACTCCCCATGGAACTGCTTTTTAGCTCGCTCGCTCGCTCTCTCTCTCTCTCTCTCTCTCTCTCTCTCTCTGACAATTGCATATGCCCACTGGCAAAATTAAAAAATTAAAAAAAAAAAATAAAGAAAAAAATCACAGTTAAACTGAGATAACAGTGTGAGGCTGGTGGAATTCATGTCTAGCTGGATGAATACTTCATGGAGGATGATAAGTCTTGAGCAGGAATTTGCTTGTGGAAGGGCTGGAAACAGGGTAGAGAGGAAGAATGTATCAGAAGAAGGCTCAACATGTACAAAATAATACAGTGCAGGCTTGAGACAAGCATTTTATGAGGCAAGAGAAGAGCAATGGGAGGTGAGGCAGGTTCCGTGTGGTTCAGGTCAGCTATTAAGTACATTACTATGTGCAGGCTCTGAGTCAAAGACTAGGGAAAAGATGATGCAAGAATCCAGCCAGGGACACAGACATGTTTGTAATGTGGTGGATAAAAGGTATGGGCAAAGTGTTTTCACTAGACAACACAAAATTAGCTCAGCCTAAGGAAATAAAATCCTAAGGAGTCTGGATTTTACCCTACCAGCAGTTGAGACCTAGCTCTTCTACGTAGAGAGATGTGACTGGACATGCAGTCAGCAGATATAAAACTGAAGACAGGCAAGTTAGAAGTGCTGGGACCAGCAGATGGTGTAATGGTTCTGTTGCTGGACTCCCATGTAGTCGACCACGGTTCGAATCTTGGACCACTGGCTTAAAACGCACACCAGGTGTGTGTGCATGCATACCCAAAATTCCAAGAGGAGAAGGGATTGCAGAGTGGCCATTGTCCTTGTGGGATGATTTCTTGCTTTGTCTCTCTCTCTGGTGAGCTCACCGACCCCATAGCAAAAATCTCTTTTAAAAAAGTGCTATAGACCAAGTCAGAGATTATCAGAGCCTAAACCAGGATAGGGGCATAGGAGAGAGGTGGGTGAGCAGAGAAAAAAACGCATAGAAAAACATGTCATGACTTTCCAGACAACCTAGTAGAAGGTACCTGATGCTGTAGCATGGATAAAATTAACCAGGGTAAATGATACAGAATAAGGACAGAGGTTTTTTACAGTTAACTTGAAATACCTTTCTCAGGAAAATCCTCCGGATGGGATTTCATGTATGCAAACATATCATGGTCCCTCACAGCATACATATAGTCTTGACGTTTTAAAAGATAATAGCCGATAAAAACAAAGGAAGTAACATATAGAAGCTGGCGATGCAAACCTGAAAATCAAATGACAAGCCCCAAAGAAAACAAATGTCAGTTAATATGTAATAAAAACCACATTTTTATATTTCAGAGTTATTGTATTTTTTTAAAAAAAGCTTTTTTTATATGGCTATCCTAAACAAACATCATTGATCCTTGACTTTAAGACATCCTACATTCTCTTACAAGAAATATGGTGGGGCTGGCAGGTAGAGTGGTGGTTAAGGCACTGGACCCCCACATGGCTAACTGTAGTTCAAGTCTCAGATCTAGCAGCTTGCTTTTTTATTCCATCTGTCCCCCCCCCAGTCAAATTAAAAAAAAAACGAGGAATAAAATTAAATAATTATTTTAAAAAAGAAATCTGGTAATTAAGAAAAGCAACAGTAAGTCTGCAGCTATAACTATCAATAGGACTCAAGATTTTAAGTTTCTTTTTGCCATAGGGCATGTGTGCTCACCAGAAGCAGAGAAAGTAAGAAATCATCCCCCAGGTGGGATGGCCATGCTGCAATCCCTTCTCCTTCGATCTCCTCAGGATTCTGGGCAAGCACGCCTGGTGTGATTTTTTTTTTTTTAAGGCTAGTCAAGTGAAGCTCAGGATTCTGGGCAAGCACACCTGGTGTGATTTTTTTTTTTTTTTTAAGGCTAGTCAAGTGAAGCAGTGGGAGTAGAGAAGGAACAAAGGAATCTGTAACTGGCTGTGATCAATTAGTTGTAAACACCACTGCACTCGGACCAGCCACCTGGTGTGATTTTTAAGTAGCCCAGACTTGAACCTGGTTGGCCATGTCCCAGCACTGGTCTGGGACTGGACAGGGCCCAGGCTCTTTTGCATGCTCCCTTACCACCAAACAGCCAGGTAGTAAGAATATTCCGCTCAAACCCCTGCCAGGTGCTATCCTACTGGCAATAAGGCAAACCAGTGAGTGCCAAGTTCTCCCTGTGTCCTTGAACTACAGCTACAAAGGCCTAGACTGTCTCTATACTGATCTATGTTCTTTGTAGAAAAAGACTCCATGAATGCTTCAGGTGATTGCTCCAGCATCCCAGCCCTGAGGGATGGCCTGCTTTTCCCAAGTCCCATTTCCCTAATCTCTCCCCTCTGGAGCTGTTTCTCTCTCACTCCATGTAAACTTCTGTCATTTCTTCTTTCACTTCTTTTATTTATTTATTTATTTATTTATTTGAGAGATTTTTGCTATAGGGCACATGTGCTCACCAGAGAGAGACAAAGAGATAGAAGGCGAGAAATCACCCCCCAGCTATGCCACAATCGCTTTTCCTCTCGGGATCTTGGGCACACATGCACACGTGCCTGGCGTGAGTTTAAGCCACTGGGTCCGGGACTCGAACCATGGTCGGCTACATGGGAGTTCAGCGAGATAGCCATTACACTAACTGCTGGTCCTTTCTATCACTTCTTTACTCAGTGAATCTAAATCTGGAAGTCATGCTCCTTGCAGACCATAAACTACTGATATGGTAAACTGGAAATCAGTAAGTAATTTTTTGGACTATACTTAGATTACGAACAATCTATAAGTTTAGGACAGGTGAGTGGTAATCAGCAAAAAGGGTTTAAAAACAGGTCATGGGAGAAAAGCTTAAGAAAAAATTCTATATAATATTTTCTGATAACTTGAAAAAAATTAGCATAATTTTATTTCACAGACAAAATATTTCATTATTACCCACAGATTACCAGGTACTTTCCAGGACTATAGTTTGAAAATCTATCATCTCTCTCTTCTTCCCTATTGCTCCAACTCTCCTCGAAACATCACTTATGGGTGAGAATGGTTTTACCCTCTGTACTTAAACTTGTACGACAATTTGTCTTTGTAGTGGATATGGCCAGCTGATCTGTAAATCTCTGGAGTGTTGGGACCATATTTTATACTTTCTTAAAATGTATACTTTCTTATCCATCCAAGTGACACTTACTGAGCACCTAGTATATGCCAGACACTGAGCTACACAAACACAGTATGTGTTTAATAAATAATGCTGAGGACAGCATTTCAGTAAGACTTTATGACCTAAATTTTCCAAAGCAATCTAGGTAAGCTGAGGGAACTCAAGAACTCTGATCCCAACTCCTGTGCTAAGTGCTTTATACACTTTATTTCCCCTAATTCTCACAAAAATAAGGAATTTTCCCAGAATGAAACTAGTATGATACAAGTGGAGTCAGACACAGAGCATATGCTTTTTCTTTAAAAAAAAAAAAAAAATTATTTAATTTTATTATCTTTTTTTTTTTTTTTTTAAATATGACCAGAGAGGGAGAGAGAGACAGAGTGCGAAAGCAAGCTACCAGGTCCCAGACTCGAACCATGGTCAGCCACATTGGAGTCTAGTGCCCCAACCACCACGCCACCTGTTGTCCTCAATGCTCTCTCTTTTGTTAAAGAATTATATATTTTGGGCCAGCATGTGGTATGATTGTTAAGGCTGATGGATTCCCGGGACCATGACCGAACGTGATGGAGTCCTGGGAAAAAGTAAATAAATAAATAAATAAGCCTTATATTTATTTTATTATTACTACTTATTTCTTAATTGGCTATGGGGCATGTACACTCCTATGAAGGAGAGAGAGAAAAAGAGAATTGTGGTCGGCCACGTGGGAGTCTATCGCCTTAACCATCATGCCACCTGCTGGTCCCAAAGCATGTGCTCTTATCTACTGAGCTCTTGTCTCCCAAAAAGATAGGAACTGCTAAACTGACAAGGTGAGATGAAGTAGCACACACTTCATATTTCAGCCAACCTTTGTTCCTTTTTTTTAAAGAATTATTTTATCCAACTTTATTATTTTCTAGCGCCTTTAACCACCACGCCATGTGAAGGACCCAATCTATGTTGTTCTTGAACATCCTCCCACTGCTCCCAAAGCTCTGCTCACCCACCTCTATCAAAACAGGAATCTATCACACCCAGACCAGAAATGGACGGTTGACTTATCTCTTGGATTGACTAGAAGCTCCTTAAGGGCAGGGACAGTATTCTTCACCCCATAAGCCCTGTACGTAACCCAGTGTGAGCGTGCATGCTCAAAATCTTGAGAGGAGAATGGAGAAGGGATTTCTCACTTTCTGTCTCTGTCTTTCCAGTGAGCGCACGTGTGCCCCACCGCAAAAAACAATCTCTTATAAAATGGGGCTAGCAGGTGGCGGTGGCTAAGGGCACTGGGCTCCCACATGGCAGAACACGGTTTGAGTCCTGGACCTGGCAGCTTCCTTTCTCACTATCCCTTTCTCTCTCAGGTCAAAATAAAAATAAATAAATAAAAGTTAAACAGAAAGCGAGAAATCACCCCCCAGGGGGGATGGCCATGCCACAATCCCTTCTCCATTCTGCTCTTGGGATCTTGGGCACGCACGCACAACACACATGCCCGGCGTGAGTTTAAGCCACTGGATCCAGGACTCGAACTGCGGTCGACTACACGGGAGTCCAGTGACATAGGCATTACACTAACTGCTGGTCCCAATGCATATTTTTTCATAATAGGCACTTTCTCATGAATTATCTGAGTATTTCACACTACTTGGAAATACGGGTTGGTGGTTTGGCGCCCCCTATCGAAAAGTGTGGTCTCTGACCAACAGCGGTGGCAGTTAACACCAGCCCCCCTCTCCAGGTCTAAAGAACCTGAATCCGCGTTTTAACAAGACCCCTGGGTTACACGTGTGTACAGTAAGTTTGAGAAGCACTGGCTTCCCGGTGGCCTGACACGGGGTCGTCCGAAAACAAGCTCTGTGACTTCCCGGCCGTATGACCTTGGGCAAGGCGCTTCAAGCTCTTGGTCGCGAGCGGCTCTCACCGCCCATAGCGTGGAGAGGACTAACTGCTCCAGGCCCGGCAGGACACGGCCTGGGGTGCAAGTTCCTCAGGCACACGGCAAGCTGATGGACTCGCAGCCCAGGACCCTCACAGACCCACTGGGGGTCAGGGTCAAGTCCCTGCTTCCCTGTCCCTTCATGTACCCAAAGCCTCTCCGGCTCTGCCCGACTGAGGAGCGAACCCGGCACAGACTGCACCGGAGGCCAGGTGGGCCAGCAGCATGCGGGACGGGACCGGCCCGGGCGGGCGGCCCGCAGCCCCGCGACCCGGAGTCCTCCCGCCCACCGGCCGCGCAGCCCTCACCGGCCCACACCACCGGCCTCCGCCGGAGCGCGTTATCCATCAGGCCGGAGCACTCCGCCGGAGCGCGTTATCGATCAGGCCGGAGCAGTAGCCCAGGAAGCCGATGTAGACGAGCCGCGGGTCGGTCAGCTTGGGCGGCGGCAGGTTCCGGGCCTCTTCCGGCAGGAACTGCAAGGGCATTCGGCCCGGCCGTCCGCTCAACATGGTGACGCCGTTTCCACGTGAGGCCCGGCTTCAGATGCCAACTACAAAGAAAACCACCACGACCACCGCCGGGGCCTAAGCCGCCGGCTTTCTCCTCCGAGCGCCGGGCTGAAGGGCATGGCGCCGGGCGGTGCAGCGCTCAAATGCTTCCGGGTGCGTGCAACCGTCGGGAACCGCACGCAAGGTTCCGGCCTGCTAAACGGCCCACCCGCTGACATGACCGCGCCTGTTCAGCTGGTGGGAGTAGACCAGCGAGTTTCCCCCCTGGCGAGCCAAAATGGGCGAAGACTAGGACACGCTGCTTTTTTGTCTTTTTTTTTTCTCGTCCAACTCTTTCACCGGAATTGCTTCACCCTCCTTTTCTCCTGAATGTTTCTTCAGAAAATAGTAATATATCTTTGCATGCAACACCCGTAGGTAGGTAGGCATGATAGTTTTTCAAACGTAATGAATTGAAATCCCACAAAAGCTAGTTTTCATTTCTGGGTTTACAGTCATTTATTTGCACAAATAACTGAGCTCCCCCACACCCCCCGCCTCTCCCCATACACACACGCAGCCTAAAATTAAGGTCTGGCAAGCCAAAAAGAGTACAGAGAACCCCGGGACTGGGGCTGGATAATTTAGCCAACTCTTGCAGTTTGCCTTGGGGGCAGCGCCCTAGAACGTTTCAGTCACCTTTTAGTCTTCTGATTCTCATTTGCAGCTGAGGAAGGAGGTATTCCCTAAAGGTTTGACGAATGAAAAAAGGAATCAGTATCTGCCAAGTGATTGTCCAGTCTCTGCTCACCTAACCTGCAACAATGGCAGCTTCCTTCTATGAACAGCCAGCCCTCTTTGGAAAGCCCTTCCTGATACCGTCTTGTCCTGTTTGTTCATTAGAGAGCTCATCGTTTTATCCTGATGAATGCTCATTAAATCAGAGGTTAGTGCAAAGGTTCATATGAGCCTCAAAGGTACTGATTGCTTACGTGGGAGAATTAAATACCAGCTAAGAGTGATTAAATAAGGGACGGACCTTTTAAGCCTATAGAAAGCATTCCCAGATATGTAACATTTTAAAAAGCAATGTATATGGAAAGTTTCCTGAAAGGCAGCCCAAGTTTCAAAAGTTCACACCTTTTGACCTAGTTATCATATGTCTGTGAATATGTCTTACAGAAATAGTATGACATGAAAATTCTTTTGCACTGCTTTTTTTTCCTTTTTGAACCATAGTGTTTCCTTTACTTATTTCTTGAGAGAGAGAGAGAGAGAGAGAGAGAGAGAGAGAGAATGCACCCAACAGTCTTGACACCATGGTCCAGTCTCAGTCATTCTCTCCCAGCATATTCTAGGGAGGTCTCTGGACTTGAACAGGGAATGTTCCAAAGTGGAATTTCTTCGCAGAACTCTGTGTTTCACTCTGCACTACCATCTAGACCCAAAAACTCTTTATTATTTTCTTTTATTACCAGAGGGTGCATGCTTTTGCCAGAGGAGAGAAAGCATACTCCTCAATCCCTTCTCTTCCATTTCTCTATCCTGTCAGGATTTTGGGCATGCACACACATGCACTTAACATATTGGCCATGTGAGATTTCGTTCTCTTAACCACTAGGCCATGGTGCAGCCCTAAGACACAACCTTTAAAAAAAATGTATAGTTTTATCATTATTATTTTTTGGGAACCAACAGTTAGCGTAATGGCTATGTCGCTGGACTCCCACGTAGTCGACCGCGGTTCACGTCCCGGACCCGATGGCTTAAAACTCACGCCGGGCGCGTGTGCGTGCGTGCCCAAGATCCTGAGAGGAGAATGGAGGAGAAGGGATTGCGGCGTGACCATCCCCCCTGGGGGGTGATTTCTCGCTTTCTGTCTCTATGTCTCTGTCTGTCTGGTGAGCGCACATGCCCTACAGTGAAAATCTCTCCAAAAAAAAAAAAGTATAGTTTTATCATTATTATTTTTAACTTGCTACAGGGCATGTGTGCACACCAGCCAGAAAAAGTGAAAAAGCAAGCCATCAGGTCTGGGACTCAAACTAGAGTTGGCCATGTGGAGTCCAGCGCCTTAGCCACCATACCGCCTGCTGGCCTCACACAGCATTTCTAAATTATTTTTCTAAAACATTTTTAATGCCAGAGGGCACATGTGTTTGCCAGAGAAAGTAAGCATACCCAGTAGGGTGTGGTCCCACCACAATTCCTTCTCTTATTTCTCCATTCTATTTGGATTTTGGCCATGCATGCATAGGCACTTGGTGTTTTTTTCAAACCACTGGAACCTGGGCTAGGGCTGGAGCTGGGAAGTAAACTGTGGCTGGTCATGTGGGGCCAACTCCCTTAACCATCAGGCTATGAGCCCCCCACCCCTATTTTTGCAATAGGACCTGTATGCTTGCTAGAGACAGAGATGGAAAGCAAGAAATTATTCCTGAGGAAAGATGGCACACAACAATCTTTTCTTCACCATTGTCCTCTGAGCACTCTTGGCATGCACACAGATGTTATCAGGTGTATTTTGCAAGCCACTAGGTCTGGGACTTGAACCACAAAGTCAGCTATGTGGGATCCAGCTGCCTTAACCACCACACCACCAGCTGGTCTACCACTCATGCTGTTTGTGTTGTTGTTATTGTAGGGGCCCTTGTGCTCACTAGGAAGAGAGAAAGAGAGAGAAACTGAGAAATCACCCACGTAGGGGAGGGATGGGTGGATAGGTGGTGGCTACACCACAAATACTTTTCTTCCATTCTCCTCTTGGAATTTTGGGCATGCACACATACACACCCAGCTGCAAGGTTTGGGACTTAAACTGCGGTTGGCCATGTGGGAGTCCAGCACCTTAACCACACCACCTGCTGTCACCCTCCCATCCCCACCACCCCTTCTTTAAATATTGCATCAAAAAAATGAAAACCATCAAAACTGTTTCTCAGGTTTAGTAAATTCTGAATATTGAGTAAACTATTAGGTAAAACTTAATTGAAATGTTTATAAGGATTTTATTAAAACATGATGAAATGCTTATGTACTGAGGGGCAACCACTCAGGACAAGGCTCAGCTTTAACATGAAATCTAGCTCTGTGTTAAGAGTCTACAGCAGGGAGCTGGACTCCCACATGGCTGATCGCGGTTCGAGTTCCAGATCAGGAGGCTTGTTTTCTCTTTCCCCGTCTTTCTTGCTTGCTTGTTCACTCTGTCCCTCTCTGGTCAAAATTTAAAAAGTAAGCATACCCAGTAGGGTGTGGTCCCACCACAATTCCTTCTCTTATTTCTCCATTCTATTTGGATTTTGGCCATGCATGCATAGGCACTTGGTGTTTTTTTCAAACCACTGGAACCTGGGCTAGGGCTGGAGCTGGGAAGTAAACTGTGGCTGGTCATGTGGGGCCAACTCCCTTAACCATCAGGCTATGAGCCCCCCACCCCTATTTTTGCAATAGGACCTGTATGCTTGCTAGAGACAGAGATGGAAAGCAAGAAATTATTCCTGAGGAAAGATGGCACACAACAATCTTTTCTTCACCATTGTCCTCTGAGCACTCTTGGCATGCACACAGATGTTATCAGGTGTATTTTGCAAGCCACTAGGTCTGGGACTTGAACCACAAAGTCAGCTATGTGGGATCCAGCTGCCTTAACCACCACACCACCAGCTGGTCTACCACTCATGCTGTTTGTGTTGTTGTTATTGTAGGGGCCCTTGTGCTCACTAGGAAGAGAGAAAGAGAGAGAAACTGAGAAATCACCCACGTAGGGGAGGGATGGGTGGATAGGTGGTGGCTACACCACAAATACTTTTCTTCCATTCTCCTCTTGGAATTTTGGGCATGCACACATACACACCCAGCTGCAAGGTTTGGGACTTAAACTGCGGTTGGCCATGTGGGAGTCCAGCACCTTAACCACACCACCTGCTGTCACCCTCCCATCCCCACCACCCCTTCTTTAAATATTGCATCAAAAAAATGAAAACCATCAAAACTGTTTCTCAGGTTTAGTAAATTCTGAATATTGAGTAAACTATTAGGTAAAACTTAATTGAAATGTTTATAAGGATTTTATTAAAACATGATGAAATGCTTATGTACTGAGGGGCAACCACTCAGGACAAGGCTCAGCTTTAACATGAAATCTAGCTCTGTGTTAAGAGTCTACAGCAGGGAGCTGGACTCCCACATGGCTGATCGCGGTTCGAGTTCCAGATCAGGAGGCTTGTTTTCTCTTTCCCCGTCTTTCTTGCTTGCTTGTTCACTCTGTCCCTCTCTGGTCAAAATTTAAAAAATAAATAAATGAAGTTAAATAATAATTCTTTTTTTTTGTTTTTAGAGGTTTTTGCTATACAGTGTGTGCGTTTGCCAGAAATAGAGAGACAGAGAGACAGAAAGCGAGAAATCACCCCCCCAGGGGGGATGGCCACACTGCAATCCTTCTCCTTCATTCTCCTCTCAGGATCTTGGGCATGCATGCACATGCGCCTAATGTGAGTTTAAGCCACTGGGTCCGGGACTCGAACCACAGTCGACCATGTGGGAGTTCAACGACATAGCCATTACACTAACTGCTGGTCCCTTTATTTATTTATTTTTTTTTAGAGGAAAATAATTCTTTAAGAAAAGAGTCCACAATAGAAACCTAGCCCAACCTTCCCTATGACATCTTCCCACATTCTTCTGGGCCCAAACCAGGATTATTATTATTTTAAAAAATAAACCTTAGATAACAAAACATGTTTAAGAACACAAAGAACAATATAACAAATATTCATATTCTACTACCCAGAATTAACAACTGTTATATAGTCAAATATATTTTAGCTTTTTTTCTTTCCATTTTCCCCAGAGGATGTATGTGCTCACCAGAGACAGAGAAGCAGAGGACAGGGAGAAAGCACCCCCTAATAGGGCATGGTCATGCCACATCCCGTTTCTCCATTCTGTATTCCCCAATCTGTTGCTGCTTTCTAAATTTGTTTATAGGGTTTTATATTACAAAGAAATAAAAATTATGATGTAAAATTTGTCAACATAATCCTTTTATTTATGTATTTATGTGTTTTTCTTCTACCAGAGTGTGTGTGCTGTGAGACAGAGAGAGAGAGAGAGAGAGGAGGTATTAGGCATGTGCACTTGGGCTCTCTTAACTGCCTGGCTGTGGGACTTGTTCCTCCCTTAACCCTTCTTAAGCATACGATTCAGTGGCATTAAGTATAGTGCTAATGTATTCTTAGCACCTACTGTGGCATGACGAGTCGCTGTGGAGGGTGCTTCTCTTTACACCCATTGCATGTGTTCTATCGTGAATAAAGGAAAAAAAAGTTCTCGTAAAACAGAGTGAACTTAAGAAACGGCTAGCTGGATTAGTATTCCAGGATGCCACCGATTTTTGACTCCAGCTAATTTGAGAGAAGAGAGAGAGAGAAAGCAAGAAAGCAAGCTGCCAGGTCCGGGACTCAAACTGCAGTCAGCCATGTGTGAGTCCAGCACCCTTAACCACCACACCACCGGCTGATGCCCACCTGAGGAACAATCTTATCCACACTACAGTGCTTGCTGTTTGAGCTGTACAGGTTGTCCCTCACCCTAAGAGTAGCTGTGGTTTGTAGTCTCTGCTGTCTGGACAAAGCTGTGGTTTGTAGTCTCTGCTGTCTGGACAAACCAGTACAGTAAATATTCCTGGTGGCTGTGTGCATATCGTGGCTGTATAATTTCAATGAAAAATAAAAGCCTCTGGAACAAGGTGTAACAAAATGGGGACAGATCACCATCTGCCTTGTGTGCATGCCAACAGAAAAATGCAGGAGCTGGTAATGATCCAAAATGTCTTTGTGCAAGAATACAAAATGGCATTTTATTTCTATTTCCCTCAGCAGAGGCTTCTAACTCTGCTGTGTATCCTGACGCTGGTCAGCAAAGGCTTCAAATAATTATTCTGTTCATCAGACTCCCTGTTTGGTTTGAACAAGCAGAGCAGTCAGAATGATCTCAGACAATTTTATCAGCGGAAGATGAGCTTTTTTCTCCAGCTTAGGAAGGGCAAATGGCTTCTCACTGCAGTGACAATCAGGTTGCTAGGCTGGGCTAAGCTGTTGGAAAGAATGGTCCTCAAGACAGACCAGCTGAAATGAATGGCTCACACCACTAGCAACCTGCCTCAAGTCCTGATTAATTTCCCCGACATAATTGCCTGGCACACATCCCAGCAGTTCCTTTATTCATTGCTTCTTTGTCTTGCCAGCGGGAGGGTCAGTCAACACTGACACACACAGCCGGAGCCACGCATATGCGATGCCCACCGCACAATACACCGAAGTCAGTAACAGAGGGACGAAGGGGTACTTCAGCTTCCAGGAGGTGAAAGGGAAAATAAATTCACAGCAGACTTCCAGAGGCCCCAGGCCAAGGAGGTAAAAAGTTTCCATCCAATTAAAAAGAGGTTTTTCTTTTCTGAAGAGAAATGGAGAGCAAAGGCACATTTTAGATGAGTCATCTTGGCTTAGTATAAACACTGGCAGCTAAAACTTCTCCACCTGCTCTGCCTTGATGTGAATTTTCTCCCTCCATGGCTGGAGTCAAAAGGGTGCAGGGATTTTCATACTTAGGAAGAACAATTATGATACACCATGTATTATCTCAATAATCCTGATTTATCCAGTCACCTGTCACTTAGCTGAAACTGCTCAGAGAGAAGTAGCTCTGCATAGGCAAGAAGGAAAGGAGTTGGGTGTTGTGATACCATAGTAAAAACATGAGAGCCAGCAGTTGGTGTGGTGAATTAAGGCGCTGGATCCCACATGGCTGACACTGCGGTTCAAGTACTGGATCTGGCGTCTTGAAAATCACACTGGGCATGTGTGTCTAAAATCCAGAGGAGAATGGAGAAAGGAGTGCGGCATGTCCATCCCCCAGGGGGTGATTTTTCACTTTCTCCCTATCTTTCTCTGGTAACCACAGGTGCCCAATAGCAAAAATTAAAAAACAAACAAAAACAAGATAAACAAGGGCCTCTAAAGAATTCAGGGATGCAATAATAATGATAAACAGTATCTACCAGGGGCCTTTAAAGAGTTCAGGGATGCAACAATAGCGACCTGCAGTGCAGGAAGCCATGGGGACTATGGCTCTGATCCTTGGGTCTGCCTGTGTGTGCAGCAGCAGCCAGGATCCTGAGGAGCTGCAGGGTTGGAAAAAGAAATCATGATGTGATGAGAACCTAACAAGGGTGCTTTTTTTCTCTCTCTTATCTGCATGTATGTACTTTCTACTAAAAAAACAATAGCTTGGGGACCAGCAGATGGCGTAGTGGTTACACAGCTGGACTCCCACAGCCAACAAATGTGGTTCAAGTTCCAGACCTGGAGGCTTAAAACTCAAGCCAGGGAAAACAAATAAATAAACAAAAAACCAAAAACTCATGCTGGGCACGGGTGCTGGGCACAGGTATATAATTGCCCCAAATCCTGAGAGAATGGAGGAGAAGGGATTGCAGCATGGCCATTACCTTGGAGGACAATTTCTTGATTTCTGTCTCTGTCTCTTTGGTAATCACACACATACTCTATAGCAAAAATCTCTCTCTTTAAATAAAAAGCTTATAGAAAATGGAATTATGTCAGTGTGAAAAAAATTTTTAAATCCATGCCTGTTTTCATAATATTCATTATCCATGAACTTTTTTTTTTTTTTTTTTTTTTTGAATATTTTTTTCT
>NW_006199316.1:1138067-1141764 GCF_000334495.1 Tupaia belangeri chinensis
TCTTGGACATGCACGCACATGCACCCGGCGTGAGTTCAGTCACTGGGTCTAGGACTCGAACTGTGGTTGACTACATGGGAGTCCAGTGACATAGCCATTATGCCAACTGCTGGTCCCATCCCTGAACTTTTTGAAGACTCTTCATAGTTACATTTTATTTATCTATTTGTTGATGGACATTTGGATTGTTTTCATCTTTTATCTACTGTGAATGATGCTGCAATGAACACTGGTTTTCAAGTATCTGTCTTGGTCCCTATTTCCAATTATTCTAGGTTCATACCTAGTAGTAGAATTGTTGGCATGCTATATTTTGAATATGTATCCCCAAAATTCATATGTTCAGTCATTGTAATGGGATCAAGAAGGTGAAAACTTAATGTGATTATGGTGTTGCAAGGTGGGGCCTTTGGGAAGACAGTAGCGATTGAGTGATTAGGATGGGGCTTCCAAGACTGATTTCTGTTATGTATATACAGAGAGCAAATGTGGCAGGCAGAGGCCACGTGGATATGGACCATGCTCTACTCTATTTCAGATCCTACCCTCGGGGCTGGCAGGAGGCGTGTTGGTTAAGGTGTTGGATTCTCACATGGCCAAACACAGTTTGAGTCCTCAACCTGGCAGCTTGCTTTCTCACTTTCCTTTTCTCTCTCTGGTCAAATTAAAATAATAATAGTAATAATAAGAATGTATGTAATCTCTATTAAAAAAAAATAAGACACAGGGGCCAGCAGATGGCATAGTGGTTATGTTGCTGGATTCTCACATGGCCAATGATGGTGTGAATCCCAGACCCAGTGGTTTGAAACTCACACCAGGGACGTGTGCACCTAAGATCCTGGGAGGAGAATGGAGAAGGAACTGTGTGTAGCAACCTCTTCAGGGGGTGATTCCTTACCTTCTCTCTCATTGTCTCTGTCTCTCTTTCCAGCAAGCAGATGCATCCTACAGCAAAAACCTCTTTAAAAAAGAAAAAAAAAAAAAGACACAACCTCTGTTGTCATGCCAGAGTGATAGCATTATGGGCAATTTCTTCTTCCATTTACTATTTTTTTTGGTCATGGTATTATATTACTGCTATGACTTAAAAATAAATTTCAAAAGGTTTAGCTGACCACTTAGGAGTAAACACTTCACAAGAGCAACTGTAATTTAAACTTTGCATTTTTGGATTACCTGAAGAGTGTCTTCAGTGAGGAAATGCTATAGATGGTGAAGAGTAACATGAGTAAGATTTTAATGGGAAGCTCTGTGAATAAAACAAAAAGAAATACAGATGGTGATTTGGCTGATGAGACAGGTAGATGATGTCTTAGGCAATATAAGAACACTGACACAGCTATACTGTGCTAGGAACGATCTTTTAGTTTTGCTCTGTAATTCTGTGAATCTAAAGATTCTTAGCATTAGGCGCAAACCAAAGGTTTTATTTAAGAAAATGGATGAGATCTCTTTCCTTCCAAGAAATGTTCAGTTGGTCTAAATCAGATAGTGTCCATCTCTAGGCCTGGATGAAAAGGACACAGTAGTCACGTGTATCTTGTTAAAAAGAAGCCGTTTACCTGGTGCAGTGAAGAGCAGAGGGAAGAGGGAATAATGCCCTGTGGTGGTCAGAATCAGAAAAATCGAAGCATCTTCTGCTTTTCCTACAGACAAAAGGCTAAAACACAAATTCTCATAATTAATCCTTAAAACGTCTGAATTCACAGTGGCAAAATAGTTTGAATAAAGTACACCCATGATTGCTGCTAGAATCGGTTTAAGCTTAAAACAACATACGGGAACCAGCAGTTAGCGTAATAACAGGAATGTTATGGGACTGACGGCTGCCTGGTGGTGGTGGTCAGGTAAACAGGACCTGGGAGTTTCATTTCCAGCCCTTTAGTTTATGTCCCAGCCTGGGCCCTGTACTTGCTGGTGTGCAGTATGAATTCTCACTGAGGCACTGCAAGTTCTGATCTACTTTTGAATTTTTTGAGCTCCACACTGCTAAATGACCCCAGATGAGCCATATACTGACCTGATAAATTTGCTTAATGTCTTTCAGAGCTTAAATGATGCCTCAGGATCTAGGAAAAATCTGAAAAGGCTGATTCTGTTACCATCTATCTATCTACTGGGTTTTGACCAAGCATAAAATGGACCCTATGGGCCAGCCTGTGGCCTGGTAGTTAAGGCAGCTAGATCTCATATGGCCAGCCACATGTTCTTCCTGGTCCTGGTGGCTTAAAAAACATGCTGGGTGCGTGTGCATGCATGTCCCAAGTCCCAACTGAGTGGGGAAATAGGAAAGGCATTGTGGCATGTCCATACCCCACCGGGGAGATGTTTTTTCTCTTACTCTCTCTACCTCTCAATCGTGGTAGGCCATGTGGGAGTCCAGCACCCCAACCATCATGCCACCTGCTGGCTCCTTATTTATTTTTTTAAAGCATGGCACATTGAGAAGATGACAAGATTGGCATCATGAATTCGGGCTTAAGTCCTAACTATGCTACCTGCTAGCTGTGTGGCTTTGTATAAGTCAGGGACTCTCGGATTCCTGGTTTCTTACAGTGTTAGATGGGATGGTATCCATTTATCCTAATCATCTTAAGGCTTGTTGTGAGGCTCAAAGGAAAGAACTCAACAAAACAGAAACATTTCTGGAAATCTGAAATGTGGCACAAATGTTGGGTATTATTCTAGAAAGGACTCAATCCATACTTTTTTTTTGTTTGTTTAAGAGAGATTTTTGTCCGCCCCAGTGCAGCTGCGCGCCGGGAACGGCCTGGCCGGCGCCCCCCCCACTCCGGGGGGGCACGCCACACGGGGGGCCTCCCTGCCCCTCCCTGCCTCTCTGGCCCGGGATGGCCCGGAGGCCGAAAACAAGGTTGAAGAACTTGCAACTTAAGAAGATGATAGTTACCAGCCCTGCATTACCTCAGGGGAAAACAAGAACTACTCTGCCATTTTTAAGGAAGCCAGATACCCAAGGACAACTCACACTGCAGACCCCCACAACACCATTCCTGGTAACTACAAGATGACTGCTGTGCCGCATCAGCTGATAATTATCCCTGTGTACCAGAACTGCTTTCCTGAAAATGCATTCCTTGGAGACTCTCACCTACTTGTGGATCTGCCGGAGACCCTTCCTTATCCAACCCTGAGTGGAGTTTATGCTCCCTATTACCAAAAACTTTATGAGCTGATGGTTGGAACTTGTGGCCTCTCTCCCTTTACTTGTATGTATCACTTTTTCAGTAACTCTTCTGGAAGACAACTGTATATAGCAGGGATATTGTAATGGGAGAGTGAGACAAGGCAGTCGAATACCAGACAAAGGTAGCTTGAGAAACATGCCAGCAGTGTGTGCTCACGTTCTCAAAATCCCAAAAGGAGGGAGAGAGAGAGGAGAAGGGATTGTAGTGTGACCCTTCCCCTTGGGAGGTGAGGAAAAATAAAAAAAAAAATAAAAAAAAGAGGAAGAGGAAAAAAAAACATATATATATGCATAAGCAAGAAAGTAGAAGTGGAATATTATTGATGATAACATGCTTGATTGGGTCACTGTGCAGTTTATTCTAGATGGGAGATTACATTTAGTACGCTGTGATGATGCTCAGGGAATGAATGCTAGGGAAAAAAAAAACGAAAACAAAAAACAAACAAAAAAAAACGGTAAAACTATTCGTACCATTTAAAAAAAAAA
>NW_006199316.1:1142057-1170662 GCF_000334495.1 Tupaia belangeri chinensis
AAAAAAAAAAGAGAAGAGGATAGAGAAAGATAGCAAGTGAACAATAGAGGGGATGTTCGTGAGAAACAGATATGGTTTATTATCTGTTGAAGATGACGTGTATAGTATTCTCAACTGGACTGGTCTGGGAAGTATTTCATGATGGGTGAAGTCTTTTAACAAGCAAAATGAGAAATAGTGATTGACTGTTTTAAAAAATTATAATAATAATAATTATTGGGAAATGCATGGAAAAGACTTTGAATGATAAAGCGGGGAGATCGATGCCTCTGTATTGACTGACATGCATGGCATTCCCTTTTGAAAAAGCAATGGAAGTCAATGTAAAGTTATATGTAATCCAATGTAATAAAAAAAATAAAAAAAAAAAGAAACACATGCATTTATTAACTGAATAGAATACAGCTAAAAATAAACGTATATTTGGTTACCATGGAAAACAATAAACAAATTGTTAAAAAATTAAAAAAAAAAAAAAAAGAGAGATTTTTGTTATAGGGCTTTGTGCTCACTGGAGATACTGAGAGAGACAGAGATAAAAAACGAGAAATCACCCCTCAAAGGAGATGGCCATGCTGCAATCCCTTCTCTAGTCTCCTCTTGGGATTTTGGGGATGCACGAGGATAGCATGAGTTTTAAGCCACTGGGTTCAGGACTTGAACTGTGGTCGGCCATGTAGGAGTCCAGTGATATAGCCATTACGCCATCTGCTGGCCCCTCAATCCATACTTGAACTAACAACACTCAATAAGGAACCTTGGGACTCTATTTTCACAGATGGGATGATGCTGAAGCCCAAGCCTTTTATACACCATGCTGCCACCCAGTATCCAGACCTAATAGCCTGGCGTCCTAGTACTTGATCACAATAGCACCCTTCCCAGCAATGCAAAATAAGTACATGCATTTTTTTTTTTTTTTAATTTGCCAGAAGATGGTGCACACTTGTCAGAAAGAGAGGGTGAAAGCGAGAACATACCCGCTAGAGGGGATGGCTATGCCATAATTTCTTCTCCTTTACATCTCCTCTCGGGATTCTGGGCAGAGACATTCAGGAGCCTGGTATGTTGCTTGGTCCTGGAGTCACTGCATGGTTGGCCACGGGAGACACAGTTGCCTTAACCACCACGTCGCCAGTTGGCCCAGTACATGCATATTTGCACACTTCGGAACCTTCCTGTGTCAAGGACCCCAGGCTAAGCATCCCTGTTTTTTCCTAGAAGAAACTGGCTCCCATGCATCTTTGCCTTTGTCTATATCTCTGAACATGACAAGAAGGAACAAAGCAAATGGAAGACAGCAGGATCACTGGGAAGTGTGCCAAAAACACGGGCTGGGTGAGCTAACTGCTTACCTCATGGGGAGAACTGCCAGGAGTATGGCTTTTTCATGGACATGCCACCCAAACAGGAACGAGCTCAAGGCACAAAGAATTAGGCATCGGAGAAAGCCTCTGGGCCCTTGGGGTTTAAACCAAAGACAGAAAACAGAGGGCTAGAAACAACAGGCAAAGATAAAACTTCAGTATCATTTAAAGCAGGCTTTACAGAAACAATGTTCATGTGAATACAATTTGTATCATCTCTGAGAAACAGATCCTAGACCATTCTTCATTGAACTGATGTAATTCATCACTTTTTGCACAGCCCACCAAAAGCTGGCATAAAAGCAAGTACTCAGAACAGTCATTTGTAAGTAAATACTTAACACATTCAGATGAATTCTACATATCAGAATTAATAATAAATGACAATTAAATTCTACAACACACCATATAAAAATTTATTACAGTTTTAAAAAAATCTTTTTTAAACTTTATTTATTTATTTTTAGTTTGACCAGAGAGAGAGACAGAGTGAGAGAGAGGGGGTGGTGGTGGGGAAGTGAGAGAGCAAGCCACCAGGTCCAGGAATTAAAACTGTGGTCAGCCATGTGGGAGTCCAGTGCCCTTAACCACCATGCCACTTGCTGGCCCCAAAATTTATTACAGTTTTATAACTAGCTTATAATAATTACTGAATCTTTTTAGACAAATTATATCACAGCTATTTGGGGCCAATAAATTAAATTTTACTATATTAATAAACATCTAGAGCAAGTCAGACTATGAAAGAGAGACACTGTATGTCTCCACTTAACGTATACCGACTGTCCATACTCTATGGTACAGACTGAAAGACTGGAGGACATAAAAGCATTAAAAATCATTATGGATACTAGAGACCAAGTGGGAAGAGTGTGGGAGGGGAAGAGCATAGGAAAGGAAATTTGGGGAAAAATATAGAGAGGTAAGACATTTGTGGACACAGGTATTATTTGTTGATGAGGACATGTATAGCATTCTCGACTGGGCTGGACTGAGGTGTATATCATGCTGGATAAACTCTCTTTATAATCTAAATGATGTATAGCAATTAAATGTATATATATATATAAGAGCTTGGTATAGTAAAAAAATATCTCGCTTTGTGTGTTAGAATTTAATTTACAATAAAACTGACTTATGAAAAAGCTTGGTATAGTAAAAAAAATCTCGCTTTGTGTGTTGGAATTTAATTTACAATAAAACTGACTTATGAAACAGCTTATCAGGCTAAGATTTTAGGGAAAAAAGGTTTATTTCAGCTAGAATATTTGACCAAGTAGACCAGCAGAGCTTAATTACCGATATCCCACTGCCACTTAATTAGGTGGGATCAAGGTGGCTAGTGAGGAGGTTTGAACATTAGGAAGCCAAAATTAAGAATGGGAATAATTACTGATAGGACTGAGTTGTTCATATTGAATTTCACTCACATTTTATCATGAAATTGGGGTTACCATGATCACGAACAAAACAACTATGAATGAAGCCTCTACCAGTATCTGACTCTTATCAGGCTCTATCTGATACTCAAAGAGCCACTTTTCAACTTGTTACGACCATCAAGAGAAAATATTCTACCACCTAGATACTTCTGGAAGTTTGATCAGTCAACCGAGCATGAAAAAGAATCTGGATGTTCCTGCCACAAAATATTTTTCCTCTTTCTCCGCAGCCTGGTCCCTGCCTCCCTCTCCCTGGACCCTTCTTTTTCCTTATTCCATGGTGAACAGATGGGCTAAGAACCACTCCTCCTTACTGTTAAAAGTTACTCTAAGAATTGCTAGTAAATGTTTCCATCCTAGAAGGATAACAGTCATGGAATTTACTGTACAGTACGAAGAGCTTAAAAATGAAAATTCAGGGGCCAGCACATCGCATGGTGTTTAAGGTGCTGAACTCCCACATGGCTGACTGCGGTTCAAGTACTGGACCTGATAGCTTGAAAGTCACACCAGGTATATGTGCATGCTTGCCCAAAATCACAAGAAGAAAATGGAGAAGGAATTGCGGCATGGCCATCCCCTTTGGAGGGTAATTTCTCAGTTACTCTCTCTCCAGTGAGTGCATGTGCCCTATGGCAAAAACATCAAAAAACAAAAGAACGTGAAAATTCATTCAGCCTTAAGGGAAATAAAAAAGCAGAGAAAAGTCAGTAAGTAAGAATCATCTCTTGAGCTCTTACCAATATGGCAATCAGAGTGCAGATGAGAGTGGCCAAGGGGGTCACTGAAGGAAGGACGGTATGTTCAAACTGTTGGACCAAACCACTTGTCATTGAGGCCTTAGGAATCTTGTTGGGATCAAGAAGTTTCAGTTTCAAACCTACAAAATAAGCAGACATTTTATTTTATTTTCATTTCTACCAAAGGAACACCATATTTTACCAATCAATCCCTTGAGGAAAAAAGCAGCTACTAAATCTTATTGCTTCAAGGCCAAGATCTCATGAATTTAATTCTGTACTGTCTGACCTAAAATGCCCTGGTAAGGCAAGTAGGAAGCATGGTGGTTAAGGCTCTGGGCTCCCACATGGCCAACTGTGGTTTGAATCCCAGACCTGGTAGCTTGCTTTCTCACTTTTTCTTTCCCTCTCTTGTCTCTCTTTGGTGAGTGTACACTAACAAATGAAAAATAATAAATAAAATTAAATAAAAAAAAATGCTTCTGGTATTTAAAGCAGCCCTTTACATAAAAATAGGGACTTTTGGTACCAGCAGATGGTGGAATGGTTACGTCACTAGACTCCCATGTAACTGACTACGATTTGAATCCCAGACTCAGGGGCTTAAAAACTCACATCAAACATGTGTGTGTGTACCCAAAATCCTGAAAGGACAATGGAGGAGAAGGGGTTGTGGCATAGCCATCCCCCCTGGGGGGTGATTTTTCACTTTCTGTCTCTCTTATCTCTCTAGTACGTGCACAAGGCCTATAGCAAAAATCTCTCAAAAAAAAAAAAAAAAAAAGAATAAGAAATTTGTGAAGTTTCCAGGAACCATGCTGGCAGGCAGCATGACAGTAATCTGCTGTCACCACTGAAATGAAGCAAGGTTTCTGAAAGGCAGTCTGATCACGTCATAGCCCAACTGTGAATCCTTCCTTTTCTGTAGGAGAAGGTTAAGCAAGAAGGCTTGCTACCATACCGATGACAGACAGCACTTTGTCCACAGCGTTGTACAAAGCCCAGAAGTTTGGAGCCCAGTACGCGTGGCAGAGGCCCCTCTTGAAAGGAAAGAGTCGGGAAAAGACTTGAGGCAGTTGGTTCTGTGGAAAAGAGAAAAAAAAATGGATTAAATAGTCATTAATCTTCTCAAATTCAAAAAAGAGAGCTGGGGAACTGTCTTTGGCCTAGCATGCAGAAAGTTACGAGGTCTAGGTTCCAGTCTTCCCTTCCTCAAGCAAATGGCTGTACAGTCCTGAGCAGTTCACAGAAACAACTATCCAGTGGGACAAGATACGCACAGGTTTTCTGAATATCAGGGCGTGCTATTACCACACAAGCACAATAGTGGATAGATCTGCGAGGTGCAAGGGAGAGCACAGACTGCCGCTTATCCAAGGCTCCTGGAGCAAAGGGGAGAGCGGAGAGCACCAAAGGCTGTGGTGATTTTCAGTTTTAGTAGGAATTAGAATAATGCTTGATTTCAGGGTGGAGCAGAAAGGGGGAGAAAACCACATTTGAACATCTGGTACTTGCGAATGTTTGGTGTCCATGCATGACTGCTGTCATTTTTTGTTTTGTTTTGTTTTGTTTTTTTTTTGAGAGATTTTTGCTATAGGGCATGTGCACTCGCCAGAGACAAAGAGACAGAAAGCGAGAAATCACCTCAAGAAGACCACTCTGCAATTCCTTCTCCTCCATCCTCCTCTCAGGATTTTGGGCATGCATGTACATGTGCCCGGCGTGAGTCTAAGCCATTGGGTCTGGGACTTGAACCACAGCCGACTACATGGGAGTCCAGCGACATAGCCATTATGCTAACTGCTGGTACCCTGCTGTTGTCTTGATTTTTGAAGTTAGGAATCCATTTAAGTAAGTGGCTTTGCAAATAATGAGGACCAAGTCTGTGTGTGGGCTGGTATGTGTAACATATAGTTCAAGATACACATATTTGAACATGCACATAAGAGCCTGAGAAAAAAGAAAGAGCTTTTATTTATTTCATATATTCTTGACTTTATTATTTTTTTTCAAAACAACATGAAAAAATTTATAATACTTTATCAAAACAAAAAGTCTTACCAAGGCTATGAAGGGACCCAATGAAAGAGCGGACACTAGGAGAATAACCAGTCCCAGGGAAAGAACACGGACAAAGCTGAAACTGTTCCATCGGATAGACCCATCTATAGAAAAAGAACATTATCATTAGCCAGGAGCATGGAAACCCACAACCCATACCATGTGCTAAAACTAGAAGAACCCCCTGATGTGGCACCCATTTTTATGATGTGGTGAGAGCAAAGAAAAATCAGAATAGGTAAAGGGCTTCTAAGGTCAGTAGCTGAGAGTTATCTATTGTGTTTTATAGACCCTCTATCAAGCAAACCACACAGTCAATATGGTAAGTAGAAAAAAAAAAAAAAAGGTTTTGCTATTACCATCAAAACTTGCCTGGTTTATTTGCAGTGAAACAGTAAGATCTTAGTAGAAATACACCATACGCTGGTGCTACATAGAGGTAGATGTGCTTGAAATGCAGGAGAACAGCAAAGAGAAATGCTCCTTCCATATGCCTTTTCTAGAATATTTAACAAGAAAATATCACTTTAAAATTCAGGGTAAATGAATGCAACAATGAATCCAATAATCTTGGATTGAATCCCAGGATATAAAAGGGGCATTAGTGGAAAAACTGGTGAAATTTGAATGTATCATACCAATGTTCGTTCCTAAGTCTCTCTTCTTTTTTTAATGTTGGAGCTGCCAGAGAGTGTATGCACTTGCCAGAAAGAGAGAGAGAGAGAGAGAGAGAGAGAGAGAGAGACATGCCCCCTCCAGTGGAATAAGGTCACACTGCAATCTCCTCTCCATTTCTTCATCCTGTCGGGATTTGGGTCGTGTAGCATGTCATTCAAGCCTCTATGGCCAGGATTCAAACAGGGCCAACAGCCGTTTGGGATCCCGCTCTCTTAACCACTAGGTTATGGGCCCAGCCCTGGTTTCTCAGTCTTGATGAAAGTATCGTGGTCATGTAATACGGTAAAGCTTAAGGAGAATGGGTGTGGGACAAACAAGAATTCTCCAAGCAATTTTTGTAACTTTTATGTAAAACTGAATTTATTTCAAAAATAAGTTTATTCAAAAATAGAAAAATAACTTTTAAAATATATTCTGAAATATAATACATAGGTAATATACCTGCAATCTGCCTTAAAATAATCCTCTGTGTGGACCGGCATGATGGTTAAGACCGCTGAATCCCATGTGACCCAATGCATGGTTTGAGTCCTAGACCTGGTGGTTTGAGAAATATGCTGGGCATGGGGCTGGCAAGTGGCGTGGTGGATAAGGGCGCTGGATTCCCACATGGTCAACCACAGTTCGAGTCTCAGACCTGGTGGCTTGCTTTCTCACTTTCTCTCTTTCACTCTCTCTCTGATCAAATTAAAATAAATAAATAAATAAAATTAAATAATTCTTTTAAAAAAATATGCTGGGCACATGTACACACGTACCCCAAATTCTAAGAGGGAGAAAAGGGAGGAGAAGGGATTGTGATATGAAAATTCCCCATGGGGAGAGGGAGTGCTCTCTCACTTTCTCTCTCTCCAGTGAGCACATGTACCCCTCTGGCAAATTAAAAACAAAAAGTCCTGTGTGTGTGCATATGTAAATAACTATACTATTGTCTCTCTCTGTTTTTTTTTTAAAGAATTTTATTTAACTTTATTATTGTTTTAATTTGACCAGAGAAAGAGAGAGAGAAAGTGAGAAAGTAAGCTGCCCAGTCCGAGGCTCAAACCAGTCAGTCACATGAGAGTCCAGTGTCTTTAACAATCACACCACCTGCCGGCCCATTCTCTACTTTTTTATGACTTAAATTTTCTAGAATAAAAAGTTTTCAAAATACAAGATAAATACAAACAATGAGAAACACAGGCTAATGAGTCTAATTAGCTTTAATACTGAGTCTAGTGGACTCGTAAATTCACTGTTTGAATACACATTTAATAAGTACTAAGCCTGAGGCTGGATACAGGATAAATCGTCAGTAACAACACACTACGGACACTCTCTAAGGAGTCAGGGCTCAAGGAGTCAATTACTCCCACCTCTTACTATTGGACCGTAGCTAGAGTTGATTTCCAAAGTGAGGCTGGGAGTGAGAATAAATGAATACATGGGGTGCTGTGCTACAAAAATATTTAAATATTTTATTATAGATGAGTAGGTAACATAGTGCTACCAGGGTGAAGACACTAGGTATATAATACTTGATCCTAGCAAACAAACTTTAGGAGAACTAAAGGTTATTCTGATTTTAGGGCCAGCCTCATAGCCCAGTGCTTAAGGAAGCTGGATTTCATATGGCCTACTGCAGCGAGTCCTGGCCTCAGCAGCTTGAAAAACACAATGAGTATGCCCCAAATCCCAACAGGGTGAAGAGCGGGAGGAAAAGGGATTGCAGCATGACCATGTCCCACTGAGGGGTACTTTTCCCCTCTCCCTCTCTGTCTCTCTCTGGTGAGTACATGTACCCTCTGGCCCAAAAAAAAAAAAAAAAGAAAAAAAAAAAGAAAAAAGCATTTTGATTTTTAAAAAACAAAAAAGAAGTTGACTATAACTAAAATCTAAATTCTACCTACCTCACAGGATCAAATGAGATAATGGTCCTGATGTTCAGCAAGTGAAATTGCCAAAGGGACCACGAGAGCCCGAGTTCCCTCTCTCACTGTCTCATCAGGTGTGGTCTAAAATAGGTAGGTTTAGGTATAATAAGGAAGGGAATGGGATACTTCCCAATCTGTTTTTACAACTTATTTAAGATCCAGATAAGACTAAGCTGATTCTATAGTAACATTTTAGTTCATTTGTTTAACCATATCCAATAATCACTCCTTTAACACCAATTATGTTCTAAGCACTATGTGGCTATTTTATGGTTAAAAGAGTAAAGTCTACCCTAACTTTTACAGTCGACAAAGAACTTTAAAACAGATGATTAAATTTTATTGTTCCAAAGTCCCTGTCAGGTAGGTAGCTCTATTTTAAAATAAGAATGCAGGGATAAATTTCATCTTTTAAACGAGAGAACCGAGGCCAAGAGAGTTAAATGACTTGTCTTCGATACACAATTCCCAAACTGGACAGTGTATCAAAATGCCTTGGCCACTTCTAAATCTCATTTCAAAGATTCTGACTCTGTGTACAGAGAGGTCCCACATTTCTGAATTTCTGATTTTGTCCTCTATAACAAGAGGATAGTGTCACAGGATGGTTATGAGGTTAACTCAGTAAGATACTGTATGCAGGGATGCGGGCACAGTGGAAAAATGCCATGTTCTTTGAGGCAACTCCATGTGGGAAGGTTCCTGGGTCAAGTCTAGAGACCTCCCTGAGTCCATGAGGCAAACACATGCTGTGATCTGGGGGTGGATCGTGGCATTGGGACTGTAGGGGGTGCTGTCCCTCTTTTCCCCCTTGCTCATGGAAGAAATAAACAACCTTAAAATAAATAAATAAATGGATGCACTTTAAAAAGATATTACATATAATATACTTCATCTGAAGTAGCTAATACATTTGGTAACCTCTGTCTGAGTTACACAACTCATTAGTGTCAGTAAGGATTTCAACCTGTGTTATCTGTTATCAAGTCCAGTACTTTCCATCACACTATGCTATGTGCTTCCGCTGGTAAAGCGCTGCTACCACCGTTAATATATTTCAAAAACTGCGGATTTCAGTCCTACATAAAACATATCAACCAAATGTAGAAACTTAAGTTTAGTTCAGGCCTGTCACATTCTAATAGGTTTTTTTAGAGTATAATTAGAGTATAAAATTACAAAATTAAGAGTATTATAAGTTTTAGAATATAATTTTCTCATCTATGAAACAAAGAAAACTACTGTCAAAAAAGATGAAATTTGTGATATATATTAAAGTTGTCTATAGCATTTGGCAACTCAAAACAGATGGGCCAAATGGTAGCATGGAGGTTAAGGTAGCTCGATTCCACATGGCTCACTCTGTAGCTTGAGTCCCAGACCTGATGGCTTGAAAATTATGCCAGGCATGTGTATGCGAGTGCTCAAAATCCCAAGAGAATAGAGGAGAAGGGACACTGCAGAATAGCCATCCCCCCAAGGGGTGATTTCTCACTTTCCCTTTCTTTGCCTCTCTCTGGGATGTGCATGCGCTTTATGGCAAAAACTAAAACAAAACAAAACAAAACAAAACAAAACAAAAAGCTGGTCAAATAAATTTACCCATCACCCACTACACTGCAGCCTTTATAAGCAAAGGGGAAAAAATCCACTTAGCCAATTTCGTGTTTACCTGAAATAATCGTGCAATGGAGAGTAGCATCAACCCAAATAAAAAACCATTGTACTGAAAATGAATATCTGAACTTACGTCAAGGAAGGACAATGGAAATTACAAATGCCTAATTAACTGTGCCAACTAATTACAAAAATCGCAAATCTTGCTATTCCTCGTAGGTAAATTGTAGACAAAAATATAATTACTTCTTTGGACTTTCCATAAATGTGTTTTCTATAAATAAGAGTCAAATCTTAAATGAACTGCATAGTTAAAATGTATGTGTAAGAAAGAAAACAGAAAACTTGAATATGCTTTTTCTATCTTAAAGGCATAATAGCTAAGGGGCAAGAGGTTTTTGTTTTATTTTTAGAATTAGGGATGAGAGGAGCCAGCAGATAGCTGGACTCACATAACTGACGGCAGTTTGAGTCCCAAACCAGGTGGCTTGAAACTCACACTGGGCGTGGGTATGTGGTGCTCAAGATTCTAGGAGGAGAATGGAGAAGGGATTGCGGCATGGCCATCTCTCTTGGGGGGCGCGAATGCTGATTTCTCACTTTCCTTCTCACTGTCTCTGTCTCTTTCTCTCTTCAAGCGAGCACACGCAACCTAAGGCAAAAACCACTACAAAAAAAAAAAAAAAAAGAAAGAATTAGGGATGAGAAAAGAAGGGACCTAACAGTTACTGAAAATCATTAGTATGCTGGACTCTACTGTTTATGTATTAATTAAATTATCCTCTTTAGAGTTAATTTAGAGATAAGAAAATTAAGGCTTAGAGTCATCAATCTGCTCATGGACCTAAAGTGAACATGAAAATAAACTAGATTTAAGTCCTAGTCAGAATGAAACCAAAATCTAGGTGTTTTCTTCCACACCAGGATACCTCTATAAAAAATGTAAAATATTAGGCTTCTAACATTAAGATTTCCTTTTTTTATTTAAAAGATTTTTGCCTTAGGGTGTATGTACTCACCAGAGAGAGAGAGACAGAGAGAGTGAGAGGGAAAGTGAGAAATCACCCCTACCCCAGCGGGGAAGACCATGCCGCAATTCCTTCTCCTCCATTCTCCTCCCAGGATCTTGGACACACACACACACCCAGCATGAGTTTTAAGATACTGGGTCCTGGGCTCAAGCAGTGTTTGGCCATATGGGAGTCCAGTGATGAAAGCGCTCTGCCTTATCATCAGGATCTTAACTATGTGCAGGTCCTATGAATTTAAAAACTTTGCTTACTGGGACCAGCAGTTAGCATAATGGTTATGTTGTTGGACTCCCATGTAAGTCGACCACAGTTCACGTCCCAGACCCGGTGGCTTAAAACCCACGCCGGGTGCGTGTGTGTGCATGCCCAAGATCCCGAGAGGAGAATGGAGGAGAAGGGACTGCGGTGTGGCCATCCCCTCTGGGGGGTGATTTCTCGCTTTCTGTCTCTCTGTCTCTCTCTGTCTGTCTGGCGAGCGCACGCACCCTATAGTGAAAATCCTCTCAAAAAAAAAAAAAAAAAAGAACTTTGCTTACTAATATGCACGAAGCCAAGATGGTAGGAAAAAACCAGAAGCTTCATGGTGCTCATATATGACACTGTTTTATGCCCTTTCCTATAAAAGGTATTTGGAATGATGTATTATAAAACCATTTAATACAAATGGATTAGATTAATCTAAAGACAGTTAACAGATTTCAGTAGGTTTAACTGGTTTTCACATAGCACTGCTAACTTCTTAGGGACAAAGTGCTCTAGCAACCAGAGACCAGTAAAATTGGAAAAAGACTACAGTTTTGAGAGCCTGCAACCCTATCTGACACATTTACAATCATCAGGGTAGAAACAGTCTTACATGTATATGCATGTGTGTGTGTGTGTGTGTGTGTGTGTGTGTGTGTGTGTGTGTGTGTGTATCTGAATAAATAAGGGAATAATAGAGAACATCAAGGATACGGTCCACGATTAACAACCCGAAGTTCCACAGCAGTAATGCCGAAAGAATAAACTTTGGCTTCTCTGTGAGTTCTTTACCCCCCTTTTTTCCATCAATGCATTTACAGCACCTACACAGAAACGTCAGGAAAGAAACAGAAACAACTTTGATCTTCATTAGAACATCATAATACTTCTGCAGAGTACACTCTGATACATGTTATTAGGCATTCATGACAAACTGTCCATGTCGTTCTCCTCTTTTTGTACTTTTTGATTTTTTCGTGCCACTCTTTTTTTTTAAAGTTTACTTATTTTTTTTTCCATGAGAGAGAGACAAGAGAAAGACAGATACCCTTAACAGGTCTCATACTGCAATCACCCCCCACGCCCAGGATTCCTAGCCAGCTGTTATCACAGGCGCATGTACACCTGGCTTGCACAAGGAAACCTGGGAACAGAACCCTGACCTTCCATATGGCCTCAGCATCACAGAGTGGCATGTTACCACTGTACCACTGCAGCCAGGCTTTCATGCTATTCCTGACTACTTAAAAAGGTGGTTAACAGCTAGGGCACATACATATCCTCAGGGACCTGACGAGGGAGTTCTAAGGGAGAGGAATTGTGGAGTGACCTAGAACCTGCTGGAGACTGCTTCTCTCTTGCATGTGTGTGCACTCACTCGCTCTATCAAGAATTTTTTTTTTTAAAAAGTAGCAGAAACAAACTCCTCACGGTTAGTTCCATATCTCTTCCTTGGCTACTATGACTTGAACAAAGTCTTCATTTAATAAAATGAAAAATTAAGAAAAAAAGCAGTGTTTAAACTTAAAAGTAAAGATTTGAAAACTTTTTGCAAGTGATGTGTAATTTTAGGCCTTAAAAGTAAAAACTACAGACCAGAGAGATTTAGCACTCTAAATTATAGATCATCACATCAGCTAAACTGAGAACATAGTTGTACATTTGCAACTCCTGATTGTACAATAAAAAAAAAAAACTTCTGTAAAAGTGAGTGTAATTTAAATGTTGAGATATATTATTAGATGACAATAACAGGTGAAACACAGTATGATTTTATTTTTATTTCATGAAAATTCTACTCTGACTCAGAAAAAAGACTAAAAAAACATGCACCAAAATGTTACCAGTGATAATCATAGGTGGAGGAATATGGGTCATTTAAAAAAAATCATGGGGGCCGGCAGGTGGCATGGTGGTTGAGGACACTGGACTCCCACATGATCAACAATGGTTCAAGTCCTGGACCAGGCAGCTTGGTTTTTCACTTTCCCTCTCTCTTTTTGTCCCTCTCTGGTCAAAATAAAATAAATAAATAAAGTCAAATAAAGTACTCTTAAGAAATTATGTATTACTATTTTTAATTTTGCTATTGGGTATGTATGCTTGCTGAAGAAGTAGAGAGAGACAGAGACAGAAAGGAGAGAAATCACCCTCTCAGACGTGATGGCCACACTGCAATCCCTTTTCCTCTTGAGATTTTGGGCACACATGCATATACACCCTGTGTGAGTTTTAAGCTGCTGAGTCTGGGACTTGAACTGCAGTTGACTAAATGGGAGTCCAGCCATGTAACCATTACACCATCTGCAGGTCCTTCAAAAATCTCTCTCAAAGGGAAATGGCAGGTGGTATGGTAGTTGAGGGTGCTAGACTCCCACATGACCAACTGCGGTTTGAGTCTCGGACCTGGTGGCTTGCTTTCTCACTTTCCTCTCTCTCTCTGTCTCTTACTCTGTCCCTCTCTAGTCAAATTAAAGAAAGAAAGAAAGAAAGAAAGAAAGAAAGAAAAAAAAGTGAAAAAAAAAAATTCTAAAAAAAAAAAAAAAAAAAAAAAAAAAAACCTCTTAATGAAAAAAAATGCAGGAACCAACAGATGGCATAATGGTTATGTTGCTGGACTCCCACATGGTCAACTATAGTTTGAGTCCCGGACCTGGAGGCCTGAAACTTATGCCAGGCACGTGTGTGTATGCCCAAGATCCTGGGAGGAAAATGAGGGAGAAAGGAGAAGGGATTGTAACACAGACATCCCCCATGGGGGGTGATTTCTTGCTTTCTGTCTCTCTAGTGAGTACATGCACCCTATAGCAAAAACCTTTCTTACAAAAAAAAAAGCATACACTTGAATATCAATACAACCAAAAACAAATTAAAACAACTAATAGATGCAATTAAAAAGGGGCTAATAAAAGTGTTCTGCTTGTTCCCCATGGAGTCTGTTTCCTCAGTAATGTTATAGCATAATTAAGAAAATTAAATAACCTAATAATCTGTAACCTGGTTCTGGAAACTGGCACATAGATTTTAACCATTTTATTTAATTATTCTCACTACTTTGCAGATGGAAAAGAATTCTACTCCTTCTCCTTTGCTACATATACAGTATCACGTTCTCTGGGAGCTTGGAGTCACACATTTTGACTCAAAATAAGCATATTATGACTCACCTTCCATGCCAACTCTTACCAGGGCATACATTGACCAAAAATTAGAGCATCACACAGGAGTTACTCAATAGAATGATCAGGGGTTAAAGCATTCCAGAGGGACTCCTTCATGACTGAGGCAAGGGTTCAGCCCAGAAGGCTGCACATATAGAAAAGGTTCATTTGTGACAAAGGTCACTGGATGGACACCAGTCACAGCTCTGTCACAATCACACCAACAGGCTTAAGTGTTAGCAAAGAACGGAAATCTGCATTAACTGGAAACTCACTACTTGGAAGCCCCTGTGCAAGACATCTTCAACATGTGTAACCAGCTACTTAAAATTAATTTATAACTAAAAATGAAAAACATAAAAATATAAACTACAAATACAACTGAAAATAAGAGTTTTTATGAAGGAAAGAATCCAGAAACAACCTTAAGCACTTGGTAGGGTTTGTGTTGTCTATGACATAAGCTCCATGAGAACGGACGTGGGAGGTTAGCAGAATGCATGTGTGTGGAGTACATGCACTGTGTGTACATGTGTGTATCCCAAAGAACAGGGCAGATCACAGAAGCTTCTGAAAGCCTACTGCAAGGAAGGAAAGAAAAGCATATGGAGCTATTCTGGGTGAGGAAAACAGCCCTGGGATCCTATTTGGGATTACTAAATTTTAAAGCATTAATTAATTATTATTAGAATTTAACCAGAGAGAGAGAGAGAAAGAGAGACAGAGAGAGAGAAGAAGGGAGGGAGGCTGGGAGGGAGAAAAGGAAAGTGAGAAAGCAAGCTGTCAGGTCTGGGACCTGAACCATGGTCAGCTACGTGGGAGTCCAGTGCCTTAATCCCCATGCCACCTGTGGGCCCTGGGACTATTTATTTTTGTTTGTTTAAGAATTATTTAACTTTATTATTTTATTTTATTTTAATTTGACCAGAAAGGGACAGAGAGAGAGAGAGAAAGTGAGAAAGCAAGCTGCCAGGTCCAGGACTCGCACTGCAGTTGACCATATGGGGGTCTAGTGCCCTTATCCATCACACCACCTGCTGGCCCCGGGACTATTTCTTTTCAAACATTCACAACCTCTTATCTCACCTTTGCTTTGTAACCCCATTTCATCCCTGTTTCTTCCACAAGATATAGCTAGACTGATTACTATAATTATTCCAGCAGTTGAAAACACAAAAGTGTTTCACTGCTCCAGCACTGGCTATTCCGTAAACACTGTTTCCCCTACATCAAGAATAAGCCATGGTACTTCCTCAATATCTGCCATGCAAAACAATACTCCCCAGACTTACTCGTGGACAGCGTACACAAAAAGTGCATCTGTAAAGATGACAGACAATCTCTGGAAAAGTAAAGTCCTTGGGCTGGAGTAATTCAGATTACGGACATTTAGCATTTCTTGATCAAAATATTTGGCAGCCTGTGACAGGACATATTCAAACCATGCAAAAAAAGGAGGGTAATCCAAGGTCCACTCTGAAGTTGCCTGAAAAAAAAAAAAAAAAGATCACAGATGAAACATATCCTAAGTAAGTGAATAAGCAAATATAAGGTGAAGATTTAAAACTTTAATCTCTGGTCCTTAAAAAAAGCACAATGAAGTGAAACTGCATTGAAAATATGCCCTAAATTAATAGAGCAATTCTTACATAAGACAGATCAGAACATTGAAACCTGAATCCTAAGGTATTTAATATAGTTTTTGATTTCCTTAAATAGAAGATAAGGACTAAGAATACTTCTGGTCCAGCAGGTAGTGGACATGGGAGGTGGGAGGTCAAATTAAAATAAAATAAAATAATAAAGTTAAATAATTCTTAAACAAACAAAAAGAAATAGTCCCAGGGCCTGCAGGTGGCATGGGGATTAAGGCACTGGACTCCCACGTAGCTGACCATGGTTCAGGTCCCAGACCTGGCAGCTTGCTTTCTCACTTTCCTTTTCTCCCTCCCAGCCTCCTTCCCTTCTTCTCTCTCTCTGTCTCTCTTTCTCTCTCTCTCTCTGGTTAAATTCTAATAATAATTAATTAATACTTTAAAATTTAGTAATCCCAAATAGGATTCCAGAGCTGTTTTCCTCACTCAGAATAGCTCCATATGCTTTTCTTTCCTTCCTTGCAGTAGGCTTTCAGAAGCTTCTGTGATCTGCCCTGTTCTTTGGGATACACACATGTACACACAGTGCATGTACTCCACACACATGCATTCTGCTAACCTCCCATGTCTGCCAGGTGGTTAAGGCGGCTAGATTCTTGCATGGCCATCTGAGGTAAGGGTGTAGGATCTGGGGGCGTGAAAAATCACACTGCTCGTATGTGTGTGTATGCCCAAAACTCCTGAGAGGAGAAAGGAGGAGAAAGGACTGTGGCGTGGCCATCCCCCTTGGAGGGTGATTGAGTTCTCATTTCTCTCCTCTGTCTCTTCTCTGGGGAGTGCACATTTATTAATTTTGCCTTATGGCAAAAATCTAAAAACCAAAAAAGAACATGAATACTTGAAAGAAAATTATTCTGAAACTTAAAATAGTAAACAATTATGACAAGGTTTTACTCCTCTAAATACAGCAATAAATGATCAACTAGCATGGGTTTGAGTTCTGTAGGTCGGACGCTCAACTCCTCTATTTGTAAAACAAGGTTTTGTGAAGATTAAGTGAAATAATACATACAAAATACCTATAAACAACAAAATGGTACACACATGCTACTCACTTTTTATTTCACTAGATTGGGAGATCCTTAAAGAGCAGAAACCACTCTACGTCATTTTGTATTTTAAGCATTTAGTTAGTGCTGGCAGGTGGCATGGTGGTTAAGGTGCCGGTATACTGTTAAGTGTTAAATAATCATAAATTAAACAAGTCACTGAGTAAATGAAAACACAGATCATATAAAAAATATGCAAATTTAAAAATACTGTATTTCACTGGCTTCCTCACTGCTTTCTTTCTTTCTTTTTTTTTTTTTTGGAGAAGTTTTTGCTATAGGGTGTGTGCGCTCGCCAGAAAGACAGAGACAGAGAGACAGAAAGCGAGAAATCAACCCCCCCCCAGGGCGGATGGCCACACCGCAATCCCTTCTCCTCCGTTCTCTAGGGATCTTGGGCATGCACACACACGCGCCCGGCTTGAGTGTTAAGCCACCGGGTCCGGGAAAACCGTTGTAAACACCATGGAAGTCCAGTGACATAGCCATTACGCTAACTGCTGGTCCCTGTTTTCTCATCCATATAACAAGGATGGTAGGATCTATGTCATGGACTATTGTGTAACAGTTTATATATACGTGTAAAATATGTATAGAATCGAATTGGATAAAAACTATATATTTTTTTTGAGGGATTTTCACTATAGGGCGCGTGAGCTCACCAGACAGACAGAGAGAGACAGAGAGACAGAAAGCGAGAAATCACCCCCCAGGGGGGATGGTTATGCTACAATCCCTTCTCCTCCATTCTCCTCTCAGGATCTTGGGCATGCACGCACACGCGCCCGGCGTGAGTTTTAAGCCACCGGGTCTGGGGTGTGAACCGCGGTTGACTACGTGGGAGTCCAGCGACATAGCCATTACGCTAACTGCTGGTTCCCGATAAAAACTATTTTTTTAAAGAAGTATTTATTTGAGGCCAGCAGGTAGCATGGTGGTTTAAGACTCTGGATTCTCACATGGCTGACTGCAGTTCAAGTCCAGGACCTGGCAGCGTGTGACTAGAGAGACAGAGAGAGAGAGAGAGAGAGAGAAAGAAAGTGAGAAATCAAGCCACCAGGTTTAGGACTTGAACTACGGTTGACCATGTGGGAGTCTGGCACCTTAACCACCACGCCACCTGCCGGCCCCATTGTTATTATTATTTTTAATTTGCTATAGGACATGTCACCAGAGAGAGAGGGAGGGGGAGAGAAAGAGAGAGAGAGAGAGAGAGAGAGAGAGAGAGAAACTGAGAAAGCAAGCTGCCAGATCTGGGACTTTAATTGTGATCTGCCATTTGGGAGTCCAGTACCTTAACCACCATGCCATCTGCTGGCTCTCTAAGTTTTTTTCTTTTTTTAAAAAGAATTATTTAATTTTTAATTTTTATATTAAAATTTTTTTTGACCAGAGAGAGATAAAGAGAGAGAGAAAGTGAGAAAGCAAGCTACTAGGTCCGGGACTTGCACCATAGTTAGGCATGTGGGAGTCCAGCACCCTAACCACCATGCTACCTGTAGGTCCCCTGCACACCCCCCACACACTAAGTATTAATAAATGGAAAACTGTTTTCATATTAAAAACATTACATGGTTTTATATATCACTAAACAAATAAATTAAAAAGTTCAAAACTAACACTTACCTCAAAATACCACTGTGATATTGGTAAACTGTGAGTAATAGCAAGCCAGTTTCGGTGGACTTCAAAATCTGTGGAATAGCTACTCGAAAAAATTAAATGACTAAAATGAGATTTGGAAACATTTGTTAATTTCTATAATTATACTTTTAAGTGGACCGACAGTGCCTAAACAGTCAAAGCTTACTTTCCTATGCAGACAAAGCAGGCATTGCATAATCCTGAAACACCTCACTTATTTGGAGGTTGGACCTTCTTCTGGAAAGTTGTAGGGGATTTATAAGTCAGTGAAAGGGTCTCAGAGCTTTGTAAAGGGCCAACGAAAAAGCTCCATACTTTTTCTTAAGGGAGGGACTCTGGCTCAGAAGTGACTTACTTTTGCTCATTAACAGTTATAACAAAATTCATTATCTGGAAAAGGCCTAACATACAAGGTGGATCTTCAAGGATGAGTTAGGAATTCACCAGAGAAAGTATAAAAAGGCTGTTGCCTTGCCTTTCCCATGTCTCCAAATTCTCCCCACCTGCAGTCCCCACCCCTTATAAATATATCCAAGCATATCTCAACTTTCATGAAGATTTTTTTTTTGTTTCTCTACTCTTGTACCTTCCCTCCATGTCCTTATGCATGGATGGGTTTAATACATTTCTGTTCAATAACCACTCACCAAAGTCAACAGTGAGTTCCACACAAAGCCCAATTTACACCTTCTAATATGTTTTACATGACCTTTCCACAGTGACAACTTGACGTCTCTTACTAATCCCTTCTACGTCTGAATTACGGCTTTCCATTCTTATATTCATCAGGTAACTATTGATGTTCTCCTAGGTTCCATTCTTGGTCCTCTTTTATGCAACTCATCCTGCTCTGTACAACTTTTTTATTTTTTTCTTTAAATTTAACCTTACCATTATTACTTTAATAAAAAATTTCCTACAGGGTGCATACACACATCAGAAAGACAGAGAGGGAAAGTGAAAAAGCAGGTTGGCAGGTCCGGTACTCAAGCTGCAGTCGCTCCTGTGGGAGTCCAGTGCCTTAACCACCATGTTACCTGCTGGCTCCATCTCTGGACAATCGTATTCTCACTTTCATATTCTACTGTCTATAGTGACTCCCAAATGACAAGGTGCAACCTTGGTTTCCTTTCTGAGTTCTAGAGACAGACATCTCCAACTTCTTGCTGAAAACCTCCCCTGAATTTCCCAGATTCCTCAAAATCACCACTCAAAACTGAACTGAGGACCTAGCAATTCCAGCTTCTAGATATATACCCAAAAGACACGTATTATATAAGAATGCCAAAAGCAGCACTATTTGTAAGACAAAAAGTAGAGATAACTTAAATGTCTATGAATGGTAGAATGTTAAATAAATTGTGGAACATGCATACGATGGAATTTTAGAGAACAGTGGCTGTCTAATCTGACTCCCAGACTCTCAGGAAGACTCTTTTAAGAAGTTTATGAGGCCAAACTATTTTCATAATAATTCTGAGATGTAATTTGCCCTTTTTAACTTTCATTCTCTCATGAGCAAACAGTGATTTTCAGAGGCTACGTAATGTGATGTCATCACTGATGACTAGTAGAATTTGTGCTTGTGGGGCCAGCAGTTGGTGTGATGTCTATGTTGCTGGACTCCCATGTAGTTGATCGTGGTTTGCGTCCCGATCCAGTGGCTTAAACTCACGCTGGGCGTGTATGTATGCATGCCCAAGATCCTGAGAGGAGAATGGAGGCGAAGGGATTGCAGGGTGTCCATCCCCCCTGGGGGCAATTTCTCTCTTTCTGCCTGTCTTTCTGGCGAGTGCATGTGCCTTATAGCAAAAATCTCTCCAGAGAGGGAAAAAAAAAAAAAGAATTTGTGCTTGTATATTCTTGTACTTTAACAATTTCTCAGCTTGAATTTCTAAAATGACCAACATCTAATATGCTGCCCACGTAAACATATAGCTCTTAAGGTCCTTGATGATTTTTAAAAGATAAAGGAATTCTGACCAAGAACTTTAAGAACTGCTGCTATTTAGTGACAAGACTGAACAAAGTATAAGTATATGCTACAACGTATAAGCTCAGAGTGGAGTGAAAGAAGCCAGACCCAAGAGAACATGGTATATGATTCCATTTGTATAGAACTGAAAAGTAAGCAAAATTTGACCTATGGAGTTAAGTCAGAACACTATTACTCTTGCTGGGATGGCAGTGAAGTAACTGGAAAGAGAGAAGGATTTCTGGTAACATCCTGCTTATTGATCTAGATGCTATTTGCATATATATTCACTTTTCAAAAATGTAGTGACCTGTACATTATTTATTTCTGCTTCTGCTATACTTAGCTAGGTATAGAATTTGATGTCAAAAATCACTTTCACTCACTTTGGAAAGCTTCTCTATTGGATTTGGGATAAAATGTTCAACAGTCTCCTTTATGATCTTCCCTTCATCTCTTTTTTTTCTGCCTCTTCTTTTTTTTTAAATCACACTAACAGTCTGAGATTTCTGTTGATTTCTTTTGATGAGGGTCTTTTTTTTCATTCAATATGCTGGGCACTCTAGTATCCCTCAACTTTGGGAGATGTTTATTTGTTACTTTCCTCCCATCTCTTTTTTCTTTTTCTGCAATTTTTATTAGTTGGATGCTAGACATCTTAGACTGAACTTGGAATTATTCTCTTTTTGAGAATTTGCTATAGACCATGTCTGCCTGCCGAAAAAGCACCCCCAATGGAGATGGCCATGCTGAAATCCCTTTTCTTCCATTCTCTTCATGGATGGGTTTTTGGGCATTCAGGTACATGCCAACTCGTTTTTCAAGCTACTTGTCCTGTACTCAACCAATGCAGTTGACCATGGGGGGTGGGAAAGGTCACCCTCACCACCACACCATTACCTGGCCCTTTCCAATTCACTTTTAAAATGGAAAGATGTTTCTTACTTGATTTCAGCTATGCAGAGAGTTCAACAGACCAACCCTTGTCTCCTCAGGTTCCTGTAAGCCATTTGACTGAGTCATTATACATCTCACTGCATTTATATGTTACATATACAATCAGTATGGACATACATTCTACACACACAGCTAGCCTTCCCATATCCAATGAGGGGTCACCAAGGGTCTGAATCAAAGGATATCAATCAACAAAATCCTAAACTAGGAAGTGGCCCTACCTGGAAGGTAGGGAAAAAAGGATTAAGGGTGAAAAGGGAAAAAGTTAGAAAGGGAAGTAGGATGCTATTGAGTGTTGCGTCCCCACTGTATACATACCACCACTTGGTGGTTGCTTCCTGGTTTACTTTCTTTCAGTCTTGGGCCTGCACCCATCTTCCACACAGCAGAGTATCTGTGGTCTTAGTTCTTTCCTACCACAAGGCCTTACTACTCAACTTTTTCTCATGCCTGAACTGCAAAATAATAATTGCTTATTTTTTTGTAATTGCTTATTATTTTGCATCCTCCATATTTTAACACAAACATCACCTTCTAAAAGTAAAAAGCCCACTTAGTTACTATTTCCTCTATAGGTCTTACCACCAATTGAAACATTCCCATCTGTCTACCGGCCCCCACTAACTCCACCAAGGACTGGAAAGGTCTCGTTCACTGCATCTCCAGGATTTACAACAGTGCCTGGCACCTTAAGCTGCTGACAGTTTTGGCTGAATGGAAGGTGGAGAAAGACGATCTTGATCTGCATATTAAAGATGACGACAGGTGGTAAAGTGTTACAGTGGCCTGCCCCAAGTCAGATGCCATGCTTGAATCAGGCCGGCGGCGGCTGGCGAGACTCAACAAACGCGGATGGCGGTCACACAACCTAAACTTTTCTTTCCTCCTTACTCCCAGACATATTCACATTTTTCTATCGCGCCCTGATCGACCGCGGGACCTTCCCGCCCAGCCCTGGCAGTGCGGCTCCCTTACTATGTGGGGATGAGAAGGCATTTGAGGAGAGTCACCCCGAGCGCCAGAGCCGAAAACCAATGGCCACTAATCGCCGCAACTCCAAGCGCCGCCATTGCTGCAGGACAAGGCGCTTTCGATCATCTCAAGCCACTTCCGGTATCCGGCCCTTGAGGGGAGGGCTCTCTGCGGCAGCACGCGCGAGCCGCGCGCATGCGCCCAGCCTTAGCGGGCTGGAGGACCGACCTCAGGGCTTTAAACTTCCCGCCCATTATCCTGCCATCTCTCCGGCCTAGACCGGCTCAACGCGCCTGCGCGGACCTGGGCGGGCCTTACTGCGCCTGCGCGGGCCTCACTGCGCCTGCGCGAGCCTGCGCCGCGACAGATTTGAGATTTATTTGCTAGTTTGTGGAAGTGGTGGCTGGTTCTGCTCTCTGTGTCCTGATTTTGACTAGCGTTGGAGATACTTTGATGAGAGAAAACGATTTTACCACACAGGCTAGTGGAGGCAGAATTGTTACAGAAGAGTTCCAATAGACAGATGTAACCAGCCCAGCCTGCAGGCCTGGACCGGAGAATTAACGCCAGTTACAGAATGACGTGAGCAAAGGCACCCAGGTGAAAAACACGTGCCTAGAGCGCTGAGCTAGGCCCTTGGGGCAGTTCCTGCCTGAGTGGAACCCACTCCGAGGCAGGCTGGAATCGAGTGCTTCTCACGATCAGGGTGCAAAGAACTTGCGGGTCGTTTTAGGATTCGCGTTCAGGTTCACACTCAGATTCTGTCGGTGCTGCTCGCACCCCAGCCACAAACGGTGAGGTGAAAGAATAGGATTAGTCTCGTTCCCGGTTTGCGCTGTGTGATTTTGGACAAATGATTTATTTACTTCAATTGCCAAGGGTGTGGGCATTCCTCAGAGGGGAGAATCAGGAGAAAGTATCACCCCAACAGGGCGTGGTCAACCGCCTAACCTGGTCTAACATTTCTCCATCCTGTCAGCATCTGGGACAGATAGAGATGTCTGGAATGATTTTCTTTCTTTCTCTTTTTTAAAGAATTTTTATTTTTGGGACCAGCAGATGGCATCATGGCTACGTCATTGGACTCCCATGTAGTCAACCGCGTTCGAGTCCCGGACCCCGTGACTTAAACTCCCGCCGCGCGTGTGTGACCGTGCCCAAGGTCCTCAGAGGAGAATGGAGAAGGGATTGCGGTGTGGCCATCTTCCCGGAGAGTTATTTCTTGCTTTCTGTCTCTCTGTCTCTCTTTCTGGTGATGCACACAACCTATAGCAAAAACCTCTCAAAATTTTTTTTAAGTTTAATTTTATTATTTTTAGTTTGCTATAGGACACAGGTGTTCACCAGAGAGAGAGAGAGAGAGAGAGACCAAGCTGCCAGGCCCAGGACTCAAACTGCAGTCAACCGGGTAGGAGTCCAGTGCCCTAACCACCATGTAACCTGTTGGCCTGGCTCCACCTGGAATGATTATATATATCTATATATACTTTTTTTTTTTATCCTAATGAGAGATTTTTGCTTTAGTGTGCGTGGGCTCCCGGTAGAGACAGAGACACTAAAATTGGAATGATACAGAGAGACAAAGCAAAAAATCACCCCCAAGAGGATGGCCACACCACAGCCCTTCTCCATTCTCTTTTCGAGATTTTGGACGCACATGCACACACATCCGGCCTGTGTCAAGCCGCTGTGTTTGGGACTTGAACCACAGTCAACCATGTGGAAGTCTGGTGACGTAAACATTATGCCATCTGCTGATCCCCTGGAATGATTTTTAAATAACCAGGATTGAAACCTGAGTCAGTCATGTAGGATCTGGGTTCCCTCAATCACTATGCCACAGCACTGACCTTGGATAAATGATTTAAACTGTCCAAAGCTCAGTCCCATTTTTTGTAGATAGTTAAAAATGGTTTCACCCATGGGGCTGGCTGGTGGCATGGTGGTTAAGGCGCTGGACACGCCGACATGGCTGACTATGGTTTCTGTCCCAGATCTGGTAACCTGCTTTCTCACTTCCTCTCCCTCTCTCTGTCTCTCTGGTCAAATTAAAATAAATGAATGAATAAATAAATAAATCTTAAAAAACATTAAAAAAAAATGGTTTCTCCCTTGGAAAGTGACTGTGAGGAGTGAGAATGAATTGTCTGACATGATGCCAGGACAGAATATTCAAAGTATCAGATTAAATAACTTGGAGAGATGTACTGCAGTTATGTGACCATGTAGTTCTAATACAAGCTTATACCCTCCGACAACTGCTACTGCCACCATGGAGTACTGTGTACATATTTCTATTTCATGCCCAGCCCTCTTCTCTCACTTTTAGATGCTTATCTGTAGCTGCCTACCTCACATCTCTCAGATTTTTTAAAAAGAATGATTTAATTTTGGGACCAGCAGTTAACGTAATGGCTATGTTGCTGGACTCCCACGTAGTCGACCGAGGTTCGAGTCCCAGACCCGGTGGCTTAAATTCACACCGGGCATGTGTGCGTGCGTGCCCAAGATCCCAAGAGGAGAATGGAGGAGAAGAGATTGCGGCATGGCCATCCCCCCGGGGGGTGATTTCTCGCTTTCTGTCTCTCTGTCTCTCTCTGTCTGTCTGGTGAGCGCACGCGCCCTGTAGCAAAAACCTCTCCAAAATAAAAAAAAAAAAAGAATTATTTAATTTTTAAAAATCATTATTGTTTTTAAATTTGTATAGGGCATATACGCTTATCAGAGAGAAACAGAGAAAGAAAGTGAGAAAGCAAGCTTTCAGGTCCAAGACTCGAACTGGGATTGACTGTGTGGGAGTCCAGCACACCACCTCTGGGCCCCCAGTTGTACGTTTATTTGTGTGGGCATCTAATTCCCTCACTCCATGAGGGCAGGGACCTTGTCTGCTTCTATTCTTGGTTGTTGCAGCACAGCAGCTGGTGCCATACAGACAATGTTGAATGATGTGAATGTGATATTTGCCCTGGGTCCCTGATCCCCCCTCGCCAACCAGGTGCACTCACCCAAATACATTCGGGACACTGGGGGAGATTTCAGAAAAGGGCCAATGTCAGTTTTATAGGATTCCTCAAGCTGTAGAATCTGAGTAGATGGAACAGTACACAACATGGTAATGTTTTTCATTCACTGTGTGACCTGGCCTCTTTTCCTTCTGTTAAGTCTCTGGATGCCAGGTGACTGGAAAGCCCCTGATCCCCATGACAGTATGTGGTTGCGACAGCACTTGGGCTTGATCTCACTAGCAGCTCTGGGTTCTCAGTACCTACAGACTTGTTATTTTTGTCTTACATGTTTTAGACCGTGAACCAAAGATTGACATTAATTCAATAAATTGTTTATATATCTCAGAATGATTTTTCATAAATGTCACTTGGAGGGCAATTTTTTTTTTTTTGAGAGATTTTTGCTATAGGGCGTGTGCACTCATCAGAGACAGAAAGCGAGAAATCACCCCCTGGGGGTATGGCCATGCCGCAATCCCTTCTCCTCTGTTCTCTCGGCATCTTGGGCACGAATGCACACGCGCGTGGCGTGAGTTTTAAGCCACTGGGTCCAGGACGTGAACCACGGTCGACTACATGGGAATCCAGTGACATAGCCAGTACGCTAACTGCTGGTTCCTTGGAGGGCAATTAATGTAAGAAAGAAACAGTCCGATTCCAAGTTTAAAAGTAAAAACGGGCTGGCTCTGTGGTGCAGTGGCAACATACTGGTCAAGAGCAACTGGATCCCAGATGGTGACCATGGTTCAAGTTGCTCCCTACCTGGTTGGCCTGAAACACAGTAGGCACAGGCAGAAATGTCCAGGATCCAGTAGCCAGGAGGATATGGAGGAGGATTGCAGCAAGACCAGATCCTGTGGAGGCAGCTCGTGTCTTTCTTCTCATGTACATACATGTGCTCTATCGTGAATAAAAGAAAAAATTTAAATTAAAAAAATGAACAGTATTGCATTTAGATGCTTTATTAGTCACCTATTGTTGCATAATAATTTATCTTAAAATGTAGCATCTTTTAGAGAGATTTTTGCTGTAGGGTGTAGACACTCACTGAAGAGACAGAGACAGAGATAGAAAGTGAGAAATCACCTCTCCCCCGCAGGGGGGTGATGGCCATGCCACAATCCCTTCTCCTCCACCCTCCTCTCGGGATTTTGGGCATGGACATACACACACATGCACACCTACACACAGTGTGAGTTTTCTTTTTTTTTTTTCAAAATGTTTTTGCTATAGGGCGCGTGTGCTCACCAGACAGACAGAGAGAGACAGAAAGCGAGAAATCACCCCCCCCAGAGGGAATGGCCATGCCACAATCCCTTCTCCTCCATTCTCCTCTTGGGATCTTCGGCACGCATGCACATGCGCCCGTTGTGATTTTTAGGCCACCCGGTCCGGGACGTGAACCACAGTCGACTACATGGGCGTCCAGCGACATAGTCTTACACTAACTGCTGGTCCCAACACAGTGTGAGTTTTAAGGCATGGAGTCATGGACTTGAACTGTGGGTAACTACGTGGGAGTCCAGTGGTGTAACAATTACGCCATCTACTGGTCCCAAAATTTAGCATCTTAAGAGACAGTATAACATAGTATCTGGTTGGGACTTCTGGAGTGGCTTAGCTGGGTGATTCTGGTTCACCGTCTCTCATGAGGTCTAGGATGAGCTTAGGGGCTTGCAATCAACTGAGGGCTTGACTGAGCTGGAGGATCTACTTCCAAGGCCAGCAAAAACCTCTGCTCCTTGTCACATGAGCTTCTGCTTGGGCTGCTTGAATGTCCCCAGGATGTGCTGACTGGCTCTGCCAGATCAGGTGACCCAGGAGCACAGTGAAGGCGCATGTTGGAATGCCTTTTATGACCTAGTCTCTGAAAATACACACTGTCCCTTCTTTATTCTCTGTTAGAAACCTTTTACTAAGTCCAGCCCATAGTCAAGGAAGGCACAATTAGACTTCACTTTTCGAAGGGAGGAATAGCAAAGAATGTGTTGACATATTAAAATGATCATATTCTTACTACCAGGGAGTGTTAGTCAGGGTTCTCTAGGGAGACAGACCTGATTGGAACCTATAGATACATAAGAAGGGACATACTGGGAGAATCAGCTAACGTGATTATGGCAGCTGGGAAGTCCTGCAGCAGGCCTTCTGCAAGCTGGAGATCTGTAGGTTCTGGTAGCATGGCTCAGTCCAAGCGTGAAGGATGCAGAGGCAGAGAAACCAGTGATGTAACTCACAAGTCCAAAGCTGAAAGCCTGAGAACCCAGGGGCCCCTGGTATGAATCCTGGAGGATGAAGGCAGAGAAACCTTGAGTTCTTCTTCTTTTTTTTTTTTTTAGATTTCTTTATTTGTAATTTTACTTATTATCATTATTCTTCAATTTTGACCAGAGAGAGACACAGAAAGGGAGAGTGAGAAAGCAAACCACCAGGTCCAGGACTTGAGCCGTGGTCAGCCATGTTGGAATCCAGTGCCTCAGCCACCATGCCACCTGCCGGTCCCAGAAGCCTCAAGTTCTGATATCCAAGGAAACTATCTATTTTTCTCTCTCTCAAAAGAGATCTATTTGTTGAGCACATCGTTGATTGGATGGTGCTTGCCCACATCAAGGGGTGGGTCATCGTCTACATGGAGACTACTCAGACTCGCACGTTAATCTGTTCTGGAAACACCACTGTGGACATAGCCAGAGTAATGCTTTATCAAGTTTCTAAGTCTTCATTTCAGTCAAGTTAACTCCTAAAATGAATCATCACACAGAGATAGGACTGCATGTAGGTGAAAAACAAACAGTCAAAATACCATGCTCTTGGGGTGGGAGGATCCTACCATATCTGGTTTGCCTTCCTGTCAACAATTGTTTTTGCCTTTTGTGTTCTTACAGAGCTCTCTAGATGTGTAGGCCCTGTGTTGGGTCAGGGGGATTCAAGGCTGAATAAGAACAAGAGCTGCTTCATGGAGGACTAATGTACCCTGGCACCATGTCGAACCCTTCTGCTTGTCTGTCTTCACAGCTATCCTCTGACGTAGGTACTATGATTTTTTTTTTTTTTTTTTTTTTTTTTACCAGCCTGTTGTGGGTTTTTTTGAGGGG
>NW_006199316.1:1170687-1174864 GCF_000334495.1 Tupaia belangeri chinensis
CGCAGTGGGTACAGCCGTTCCTTCCGCTGCTGCTTGGTCTTCAGGCTTTCCTCGTATTTGTTGAACCGCCGGCGCATGGCACGGGTCTTCTTGGGCCGCAGGTCCAGGGGCTTGTACTTCTTGCCCTTGTAGAATTTCCTGAGGTTTTCTTTCTGAGTCTGGTTAATGACGGTGAGAACACGGGCAATGGATTTGCGGACAACTCAGATCTTGGAGAACTTGGACGCAGCTCCGCCTGTCACTTTGGCGACGTGCAGCTGGGACAGCTCTACCTTCAGGTCGTCCAGCTGTTTCAACAGCTCCTCTTTCTTCTTGCCGTGCAAATCCCGAGCCTTCATTTTGGCCATAGCTGCCCAATGCAGCCGCCACCGGTGCCTGCTCGGATGGAAAGAGCAGTACTATGATTATTTCCACTTCCAGGATGAAGAAACTAAGCCTCAGGGAGCTTAAATAATTTGCTGTAAGGCACTTGGAGTAAATCAGGGAGGTAGGATTTGAGTCTGGGTCTGTCTAATACTACATCTTGTGCCTATCCCTGTGGTTCTGGCTTTCTGAAGCTCAGAGTGCCCCAGAGCATATGGCACATGATTCCTGACAGAGCATGACAACTGCAGCCCTTGGTATGTACAAGGTATGAAGTGGCTCAAAGAAGACCATAACTAAGCCTTAGGCTGCATCACCTAACATGGGGCTTCCTCCCAACCTCCAGTGGCTCCCCATTGTCCAGTGAGAAAAGCTGAGGCTGTCATTCATTGACATGGCCCTGCTTCCCTCTAAATCCATTCTAGCCACATTGGACTTCTCATTCTTCTCTGAACACACTGAGTTCTTTCTTTTTTCTTTCTTTCTTTTTTTTTTTTGGAGAGGTTTTTTTGCTATCTATGGAGCGTTTGCCCTTGCCAGAAAGACAGAGACAGAGAGACAGAAAGCGAGAAATCACCCCTGGGCTCGGGGGGTGGTGGTGGCCACATCACAGTTCCTTCTCCATTCTTCTCTTGGGATCTTGGGCACACACGCATATGTGCCTGGCGTTGAGGTTAAGCCACCAGGTCTGGGACTTGAACCATGGTCGACTACATGGGAGTCCAGCAATGTAGCCATTACTCCAGTTGCTGGTCCCCACACTGAGTTCTTTGTATGTCTGTGCCTGTACATGGGCTATTCCCTCTCCCTAAAATACATTTTTTTCTCTGTCCTGTGACATGCTCCCATAGATTCTTTATGATTAAGTTTAAATAATCTGTGATATTTTCCCAAGCATTTTGTGGAGGGTTATTTTGTAGAATTTTCCAGTACTGGGCCAGGTAGTGGTGTGGTGGTTAAGGCAGCTGGTTCCTGCATGGTGAGCTGTGTACTTCAAGTCCTGAATGCAGTGGCTTGAAAAACATACTAGGCACACGTTTGTGCATGCCCAAAATCCCAAAAGGAAAATGAGCTGTGTACTTCAAGTCCTGAATGCAGTGGTTTGAAAAACATACTAGGCACATGTTTGTGCATGCCCAAAATCCCAAAAGGAAAAACGGAGGAGAGGGGATTGCAGTGTGACCATCCCCCGCAGGAGAGGGGGACAAAGCTTTCTTACTTTGTCTTTCTTACTTTATCTCTCTCTTATGCACCCTCTAGCAAAAAAAAAAAAAAAAGAATCTATACTATGACCCTGTAATTGTAATCTCCATGACAGCTAGGCTAGGCCCATGATTCTTTAGATCTAGTAAATCTGACTTTGCACAATTGTTTACTCCCAATTTGATAGCCTGTAGAAGCCAAAGCCCTCCTTCATATTTCTGTAGACTTTCAGAGCCTCACTTTTTTTTTTTTTTTAAACGTTTTTGCCATAGGGCACATGTACTCACCTGACAGAGACTGTGAGAGGGAAAGTGAGAAATACTCCCTGGGTGAGGGATGGCCACACAACAATCCCTTCTCCTCCACCTTCCTCCTGTGCCTGGCATTATTTTCAAGCCACCAGGTCTTATTCTTGTACTGCAGTCGGCCATGTGGGAGTCCAGGTTCTTGTACTTCAGTCGGCCATGTGGGAGTCCAGTGCCTCAACCACTATGCTACCTGCTGGCTCCATGAGCCTTTCATTTAAAAAAACCAAAATTCTGCCAGAGGATATGTGTGCTTATGAGGGCGAGGGAGAGAGAAAAGGCGAGAAAGCACTCCCCATGAGGGATAATCATGCCACAGTCCCTTCTCCATTTCTTCCACCTTTTAGTATTTAGGGCATGCATACCTGGCATGTTTTTCAAACTGCTGGGTCTGGGACTTGATCCACTTAGCCATGTGAGATCCAGCCAGTTGCTTTAATCACTATACCTCCAATTGGCCCAAGCCTTACATTTTTACAAAACCTCTTTTCTCCTGGACTTCATACCTCCCTCACTGTGCCCATGTTTTTTTTTTTTTTTTTTTTTTTTTTTTTTTTTTTTTTTTTACTATAATCTGTATGGAGGGATCAGCTCCTTCACTGTTTCCTGCTCATACATGGTATTTATGAGTACAGAAGACTTTGCTGAAGAGCTGGGGTCATATAGCAAATATTTAAAAATCTCTGGGAATCGCCTGGCCCTCCCCAGTCCTCTTACCGCATGGCCACATAGCATTCCCCTTTGCCCTTTCCTGTGCTTTATCAGTCTCCCTGTCGCTCTGAGGGAACAAACCTCTTGCACAGCTTTTCTTATATGGAGTCATGCCACTTTGTGCTGTGTCTCCCTTTGCCCAGGAGCCTACCAAGGTGTTATTGCATACAAAGGCAATTCTGTCCAAAGAGAAATTCTAGGGCTAGTGATTGCAGTCATAATTTTCCCCATCTTCTTACCCAACTATATGCTTATGAATATGTCTTAGCTCAGGCTGCTATACTATATATAGCAAAGCACCATAGATTGGGTGGCATATTAACAACAGGCATTTCTTTCTCATAGTTCGGAAAGCTGGAAATCTGAGATCAGGGTGCTGACTTGGTCAGCGAAGACCCTCTCCCAGAATGTAGATTGCCAGCATTTCTCACTGTATTTTCACAAGTGGATAAATAAGACTCCAGAGAGCCTTCTCACTCTCTTTCCACTATGTGAAAATACAGTGAGAAATTTTTGCTCATACTCTATAGTTCTTGACAGTTAATAAACAACTTTCAATATTTTAAAGATAATGTTCAAAATATTTCTTATAATTTTGTATCACTTTTTTTGTGACTGTAACAACAGAGACAGTATGGTTTTAAATATTTTTGAGAAAATATTTACATGTTAACTACTCAAATTGTTGAAAAGCAAATGCCCAGCACACTAGTCACACATAAACCTTCTCAACTCAGCCCTGCTTTTCAAGTATTCTGTGATATACCATCTGCTAGCAAAGATCAGTCTCTTTTTCGTCCTTCAAAATCTGTCTCAAGATAATCCTCTGGTGTGGTCACTCTTCTCCAGTCTCTACTGATTACAATGCTGGGTTGGAAAAGTCCAGGTAATTTTATGTTATAAATTCTTTCATATATCTTCTCTAATCCTCTCTGCTAGGCAGAACTATTTATGGTGCCAGGCCATCATTCTAAGAGCTTCTGTTGGCCTTCTTGAGATCTACTTTAGTTCCATAGTTTTCTGATTAATCTTCAGATATGACATTCCAGTCAAAGCCCTGTCCTATAATGAGTATTTCCAATTTCTGATTCAATGCAGCAACCATTATTGAACTTACGCAAATAACCCTTCTGCCACAAAATAAGAATACTCCTAAATAGTTCCAATTCAAGAGGGGTCAGGAAGGAAGAAAAGTTTATGTTTCCAATTAAACAAAGGGGAAAAATATTTTAACAAATTGCTGAACCTATCAACAATTCAAAAGAAAGTCAAATGTTTAAATTGGGAGAACAAAGCATAGTAAAAAAAGAAATCAGTTATGTTTTACTCAAAAGTCATAAAATTCTATTTCGCCATTTCAGTCTTATCTTCAAACTCTGTTTTGTTGAATATGCAGTGTGACTGTGGTCTAATCTTTCTGTTTAAATCCTAGAAGTTAACATTCAACATTATTATTGATATTTCTTGTCCTTAGCATTAAATTGATCATTTTCTTGGTTGCCTTTTGTTCTCTTCTTTCTTTTCTTTTGGAGAGGTTTTTGCTATAGGGGACATGCGCTCGCCAGACAGACAGAGAAATAGAGGCGGTGGGAGAT
>NW_006199316.1:1175246-1182895 GCF_000334495.1 Tupaia belangeri chinensis
TAGATTTGGCCAGTCTGGCTATGATGTGCCTTGGAAAAAATCTTCTTGGGTTGATTCTATTAGGGATCCTTTGTATTTTTTAAGTCTGGATATTTGAATGGCTCTCTAGATTTAGAAATTTTCTTCCACAATTTCATGCAATAGAGTATCAATGCCCTTATTAGTTTTCTCACCTTCTGGGATACCAATTATCCAGATTTAGGGTGCTTAATGGTGTCTAGTATTTCTCGTATAGTATTCCCGTTTTATTGAGTTATCTTCACAATTTTTTTCATTGTTTTTTCTAGATCAGAGGTTTTGCTTTCAACATCCAAGTTTTGATTTTCTGCCTGGACTAATCTGCTTTTAATACTTTCGAGGGAGGTTTTGATTTCCTGAAGGGCAGCCTTCATTTCCAATAGCTCCATTTGATTATTTTTTATGGTGTGTATTTCCTCTTTCAGATCATGGACGAACTTCACCTCCTGGAACTCATTTTCTCTTTTCTCCTAGTTTTTTTTTTTTGGAGAGATTTTTTGCTATAAGGCGTGTGCACTTGCCAGAAAGACAGAGAGAGGCAGAGAGACAGAAAGCGAGAAATCACCCCTAGGGGGGATGGTCATGCCGCAACCCCTTCTCTTCCATTCTCTTCTCAGGATCTTGGACACACATGCACACGCGCCTGGCATGAGTTTAAGTCACCGGGTCTGGGACTAGAGCCGCGGTCGACTACATGGGAGTCCAGCGACATAGCCATTATGTCATCTGCTGGTCCCACATCTTGTTTAGTTTTGTCACTATGAATATTCTGAATTCTTTTTTTTTTTTTTTGAGAGGTTTTTGCTATAGGACGCATGCGCTTGCCAGAAAGACAGAGAGAGACAGAGAGAAAGAGACAGAAAGCGAGAAATCACCCCCCAGGGGGGATGGCCACACCACAATCTCTTCTCCTCCATTCTCCCCTCCGGATCTTGGGCACGCATGCACACACGCCCAGCGTGAATTTTAAACCACCAGGTCCGGGACTCAAACCGCGGTCGACTATGTGGAGTCCAGCGACATAGCCATTCTGCTAACTGCTGGTCCCCAGCATTCTGAATTCTTTATCAGACATTTCCATGAGTTCTACTGTGCTGTCTGAGGATGATGAGGGATTGTTCTTTTCCCTTAGTAGAGAGATAATTTATTGATTTCTCATATTTCTTGTGCCTCTGCAGTTGTTTCTGGTCATTCTGTGACAAAATCTATATTCCACTGTGCTTTGTAATGTGGTATTCACAGAAATATTAGGAGTTCAGATTTATAAAAAGAAATTACTTCATTAAAGCAGGGGGTTCAATAAGTGGTGAGGATGTCAATGACTCTAAAAGTATTCAGACGATTGGCTACTATGCACCTAGGCCTATCCAGACATTTAGTGTGTGGAGAGTGAAGCTTAGAGTGGGAAAGTCAAGTAAAAAAAAAATAAGCAGAAAGGAAAAAAAAAGAAAATAGAAAAATACTACCAAAAAAGAGAGAAATTTTTTTCTTTCTTTTTTTTTTTTTAATTTGTAAAAAAAAAAAATTGTGCAGCGTGCTATCCGGGACAAACCTCAGCTTTGAAATGGCTTCCAAATTAGCAAGTGAAAAGGCCCAAGGTGAGGAGAGGTGGATGAAAAAAAAAAAAAAATTTAGGTTAGCAGCCTAAGGTGATCTTTGAAAATGGTTTGCTATTTACTTGATCCAGAGAACCTCCCAAAGTCATGTAAGTCAAGAGGTTCAAATCTTCCTGTTCACTTTAAGAACACTCATGAAACTGCCCAGGGCATCAAGGGTATGCATATCTGAAAAGCCACCAAGTATCTGAAGGATGTCACTTTACAGAAGCAGTGTGTGCCATTCCATTGTTATAAAGGTGGAATTGGTAGATGTGCCCAGGCTAAACAGTGGGATTGGACACTAAGTTGGTGACCCAAAAAGAGTGCTGAATTTTTGCTGCTCATGCTTAAAAATGCAGAGAGTAATGCTTTAGTTAAGGGGTTAGATGTAGAGTCTCTGGTCATTGAGCACATTCAGGTGAACAAGGCATCAAAGATGTGCCGTCGTACATACAGAGCTCATGGACGGATTAACACATACATGAGCTCCCCCTGCTACATCAAGATGATCGTCACTGAAAAGGAGCAAATTGTTCCTAAACCAGAAGAGGAAGTTGCACAGAAGAAAAAGATATCCCAGAAGAAACTGAATCAACAAAAACTTATGGCACGGGAATAAAGTCAGCACAGAATAAATGTACATAAAAGTTAAAAAAAAATTAAAATTTAAAGAGAGAGAGAGTGTATGAGACAGACAGATAGCCAGAGACAGAGAAAAGACAGAGGTCGCCCTACCTTGTCTGAATATTTTGGGAGTGTAGAGGATGGAGTTTAGAGCATAGCTGCCCTGGATACACCAGGACTTACCTCAGCTTTAAAATGGCTTCTTGTCTGAATATTTCGGGAGTCTCTAAGAATTTGGTCCCAACTGATTGATTTTGGTTACTCCAGCTCCCTGCATGAAGCTAGGAATATATATAGTAGGCTTTAGGTATCATTTACTAAGTAAGTGATTTGTTGATAGATGAGAATGGTTGAGGGAGAAAGACTGAATAAAAGAATGACTATTGATATTACTTGACCTGATAGTTTCCAGGGAATATTTGCTGTGCAAAAGATGGAAGCTGACTATAGGTTTGGCCCCAGTTCTAGTCCCAGTTCTGGCACCAACTTGCTGTGTGAGTGTGGACAGGTCACTTCTCTCTGTATTCAGCTGTAAAACGAGCAGGTGGCTTCTAACTATTCCTTTCTCTTCCAACAACCACATTTCATTCTAATCCCCACCTGCTATCTGATACCTCACAGTGATGACCTGGCCAGCCTGCTGGGTAGCTTATTATTAAAATCTACCTGCATGGTTAAGAAGTGCTTTCAAAGTAGAGGGCTGCCCTGGAATTGTTTTAGCTCATTGTCCTTTTTTTCTTTTTTAGAATTATTCATTTAGTTTTATTTACCATCATTTTTCTTCAATTTGACCAGAGAGAGAGAGAGAGAGAGAGAGAGAGAGAGAAAGTAAGCTGCCAGGTCCAGGACTTGAACTGCAGTTAGCCGTGTGGGAGTTCAGCACCCCAACCACCATATCAACTGCCAGCCTTAATAGCTCATTGTTCTTATTCAACAGCACCTGCACATTCCTCACCCTCCTTTAATGCCTTAGTAAAACTGGATGTTCCCTTTCATGCCTCTCCTTCCCCTTTATGTATTAAATCCTATGAGTCTATTCCTATGTCCAGCCCTTGTGTAGGAGTGTGTACACGCATGTATGTGTACATGTGACTGCATGCATGTATGCACACCATCTTCCTTATCCAGATATATTGTTTTTGGAATTTCCAGAGACTTTATAGACTTTCTGAAGTAAGTAAGAACTTTTTCTTTTAAGAATTATTTATTTAAAATTTATTTATTATTATTATTTAATTTGACCAGATAGAGAGAAAGATGGAAAGTGAGAAAACAAACTGCCAGGTCCGGGACTTGAATCATGGTCAGCCATGTGGGAGTCCAACACCTTAACCACCATGCCACATGCTGGCCCCAATTAAGTATTCTGAAGACAGTCTATATAAGGAAGAGAAAACAGTCTCTTCCTCTATTTAGCACATAGGTCTTTGTTGTTGACTTGGAAATGTTTGTGGTGGAGTCTCCTTTCTTGACCTCAGGAGTGCTCAGTGGTTGTGTTGCTCTGACCAAAAACATTGGTGTTTGGATCCCTACCTTTATTCACATCGGACCACACCAATCTCAACTTCGTATAGAACCAGGGGAAAGATGAAAGCAAAATATTCTAAGACTAGTAGGATTGCTGAGTATCATCAGGTAACCCTATTTCATAGGAAGGACATGGACATGACATTTTATGACCAATAGCATTGTTTAATCTTAGAGCACAAGGGAGGACAGCTTTTCTCTTCAACCCCAACCCACTCAAGGCAGAAGTCTAAAACAGCATGGTCCTGCTAAGAATTTTTATTTTATTCTGTAGATGAAGGGGTCAATGAAGAGATTTACACATGGGTAGTGACATAAACCCATTTGTGTTTTGTTTCCTTTCTAAAATAATTTTGGTAAGTGTGCCAGTTTTTAAAAATTGCCACTGTGTGAGACAGGGAAAGACAAGGAGATAGAGTGAGAGATAAGAAGAAAGCATCCCCGTACTGGGTGTGGTCATGCCATAATCCTTTCCATTTCTCTATCCCCTTAGGATTTGGGACATCACACAGACCTGCCCAACATGTTTTCCAAGCTGCCCGGGCTGGGATTGGAATTGTGGTTGGTCATGTGGGATCTGGTTTCCTTAAATACTAGGCCAGCTCAAATGTGCCAATTTTTCTATCTAAGATTACCAAGGCAACCTGGTAGTTTTCAAGGTAGGTGTTTTTTTTTGTTGTTGTTGTTTTTTTTTTTAGTTTTATTCATGTATTTATTCTATGACACAGAGAGAGTGACTGACTGGCAGACAGAAACCTCAATGAAGTCTTAACACCACAATCTACCCCTACTTTAACCATCCTGGACCACAGGCACACATGTCTGGTGTGCTCAGGGAGGTCCCAGGATGTGAACCTAGAACCTTTCCTTTCCCATGTGGGTCCAGTTGGGTTACCCGTTGCCACCATCTAGACCTCCATTTGTGTTTCGTCAATCTTACCCTGGCATCTGGTGGAAGACAAATCCTCTGAAACCAGATTAACTTAGGTTCAGACCCCAGCTACATCATTTATTAACCCTGTGGTCTCAGAAAGTGTATCAATCAGGAGTGTACCAGAAAAACAACCTATTAAAATGTATGTATATGGGGATCAGCAGTTGGTATAATGGCTATGTTGTTGGACTCCCATGTAGTCGAACATGGGAGTCAGACCCGGTGGCTTTAAACTCACACCAGGTATGTGTGCGTGCGTGCCTAAGATCCTGAGAGGAGAATGGAGGAGAAAGGACTGTGGCGTGGCCATCCCCCCTGGGGGGTGATTTCACGCTTTCTGTCTCTCTGTCTCTCTCTGTCTTTCTGGTGAGTGCATGTGCTCTATAGCAAAAAAAAGCTCTCTCAAAAAAAAAAAATGTATGTATAGGGGCTGGCAGGTGGCATGGTGGTTAAGGGCACTGGGCTCCCACATGGCTGACTGCGGTTTGAGTTTTGGACCTGGCAACTTGCTGTCTCACTTTTTCTCTCTCTCTGTCTCTCACTCTGTCCCTCTCTGGTCTAAATAAAATAAATAAAAATGAGTAAATAAAGTTAAATAAAATCATTCTTAAAAAATAAAATGTATGGGGGCCAGCAGGTCGCGTGGTGGTTAAGGGTGCTGGATTTTCACATGGCTGACCACGGTTCGAGTCTCGGATCTGGTGGCTTGCTTTCTCACTTTTTCTCTCCCTCTCCCTCTCTCCCTCTCTGGTGAAATTGAAATAAACAAATGAATAAGTAAATGAATAAAGTTAACTGGTAAAATTTTTAAAAAAAGAAACAATGTATGTATATATTTATTTATTTTAAGTTTTGTCAAAGGCTGTGTGCTCTTGCTAGAGAAAGATGGGAGGAGTGAAGAAGCACCTCCCAGGGTGGGGGTGGGGGATGCCCATGCCATAATCCCTTTTCCTCCATCTCTCCTCCTTTTGGGATTTTGAGTATGCACATATATGTACCCCATGTGTTTTTCAAGCTGCCAGGTCTGGGAATTGTGCAGCTGGTCATGTGGGACCTAGTTGCCTTAACTTCTACACTACCAGTTGACCCGATATATTTATTTATTGTGAGGAATTGGCTTTTGTACGTATGAGAGTTGGCTGAGGCCCTATAGGACAGGCCAGCAGGCTGGAAACTCCTGGCTTGGAGCTGAAGCAACAGCTCGCAGGTGAATTTCTTCTTCAAGGAAAACTTTAGTTTTTTTTTCTCTCTGTATGTATATACACCCCTTTTTTCACACTTAGCTCCTTTCCCCCATTACCTTGCTTTATAAATGTAAAATTGTGGCTTAGAGAATGTTCCATTTTGGTATATACAAATCTATTCTCTCTTTTTTTTTCTTTTCGAGTTTTGCCATAGGAGGTGTGTGCTCACCTGAGCGAGGCAGAGAGAGATTGAAGAAAAGTGAGAAATTACCCTCTAGGAGGGATAGCTACACTGCAATCCCTTCTTCATTTTCCTACTGGGATTTTGGATAAGCTCACACTTGGCCAGTGTGGTTTTGCAATGGCAGATCCAGGAGTCTAACTGTGGTTGGTCATGTGGGAATCCAGTATCTGAACCACCACGGCACCTGATAGCCCCCAAGTCTATTTTTTATTTTATTATTGCTAGAGAGTGTGCACACTCAGAAAAAGAACCCCCAAATGGCTTGTGTCATGATACAATCCTTTTTTTCTTATTTCTCTATCCCATCAGGATTTTGGGCATGCATGCACATGAGCATTGCGTGTTTTTCAAACCACTGTGGCTGGGATTTGAACCATGGTCAGCCATGTGGAATCCAGCTTCCTATCTACTGTGCTTAATTGCTTTTGCAATTAATATCTGGGACCAGCCCAGAAATCTTTTATTTTTTTATTTTTTAATTTTTAATGGCTATAAGGTGTTCCATTGCATGGTTGAACAATAATTTGTTTATTTACTAAGTCCCCAACTGATGGCTATTTATTGGGTTGTTGAGAAAGTCATGCTGCATTTTTGCATAAAAGACATAGAAAAATACATTATGACCTTCCCAACAACCTAATAGATTACTAGCATTTTTTGCTACTATAAATAATACAGGACTAAATATCTTTGTGTATGTATACACACACACACACATATATTCAATAAACAGTAGGTTGTCAGAAAAGTCATAACATATTTTTTCTATGGTTTTTATGCAAAAATACATCATGACTTTCCCAACAACCTAATAGTACCCATTTGTCTTTAAGGAGATTGCATTAGTTTTACCTTACCAGCAATACAGGAGGGTGCCTGCTTCCCTGTCCTCCTCTCAACATTGCATGTAAACCTACTTGTTTTTATGTAAAGTACCTGAATATACATTAAAGCAATAACAACAACAACAACAACAAACACAACAACAATAGAGATAAAAACCAGGCATCATCATTATTCTTTCTTTGGGCAAAAGCTACTGTTTTGTTTGGGTTTTATCTTTCCAGTGGCAGAGTGGGACCTTCTGCCCTGTCCTGTGGTCCTCACTCTGAGAGGTGGGGGGCAGTGACCCGTCCACAGGATTCAACCAGAATAGTTCCCGGTCACCAGGCAAAAGGTTAACGCAGGCCCAGTCCTGTGGCCTGCTGGGTGATGGAAATGCAGACAAGCTAAGTTCTATAATAGAACACAGAACCATTGTCGGGAAACACAAATTGCTGACTCGCTCCTGCAAACAATCGATATTCAGAAGCTGAGTCCAGGAATTCTAAAGATGCATACTGGGTAGAGAGTTGGCTGGGGGAGGACATGCTTTTAGAAAAAAACCCAGCACCAGAGGCCCAAGTGGTGCTTCCTAGACCCTATGGCTCCTTTGTCACACCCTCTGACAGTCCCAAACTCTAGGCTGCCAGAACTGGAGTGGATCTGGAAAATGATCACATTCTAGAAGATTCCAGGGA
>NW_006199316.1:1182926-1198210 GCF_000334495.1 Tupaia belangeri chinensis
CAGGGGGTCGCAAGAATCAGGATTCACTTCCAGTCAAGTGGTGCAGGTTGAGGTTAGCAACAGCAGCTCAGTTCAGAGTCTTACCAGCTCTCAGACCTTGATCACGTGGCTCTTCCTCTTCCGCCTCTGTTTCTTCCTGTAGGAGGTAATAACACCTATCTTGGAAGGTCATTGTGGGGAGTCAATTGGATGATTCTGTTTGTAAATAATTTAGCATAGTGCTTGGCTCTTTTTAAGAAATAAGGAATTATTGGGACCAGCAGTTAGCGTAATGGCTATGCCACTGGACTCCCATGTAGTCGACTGCAGTTTGAGTCCCAGACCCGGTGGCTTAAAACTTACGCTGGGCGCGTGTGCGTGTGTGCCCAAGATCCCGAGAGGAGAATGGAGGAGAAGGGATTGCGGCGTGACCATCCCCCCAGGGGGTGATTTCTCACTTACTGTCTCTCTCTGTTTGGCGAGTGCACATACCCGATAGCAAAAACTTCTCAAAGAAAAAAAAAAAGAAAGAATTACTATCAGTGTTGGGGGACCGGCAGTTGGCATAATGGCTATGTTGCTGGACTCCCATGTAGTTGACTGCGGTTCAAATCCCGTACCTGGTGGCTTAAACTCAGTGCTGGGCATGTGTGTGTGCATGCCCAAGATCCCGAGAGGAGAGTGTAGGAGAAGGGATTGCGGCATGGCAGCATGGCTATCCCTCCTGGGGGGTGACTTCTCGCTTTCTGTCTCTCTGTCTTTTTGGTGAGCGCACGTGCCCTATAGCAAAAACCTCTCAAAAAAAAAAAAAAAAGATCAGTGTTATTATACTGATCCATAGTTGATCAGTTGATAATTATAAGAACTCAGGGGAAGAACTAAGGAAAGTAGTACCTGGATGGGGGTCCTTTTGAGATAAATCTTGAAGAATTGGGAAGACGTGGCATGTTGGAGTGGTTAAAGAGAATGAATGAAGTTCATGTGCAAAGGCTGTCTTATACTTTCCGGACCTGGCCAGGAGGTGTGCGAGGGCCTCTAGTGGACCCACGTGCAGAGGAGGAGGGTGATCACAGACAGGGACGATCCCGCTGTGGAACATGTCCAAGAGTCCTAGCTTTAAGGTGTCTATTAATACAGTGACACTGGTACCTCGCTAGTATATAGGGTCCAGACCTGGGGTATCTGGGAGAGCCCGTGGCTGGCACAGTGCAGGAGTCTGTAGTGGAAATGATTTTCCTATGATGAGCTGTAATCTAAATACTGCAAATAAAGAAAGAAACTTTAAAAAGTTTGGTTTCTGTTACTAAAAGAAGTAGGAAGAAATGGATATTTAGGAACAACTAGCAGCCTCTGGTACTGTTAGTTTGCACCTGTTATCCTAAGGGGCTGGATATCCTAAGGCCAGAGGGTAAGGCCACATCCCTGGGGAAGGAAACTCCTCTTTATGGGGGTGATGGTTCTCTGTGACAATTGGAGAGCAGCTGAGTCCAAGAGAGGCAGTCATTGTGAAAGGTGTGCCTGAGACAGGTGAAGAAAGCCCAGCCATCTCTCTGAGTCTGTTCCTGGGGCTGGGACACCAAGCAGTCAACACTACAAGCAGGACTTCGAAGTTAGGGGTGGGGGGGAAATGGCTTTTGATGCAGGCTCAGCTCAGCTGGGCAGGGAGGTGGCTCGGTTCTCCACACTGAGGAAGGGTAGTCTCTACCTCCTGCAGAGGTTCCCACACAGTTGTGTTTAATGTTTATTTCCATTTGGGTGTTGCCTGAGCCCCAGGAAAAGTCTCAATAACTTTGTGAGCCAGGTCACAGCAGTGCCATGTGGAGCTAAGAGCCGAGGGGTTATCTGTCCACATTTGTGCGCAGGCTCTGTGCAGGCAGGACCCTTTGTTGTATAATTGCTCCATGATGAAGAGCACATGCCTGTCCTACCACATTCCCTCTCTGGCTTCCCTCCCTCTACAATGCCTGTTTTCTGGCTCTTTCTCTCTCTCTCTCTTTTTTTTTTGGAGAGGTTTTAGCTAGATAGACAGAGAGAGAGATAGAGACAGAAAGCGAGAAATCACCCCCCAGGGGGGATGGCCACGCCGCAATCCCTTCTCCTCTATTCTCCTCTCGGGATCTTGGGCACGCACGCACACGTGCCCAGCGTGAGTTTTAAGCCACCGGGTCCGGGACATGAACCGCGGTTGACTGCATGGGAGTCCAGCGACATAGCCATTACGCTAACTGCTGGTTCCCTGTTTTCTGGCTCTAAGGCAGCTACCCAGAGGCAGGGCATGGCATTCCCAATGCCAGATAAGTGGTGATTTAATTGAGTCAGCATAGTGTACAAAACTCTTCATAGGGCAAGCTGGTAGCATGGTGGGTAAGGCAGCTGTGTTCCATGTGGCTGACTGCATGGTTTGAGTCCTGGATCCTGCAGCTTGAAAAACACACCAGGGCACATGTGTGTGCATGCTCAAAATCCCAAAGGAGAAATGGAGGAGAAAGGTTTGTAGTGTGACCTTCTTCTGTGTTTGGGGGGTATTTTCTCACTTTCTCCCCGGCAAGTGCACGTGCTCTCTAGCAAATTAAAAAAACAAAACAAAACTCTTCTTAAACTGGTTTTGGTACACTTTTTTAGCCTGTTCTTTTTTCTAGACTCTTGCTAGTCTCTGGCCTAGACTGACCATAGAGTAATGGTAATACTGATAACTATCATTCATTGGGTGTATAGTGGGTGCCTGTCATTGTTCGAAGCATTTTCTATGCGTTAATTCACCAAACCCTCACAGACTCTATCAATTGGTAATGAATTATTATCCCCATTTGTCTAATGAGGAAATTAGGCTCAGAGGACTGAAGTAATTTGCTAAAGGTCACATGCCAAGTGGAAGAGCCAGGCCTTGAAGCCAGGCTGTCCGGCCATCCGGCAGCCATTCCCAGCTACTTCCCTCCACTCTGCTGCAGAGCTGACTGTGCTCTTTCAAGTCGCCGAGCCTTTGCTCTGCCAGGAAGCCCTCCTTTAATTCCTGCTTTAGCAAACTTGGCTTGCCCTTCAAAGTCCAGCCTACAACTTGCCTCCTTGGTAGCACCTGCCTCTTCAGCCATCTTCAGGGGACATCACCCCTCACCATTTTCTTTTCTTTACTACTTGCCCCCAGCTCTGGACTGAGAGCTGCCCTGAGACAAGTGCCACATTTCCTGCCTAGGTCTTTGCAGCCCTCAGCCCTGTGCCTGTGTGTGAAAGGGCCATCATTTATGCCTGCTGAATGAATAAAGACCTCACTCCTTCACACACAAGAAAGCAAGTCCAGAAGGGAAGAGGGACTGGTTCATATTGCACAGTGAGAGGAGCCAAGGGCTAGACCCCAGGACTCCCGACTCCCAGCCTTACACTTTCTATCCCACCCTCTTTGTGCATGGGACATTAGGAAGAGACGTTGTGCATATTTGAGTGTTTCTTTTTTTTTTTCTTATTTATTTTTTTTAATCTTTCTTTTTTTGTGTGTCATAGGGTGTATGTGCTGGCCAGAGAGAGGGAGAGTGAGAAATCACCTTCCAGGAGAGATGCACATGTCATCAACTCTTCTCCTCCATTCTTCTCTAGGGATTTTGGGCATGCTTGGACACGCACCCAGTGTGCTGGGTCTGGACTCTTAGCAGCAGTCAGCCACATGGGAGTCTAGTGCCTTAACCAGTACGCCACCTGCTGGCCCCTTTTGAGCATTTAATTCTGTCTTACACTTTATCCCGAAGAGGATTTTTTTGAGAATGCTGGTGGGAGAATGAGTTTTGGCAAGTCCTGTCTGGAAGTCATGAGGTAACAGGGAAAAGCAGGCAAATAGTCCTGGGATGTCTTTTGCTGACCCAGTCCTCAAAAACAATGGAACAAAACACTCCCAACTCCAGCTGGGGCTTCTTGCCAGCAGGGCACCTGTCCAAGTCAACTTGGACATAATCCACCAAATTGGTCCTCTCCCCTTAAAGCAGCGGGACCTTTGGTGAGGAAGTATTTTCTAGCACGCCTGGATTTTTTTTAAAGTAAAGCAAAAAAAATCCAAAATTTCACAGGGTCCTAGAGGCTTCCAAATGCTAGCAGCCCCCGGCACATCTTCTCTTGCCTCATCTCTCTGCCAAAGAGTTCACCCTGTCCCAGGACCTGAGCATATTCTATAGAGACCTCAGCCTGGAGGCAAAATCCTCCCTTGCCCCCAGGCCGACTGCTTTGCTTCTTTGTGCCTCAGTTTCCTCACTGTGTGAGTTTTTGAGGGTTACCCTAACAAAGTGCCAGGGCTTGGTGGGTTAAACAATAGAGGTTTCTTTACTCACAGTTCTGCATGATCAGGTATCAGGAGGGGTGATTTCTCCTGAGGGCCTCTCTCCTTGGCTCTGGATATTTCCCCTATGACTGAAATAAGGGTCAGCTTAGAGGGAAGCAAGCCTCCGGGGTCTAAATAGCCCAGGGAAACAGTGCACACGCCTGCGGGGACACTGCTCCCACCCACCAAGGCTGGATTTCATTTCATCTCGGCAGTTTCAAGACACAAATTTGTTTCATGTTCTGCCATATAAGAATAAATGCAGTTGGGCCAACAGTGGCATGGTGGTTAAGGTAGTTGGATCCACCATGGCTGACTGTGCAGTTCAAGTCTCAGACTCAGTGGCTTGAAAAACATGCCAGATGCACATATGTGCATGCCCAAAATTTCAAAAGGAAATGGAGGAGAAGGGATTGCGTCATGGCCATCCCTCCTTGCAGGTGCTTTCTCACTATCCTTCTCTCTCTTTTTTTCCTCTGGCAAATACATGTGCCCTGTGGTAAAAATTTAAAAATAAATAAATAAATAAATGAATGAATAAATGCCTTCAACAATCATGGCAAAATACTATCAATTGTTTAATCTCATCCTGGTTTCAGAGATGCTGGGATTTGAAAACATTTGCCTTAGACTCGATGGAGGACGGTGTCCTGTTTCTTAGCTTTTGGCAGTGAGGATCTCTAGGGGGGAGCAGGCAGGGCCATTCGGCCTGGACCCTGGGATTCTGGCAGCTGTTCAGTGTCAGATTTATGTGGGAGGTCAGGTGGTGTAGCATTGTCCAAACTGGCACTGACCCCTTGCAGAACGAGCTAAATTTATGGCTGGGCAGCAGGTTCACCACACCACTTTGGTCTCACTTGAGCTTTCCTTGGGCCATAAAATGAGTCCATGGCTTCTGGGTCTGACAGACCTGGGTTCTTGTTCCAAAGCCATTACTCACCAGCCAAGAGGTTGAACAAAGAAAGGCTCTAAAGTGCAGAGGGCTTTGCCAAACGGTGCACACACCAAGTAGCCTATGGCACAGAGAGGCTGGGCATCCGGGACCAGGCCTGGCTCTCCCTCCTCTGGCTGTGGACTAGGCCCAGTCTCTCTGCCTCTCTGGACCTGTTTCTTCCTGAGGGAAGTGGTAGAGGCTGGCCCCTATTCAGCATATGGGAACGAGGCCCTCCCCATGGAGACGTGTACTGGAGACTGGGGACCTCGAGGAGGAGGTGTGGTCCCTGCAGCAGGAGAGAGCTCCATCCAGGGTAGAAGGCAAGGAGAGGGGCAAGCAGGGAGGGGGCAGCCAAGCACTTTCCATGTTTCTCTCCTTTCATTCTCACAGGCAGTGGGTGAGATGGACAAGGCAGGCATGTTTGTCCTCATTTCATAGATGAAGTCATTGAAACTGGGAAAGATGAGGGACCAGCAGATGGCATAATGGTTATGTTGTTGGACTCCCACATGGTTGACTGAGGTTCAAGCCCCAGACCTGGCAGCTTTAAACTCACACCAGGCGTGTGGGCATGCATGCATGTCCAAGATCCTGAGAGGAGAATGGAGGAGAAGGGATTACGGCATGACTATCTCCCCTGGCGGATGATTTGTCGCTTTCTGTCTCTCTGTGTCTCTCTGGCAAGGTCATGCACCCTATAGCAAAAATCTCTCTAAAAAAAAACAAAACAGAGAGAGATGGTGCTGCTTGCCAAGGTCATGTGGACGAGCTGGGGTTTAGACCTCGTCTGCTTCACTCAAAGCCATTTTTCTTTCTTCATCTTTGATGGTCAGTCCTAAGTTTCCTTTTTTTTTTTTTAAAGATTATTTTTTATTTAACGTTTTTTTTTGTATATTTTTAAATTTGAATTTGACCAGAGAGGGACAGAGTGAGAGAGAGAAAGAGAAAGTGAGAAAACAAGCCACCAGGTCCATGACTTGAACCATGGTTCAGCCATGTGGGAATCCAGCGCCCTTAACAACCATGCCACCTGCCAGCCCTCTAAGTTTCCTTTTATAACCACAGTATTCTCAGGTTCTATGCCCACTGCCACAGGCATCATATTGTACAGTACCCTATAGGTTTTCCTCTCCCTTAGCAACCACATATGGAGAACCTGCTGTGCTCAGGAATGGTGGCTCAGCTTGTCTCTCCTGGCGTCTTTGTGGTACTCTGGGGAGCATCCTATGTCAGAGGAGTGAGTCTTGCCTAACACAAGCTTTCTGACCACACTTATGGGAGCATCACAATGTGACCTTCTGTCCTAGGGGCTCCCCCTCACCTGATTGTTTTATCTTCAGCAGAACTTAACACAGTCCAGCTTCCCCACAGGAAAATACAGAAACCATAAGACTGCTCCGTCACTGAACATCATGTCCACAGGTTAATGTTGCAGGTTGAAAGGTTTGAGGGGGACACTAGGGGCCAACTCCCATGCCTGAAGACCTCATGACAGCCCCATCAGGGGTCTTTTGGTCTCTGCATATCTCCGTGGGAAGGAAGATATCCTTCTCTCTGGCTCTGGCATGAAGACACTTCTAGCTGGTAACGCCATACTCTGTCTTGATGCATTTTGCTGAGAAAGCTTTCAGGTTCAGAGCCGTGAAGGAAGTTGCCCAAGGTCACCTGGAGCACCCATGGAAACTCCTGGCTCAGAGTCTGTGGCACTTAGAAGACTATTTCTGCCCTTGGCCTCACAGTTGAGCAGACATAAAGGAGGGTTTAGACTGAGTTCTAACCTCAACTTGGTCACTTGATTACATTAAATGTCATGTAACTCAATTTGATATTAGACAAGGCCCCATTATGTGCTAGGCACTAAAACACAGTAGGACTGCAGGCAATTAATTGCACCTCCCTGACCCTTAGTTTCCTCATCTATGAGAAATAAACTCCTTCTGTATGGCTTCTCTTAGAGCCCTGTTGTAAGGATTAAGGGAAAAGAAGGTAAAGTGCTTTATAAACTAAAGTGGTGTGTATACTGAGGGGCAATTGCTAAAGCTAGTCACTGTCTTTGTGGTTCACCTGTAGCAAATTCCATCTTTATTTTTAAGAATTATTTATCATTATTATTATTTAAAAAAATTTGCTATAGGGCATGTGTGCTCATCAGAGAGAGACAGAGAGACAGAGAATGAGAGAGAGAGGCAGAGAGAAAGCAAGCTGCTAAGTACGGTACCTGAACTGTGGTCAGCCATGAGAGATTCCAGAGCCTTAACTACCATGTCACCTGCTGGCCTGCAGATTCTATTTTGACACTGTCCACTATATTGGAATTTTCTCTGTATCTTTCCCACTAGCCTCCTCCAGGGAGGAATGTGCAGGATTCATCTACTATTTCCTAGAGCCCAGGCCTGGACCTCACACATGGCAGGTGCTTAATAGAGTTTGTGAATATCTTAGTCCCTGCAGCCTGCTATGCATTCCATAAACTGTGGGACTTATCAACCACAGAAATTTATTTCTCATAGTCTAGAGTCTGGCAAGTCCCAGATAAAGGCACAATCAGATTTGGTGCCTGATGAAGGCTTGTTTACTAGCTCACACATGGGTGTCTTCACTGTGTCCTTGTATGGTAGAAAGAGCCAGGGAGCTTTCTGGGGTCCCTTTTATAAGGCACAAATCCCACTTTTAAGGGCTTCACTCTTATGGCCTAATCACCTCCCAAAGACACACCTCCAAAAACCCCTAAACTGTGGGGGTTAGGTTTCACTGTGAACATAAACATTCAGTCTAGGACCAGCCCATGGCCTGGTGACATGGCTGGCCATGCATTTTGAGTCCAGGACCTGGTGGCTTGAAAAACATGCTGGTCTGTGTGCATGCATGCATGTGTGCCCAGGTCTTGATGGGATGGAGAAGTAGAGGAAAGGGATTGGAGTGTGACCATGTCCCATTCGCGAGTGCTTTCTCCCTCTCCCTCTATCTCTGGCAAGAACATGCACCCTCTGGCAAGTTAAAAAAGAGTAAAATAAGTTCAGTCTATAAATAAGACATATGAAGAGATTCATTTGTCAGAAAATAAAGTGTCAACCAGAAGGACACTGAGTGACCAGAGGAGGGAGGGTGTCCACTGTGAGTGGACATATGTGGGGCAGTTCTAGCAGTGGCAAAGATCAGGAGATGGAAATTCACATGGACTGTGTGGGAGACTCCGAGGGAGCAGGGAAGCAGGATGACCAGGAAAGGTGAGGACATCACCATAACAGTTACAGTAATTTCTTTTTTTAAGAAAGATTTTTGTGGGACCAGCAGTTAGTGTAATGGCTATGTTGCTGAACTCCCAGGTAGTTGACCGCGGTTCAAGTCCCAGACCCGGTGGCTTAAACTCATGTCGGGCGTGTGTGTGTGCGTGCCCAAGATCCCAAGAAGAGAATGGAGGAGAAGGGATTGTGGCATGGCCATCCCCCCTAGGGGGTGATTTCTCGCTTTCTGTCTCTCTGTCTCTCTCTGTCTTTCTGGTGAGCGCATGTGCCCTATAGCAAAAACCTCTCAAAAGAAAAGAAGAAGAAAGATTTTTTTGTTACAGGGTACGTGCATTTGTTAGAGAGACAAAAAGTGAAAAGTCACCCCCCAGGGGGATTGCACACTGTAATCCCTTCTCCTTTCTTTTCCTCTTGGGATTTTGGGCAGCACACACACAGACCTTTCAGGTCCGGGACTCAAACTGCAGTCGCCCACGTAAGAGTCAAGCACTTTAACCATGATGCCACCTGTTGCCCAACACTTACTTGGTATACTCCGGGTTGAAAAGCTGTAGGTGTATAACCTATCAAACTCCTGGAACAATTCTCTGAGGTGGATTCTATTGTCTCCACTCTACACACAAGGAAAATGAGAGGCTAAGTAATTGCCCAGGGTCATGTAGCCACCCAGGGGCAAGGCTGGGCTCTGGTTCGGGCAGGCTGACTCTCACGAGCCTTCATTATGCGGAATGTGCAAGAGCGAGCAGATGCCTGCCGTGAAGGCAGTGTGGGTAGGGGCAGCTGGGCAGGTGTGTGGAATGGCATGGCATGTCCTATGGGTCCATTAAGGGGAACTTAAGGAGGTTTGGTGAATGGATAAATGGGCAACCTGGAAGGTGCGAAGGGTATTTATGAAGCAAATCTGATGTAGGATGTAAAAAGGGAAGTCACTGGGCTTGAAGGGAGACTACCCGAGTCACAGCACATTAACCTTTGTCCTTTAACTGGCAGGATTCCCAGCAGATTTCAAATGAGGCTCAACTGGGCCTTTACCCAACTGTTCAGTAAAAGAGAACCTAGGCTTTGGGGAGGAACCTGGCATAAAGGAGAGAACAGGCTAGAACATTCTAGGGCTGCCAGCTAACTGGGAAATGTTGACGGAGGGTTTAACATGCCCTGTATATTGGGGTGGGTAGGAAAGTTGGTGGGAAATGGAACCAGGAGATGGGGTGGTGGGGTCAGATTCACTAGGATGAAATACACGGTCTATTGGTCGAGCCAGGGGGCAGTGGCAGGTGGGGTCCTGGGTGCTGTGAGTGCTTGGCAATCTTTTGGCTTGTTGCCACAGGCTAGCTTTTCTCCTCAGGCCCTCTTGGGTCCCTGTGCTGAGTGGGGTGAGCGTGTCATTAGACCATTCCACGCCTTGGCTGGTGCCTCCCTGTCCTGAAGATCACCAGGCTGCTGGGCAAACAGTGCTGCAGAGCCAGGACCCCGTGGGGCCTGGACACCACCTCAGCTGCCTCTTCTGTGGGCCTGTTATCAAACGTATTTTGCTCGGGAGATGATCATTCTTTGTGGTTCACCTGTAGCAAATTCCATCTTTATTTTTAAGAATTATTTATCATTATTATTATTTAAAAAAATTTGCTATAGGGCATGTGTGCTCATCAGAGAGAGACAGAGAGACAGAGAATGAGAGAGAGAGGCAGAGAGAAAGCAAGCTGCTAAGTACGGTACCTGAACTGTGGTCAGCCATGAGAGATTCCAGAGCCTTAACTACCATGTCACCTGCTGGCCTGCAGATTCTATTTTGACACTGTCCACTATATTGGAATTTTCTCTGTATCTTTCCCACTAGCCTCCTCCAGGGAGGAATGTGCAGGATTCATCTACTATTTCCTAGAGCCCAGGCCTGGACCTCACACATGGCAGGTGCTTAATAGAGTTTGTGAATATCTTAGTCCCTGCAGCCTGCTATGCATTCCATAAACTGTGGGACTTATCAACCACAGAAATTTATTTCTCATAGTCTAGAGTCTGGCAAGTCCCAGATAAAGGCACAATCAGATTTGGTGCCTGATGAAGGCTTGTTTACTAGCTCACACATGGGTGTCTTCACTGTGTCCTTGTATGGTAGAAAGAGCCAGGGAGCTTTCTGGGGTCCCTTTTATAAGGCACAAATCCCACTTTTAAGGGCTTCACTCTTATGGCCTAATCACCTCCCAAAGACACACCTCCAAAAACCCCTAAACTGTGGGGGTTAGGTTTCACTGTGAACATAAACATTCAGTCTAGGACCAGCCCATGGCCTGGTGACATGGCTGGCCATGCATTTTGAGTCCAGGACCTGGTGGCTTGAAAAACATGCTGGTCTGTGTGCATGCATGCATGTGTGCCCAGGTCTTGATGGGATGGAGAAGTAGAGGAAAGGGATTGGAGTGTGACCATGTCCCATTCGCGAGTGCTTTCTCCCTCTCCCTCTATCTCTGGCAAGAACATGCACCCTCTGGCAAGTTAAAAAAGAGTAAAATAAGTTCAGTCTATAAATAAGACATATGAAGAGATTCATTTGTCAGAAAATAAAGTGTCAACCAGAAGGACACTGAGTGACCAGAGGAGGGAGGGTGTCCACTGTGAGTGGACATATGTGGGGCAGTTCTAGCAGTGGCAAAGATCAGGAGATGGAAATTCACATGGACTGTGTGGGAGACTCCGAGGGAGCAGGGAAGCAGGATGACCAGGAAAGGTGAGGACATCACCATAACAGTTACAGTAATTTCTTTTTTTAAGAAAGATTTTTGTGGGACCAGCAGTTAGTGTAATGGCTATGTTGCTGAACTCCCAGGTAGTTGACCGCGGTTCAAGTCCCAGACCCGGTGGCTTAAACTCATGTCGGGCGTGTGTGTGTGCGTGCCCAAGATCCCAAGAAGAGAATGGAGGAGAAGGGATTGTGGCATGGCCATCCCCCCTAGGGGGTGATTTCTCGCTTTCTGTCTCTCTGTCTCTCTCTGTCTTTCTGGTGAGCGCATGTGCCCTATAGCAAAAACCTCTCAAAAGAAAAGAAGAAGAAAGATTTTTTTGTTACAGGGTACGTGCATTTGTTAGAGAGACAAAAAGTGAAAAGTCACCCCCCAGGGGGATTGCACACTGTAATCCCTTCTCCTTTCTTTTCCTCTTGGGATTTTGGGCAGCACACACACAGACCTTTCAGGTCCGGGACTCAAACTGCAGTCGCCCACGTAAGAGTCAAGCACTTTAACCATGATGCCACCTGTTGCCCAACACTTACTTGGTATACTCCGGGTTGAAAAGCTGTAGGTGTATAACCTATCAAACTCCTGGAACAATTCTCTGAGGTGGATTCTATTGTCTCCACTCTACACACAAGGAAAATGAGAGGCTAAGTAATTGCCCAGGGTCATGTAGCCACCCAGGGGCAAGGCTGGGCTCTGGTTCGGGCAGGCTGACTCTCACGAGCCTTCATTATGCGGAATGTGCAAGAGCGAGCAGATGCCTGCCGTGAAGGCAGTGTGGGTAGGGGCAGCTGGGCAGGTGTGTGGAATGGCATGGCATGTCCTATGGGTCCATTAAGGGGAACTTAAGGAGGTTTGGTGAATGGATAAATGGGCAACCTGGAAGGTGCGAAGGGTATTTATGAAGCAAATCTGATGTAGGATGTAAAAAGGGAAGTCACTGGGCTTGAAGGGAGACTACCCGAGTCACAGCACATTAACCTTTGTCCTTTAACTGGCAGGATTCCCAGCAGATTTCAAATGAGGCTCAACTGGGCCTTTACCCAACTGTTCAGTAAAAGAGAACCTAGGCTTTGGGGAGGAACCTGGCATAAAGGAGAGAACAGGCTAGAACATTCTAGGGCTGCCAGCTAACTGGGAAATGTTGACGGAGGGTTTAACATGCCCTGTATATTGGGGTGGGTAGGAAAGTTGGTGGGAAATGGAACCAGGAGATGGGGTGGTGGGGTCAGATTCACTAGGATGAAATACACGGTCTATTGGTCGAGCCAGGGGGCAGTGGCAGGTGGGGTCCTGGGTGCTGTGAGTGCTTGGCAATCTTTTGGCTTGTTGCCACAGGCTAGCTTTTCTCCTCAGGCCCTCTTGGGTCCCTGTGCTGAGTGGGGTGAGCGTGTCATTAGACCATTCCACGCCTTGGCTGGTGCCTCCCTGTCCTGAAGATCACCAGGCTGCTGGGCAAACAGTGCTGCAGAGCCAGGACCCCGTGGGGCCTGGACACCACCTCAGCTGCCTCTTCTGTGGGCCTGTTATCAAACGTATTTTGCTCGGGAGATGATCATGGGGCCACCCCACACTATCAGCCCTGAGCCCCTGGGGACAAAGGTCAACACAGGCGGTCAGTGTGAGGAGACTGCAGTTCGGGAAGGGGATAGGCTGGTGCTCTGGTCACAGGAGCCAGGAAATTAGCCCAAGGCTGGCCTTGGTTAAGCCCCCATTCACAACAGACTGTTTCAGGAATAATTTGTAAGAGAGCCGGAAGTTCGGTGAATGGATAAATGGGCAGTTAACCCAGATGCTACAATTGAGGCCACACAGCAGTTCACAAAACAGAGGGGCTGCCTCCTGGGTGCAGGGTGTGTGAGCCCTGAGTATGGGCAAGGGACACCGTGGCCACTCCTTCACAGTGAGCTCTAGAGTCCCTCATGGAAGGGCAAAGGGCTTTTGGTGGTCCTGGCACAAGGGAGAGAATATACTAGAATATGTAGGGCTTTCAGCTAACTAGGAAACATTGACAAAGGGTTTGAAATGTTCTATATGTGGGGGGTGTGCTGTGAGAACTAGGACCAGGAACGGGGTGGTGAGGGTCAAATTTACTAGGCTGAGGTACAGGGCCATAAAGTTGGAGGGTATGAGGTCACAGCATGGTGCCTGAAGTGCTGGCCATGCTGGCCTTCAAACATGCAGGGACTGTCACACCACATGCCTTGGTTCCCTTGAGCACCCTTTGTGACAGTCCCTCTATGTGTGTGGACAGGCCAGGAACAGAGGGCTGACAGGCCGTGAGCTCGGCCTACACCTGCAGATGGGCTGAAGCCCACGGCAAGTGCGTACCAGGCTAAAGTGAGCCCTGGCAGCACTTCTGGCTTGTGCTCACAGCAGCACATCCTTGCCTACCAGGCCATGCTTGCTCACACGGGTCCTGGGCTGCTGCTGTGCCACTGTTCCCTCTTCCTAAGGAAGGTGTGAGCACGAGATCACATCTGCCGCTCCCCTTGCACAGTGGCCCTGCGTGAACACACACCCTGCCCTCATCACCCTCCCCCTGGTTGCCAGCTCTCTGCGTTCACTGTTCCCTGCACCCACGGTGTCCTCCTTGCTGTTCATGTCAAACCCAGCTACCTTCAAAGGCCCAGCTGCACCGTCCCGAAAGCCCCTTTGGAGAAGCACTGAGTTCTGTTCCTCAGTTCCCCAGCATGCCGTGTGCAGCCCTAGGCTTTGTCCAGCTGAATGCAGCTCCCCTTGTTTGCAGCTGCTCCCCTCCTCCGGGCACACACCCCAAGCACTTGTCTATAAGGGCTTGTTAAGCTGTCTTCTCCGGGACCCCTCACTTGTGCCCACCCAGCAGCCCACCATTACTGCTACCTCCTGGGAAAGCAACAGTTATGGAGCCCCTGCAAGCCAGGAGTGCCTCAGAATTTCTATATATACCAGCTCTGAAGCTGCATCACCTTGGGAGGTGGTGGGGACTGTTTCCTGGTGAGGAGACAAATTGGCAAGGCTCCGTGGCTTGTTCAAGGTTAGCCAGGATTTGAACTCAAATCATTCTGACTCAAGAGTGGGTGCCCTTTTCCCTTAATAAGCAAACAAAGCGCTAACAATCATTTATCATTTATTTTCACGTACATTATTTCATCGGACCCTCACAATAGCCCTGTGAGGTAGGTTGGGTTATGTGTTATTGTTATGCCCATTTCACAGACGAATAAACAGAGATGACTTGGTGAGGCAAGGGACTTGCATGAAGTCACAGTGTGTTAGTGGCTTCGCAGGTTCCATACTTTCTCTAAAGTCAAACTGCGTGAATTAGGAAGCACCAAAAAGATGGAGAAAGTGAAGTGTTGTTGAGAGGACAAAGGGCAATAGTGATTTACGAGATTCCTTTCTCGAATGTTTGGTTGTGGTCACAGTTTCTGCTGCCTGGCCTAAATTGGGTTCTCCTTGAGGGGCTTTCCCAAGAACTACTGACCTGGTGCCTAGGACAGTTGTCACAGACTCCTGGGTCCCACTGTAGTTGGGAAAAGGCCTTTGTTGCCTACAGGGCCTGGCCTTGCCCAGCCCAGTGTCTAAGCTCCCTATGCACAGGGCGTTCACAGTGGAAGGCCTTCCCTGGTCTACCTCGCAGGAGGCCTATGTCACCACGCTGCCTGAAGTAGGTCTGAGCCTCTGTCCAGTGGGAAAGACTCCCAAAGCCCTACTCACCCTAGGGATGAGTCATGATGCGCGGCTGAAGCCTGCATGGCTCATCACCCACTAGGAAGCAGTGGCTTGGGGCATCCTGGCGCTGGTCATAGCCCCGGAGACCTGTGGACTAGTTGTGACCAGACATTATGGGGGAGGCTCCTCCTTGGGAGCTGCGTCTCAGGGACACTCACTGAAAGGGCAGCGTTGTGGTTTAGACCGCTCCTGGGCCCCTCACTGCACAATGCCCTCTGAGACCCTGTCTCCTTCCCCTGGATCTCCTTAGGAGCAACAAATCTCATTTCCAACAGAAAATGATCAAAAGGCATGCGGAGCCATGGCTGGTGGGGAAGGTAGATGACGTGTGTGTGTGTGTGTGTGTGTGTGTGTGTGGGACACAAACACGGTGAGACCAT
>NW_006199316.1:1198605-1203117 GCF_000334495.1 Tupaia belangeri chinensis
GGAAGGGGGATGAGGTGGGGTTGTGTGTGTGTGTTTGTGTGTGGGTCACAAACAAGGTGAAGCCATGACACAAGGAGACTGGCTTATGAGAGATGGACAGGACCTATCTTGGTTCTAAAGACAGATGCCAATGGGGAGCCAAATTCTGAGCAAGCATATTTTCCAAGTAAGGGTCTTGCCTTAAGGTGACTATTTTGAAAGCAAAGATACACAGATGGGTGAGAAAAGATCTCCAATCAAGATCTAGCCCATGGAAAGGGCAGGCCAGATTCTGGCTCAGTATAAGGAAGAACTTTCCAACAGCTGGAACCATTCAATGCTGGTTGGACTTGCCTTGGGGATGGCGAATCTCCCATACCCAGAGGGAGGCAAGCGTGCACAGGCGATCCCATGGAAGTACTCAAGAGGGCAGCGCATCCCCAAAAGTCCTGGGGGTGGGAGAGGACTATGACTGCTTAACTATTTTCCAACCCTGAGAATCCATGACTTATTTGTTTAAACTGACCTATTTCAACAATACCTCAGATTTGTGGTAAGAAGATTATGAACATCAGGCAACAGGTGCCTTTTATCATGCTGGCTCCAGATCCTTTCACATCATTGCAGGGATGACTTGTACCAGATTCAGCCAGAAATCTCTAGATGCAGCCCCTCAAGAAGGACATTCCATGTCTGAGCTCTGACTGGATGCTCACTGCTCTAGGCCATGCCATAGCTCACTGTCCTCCCACAAGTGGAGCTCCAGGGACACACTACAGTCCCAGCTGGCTGAAGTCTGAGGTGCTAGACATATTCTGGAAACACAGGTGTGGAGGGAGCTGCTGACTTCATGTCCTGGGAAACTGCAGGGAACCTCTTATTCTCAGCCCCAGCCCTCTGTCAGAGGCCCTCTTTACAGTTGGGTAAAGGAGGCACTGGCTAGTGGTACAGAGAGATGGAGCCCAGGAGAAGACTGCCGCTCCTCTGTTCCTGCTAGAAAGCTTCTTGCTGGCTTCCTTTAATACATAGTAGCTGACTCTTCACTTGTCATACTAAACTGCTCAGTTTCAGCTCAAGATGGCAAGAAAAAGGTGGTTCTGTTTAGAGGACATGTGAATTCCAAACGGTGGACTTCATCGTGGGGGGAATCAAGTCCTGCTACACAATTAATGCAGATTAGTATAGACCCTGCCTCATGCCATCGGTGAGACACTCTCTAAGACCTTGGCTGACAAGGAGCTTCTTGGGACCACCCTCTTTGATGTTGCTAGGTCCTATTACCTGTACCGTATTAATCGAATAATCTTATTGTTCATGAAATCCAGAGCATGTGGGTGAGAAGAATCAATGCAGAAGCCATCACTCAGAGCAATTTTCAGCACCTCTTCCACGAACACCTGGAAGCTGTTGATCTGCTTGTTGGCTGGCACCACCCAGAGCCTCTTGAGGTTCTGCTTGGTGTACTCCTCCTCTGGCAGGCCCTCCACATTGGCCACCCAGTCCAGAGTCAGGTGGTTGGGGTCTTGCAAGTGACTGGTGATGGAGGAGAGATTGCCATTAGAGCAGTAGAAGAGCTTGGAGCCAAGCAGCTTGAGGAAGAGGCAGGAGGTGCTGAAGATGTTGGCGTTGAAGACCTCCATACTGGAGGAGGAGAGGCTGTAAATCTGAGGTGCCTCACGCACAGTGAAGTGGACTGTCTGCACGCGCTGGTTTAGTGTGATGTTCAGCATGGCATTCTTCTCTGCCTTGGAGAGCTCCACCTCCTTCTCCTGCAGCGCCTCGATGAGGGGCTGCACTTGATAGAAGTCAGCCTCCCTGCGGAGCAGGCCCATCTCCTGGAAGTCCTCGGGCAGATCCAGGTGGGAGGTCCGCAGGAAGTTGAGGATGTAGCGGAACACTTTGCCATCGCGGTCAATGAAGCAGTTGCCCTGGCTGTCCCTCTTGGTGGGCATCTTCCCACTGAACATGGCGCCCAGCATGGAGTCAGGGAAACTGGTCAGGGTGGCCAGCGAGGTTGTATAAAGCTTCCCCCCAACATTAAGTGTAATGGGGTCAGACATGGCAGGAGGCTGGGATGCTGGGAAATAGTTCTGGAGAAGGTGAAACAGAGACATGACTATTATCCAACCGTATCTGCACAGTCACAGTTTTAACTCTTTGTAGATCAAGCCTATCAAGCCTACACTGCTTGGGCTTGCAGTGAATTCAGTAATACCTGATGAATGCCATACTGTGTAAAACACATGAGGTTCATTAGAGGGCTTAAAGAAAGAAAGAAAACAAAACAACCCCAAATCCTGAGTTCTATTCCCCTGAGATCCTATTTAATTGGTCTGGAACAAGGCTCTGGCACTGGCATTTTAAAAAAGCTCCCCTGGGGCTGGCAGGTAGCATGGCGGTTAAGGTACTGGATGCCTATGTGGCTGACCACGGTTTGTGTCCTGGACTGGTGCGTTGCTTTCTTGTTTTCCTCTTCTATCTCTGGTCAAAATAAAAAATAATAATAAAAAAAATTAAGTAAAATAATTCTTTTAAAAATCTCACTTGGCAATTCTAAATGTTCATCGAGGATGGAAAAGCACTGGTCTAATGGAAGAAAGAAAATATGCATGGACAGAAAGCTGTGCTTCATGCTTACACATACATTTACACACTAGTCATGTTATCTTTTGACACAGATAAGACCATTATCCATCCCTGCTGTGCAGAGCCGAACTGCCAGGATGGGTCCCCCATGCTTAGAGAGGTAGAGTCCCTTCCTAGAATTCAAATTCAGGTCCCTTTATATGGAAAAAAAAAAAAAAAAAAGCGTCAATTTAAAAAAATATCTTTTTGGGACCAGCAGTTAGCATAATGGCTATGTCGCTGGACTCCCATCTAGTCAACCGTGGTTTGAGTCCCAGACCCGGCGGCTTAAACTCACACCGGGTGCGTGTGTGTGTGTGTGTGTGCCCAAGATCCCGAGAGGAGAAGGGACTGTGGCGTGGCCATCCCCCCCGGGGGGTGATTTCTCACTTTCTGTCTCTTTGTCGTTCTAGCAAGGGCACGCATTCTGTAGCAAAAACCTCTCCAAAAGAAAAAAAAAGAAAAAAAAAACTTTTTATTACTATAACAGTGGTTACAATGTGCATTTTCAGTATAGGGATATGACATTTAGTGACTGGAGCAGGGTAATTAGGATGCCCACTAACTCAACTATTTGTGGTAGTAAACAGTAAGAACAACAGGAAATGCTTGTTATCCAAAGGTCGGAAGGCTCCACATACTCAAATGCCCTACGATGTATGACTCCAGGCCCAGTGTCCCTGCTGCGGTACCAATGCTGCCTCTGAATTTAGTTATTTTTCTCTCTCACAGAATTGGCAGTGAACGGCTGTGATTAGAGTCGTTTTCACTATCTACCGGGCCCACAATGGGTTGCTCTGCCCCTGGACACCAAATGACAACCCTTTCTAGAAATTCACTGATTCTGTGCAACTTGCCTTGCCAGATGCTCTTGGCTCCTGAAGGTCTGTCCATGATGGTGCCCCCAAGTTTCTCTGAAACTGGATGCAAGGTGCAGACATGGGGCTCTGCTCAGAGCACCCTTCCAAAGGGTGGTCTACCCACTCTTCAACAAAGCTGCCCATCTCACAGCCACCCGCATCAAGGGCTGGTGAATTTCCTTCAACCTCAAGTTTTGGATTTTATAATAACTTTTTTCTAAGGTCCTAGAGAGCAGGGAATATAAATATACTCTCTCAGCTTCCAACATGATACTTTCCCAAGAGCCAATATGGAATGGAATCAGCAATCTTTCTGTGACCTTGGGGTTGGAGCACCAAGAAGATCTGTCCCCCTGGCTGCCCTCAAGAAGAGCCCAGGCTGGGAGGGGAGACAAGAGATAGTGAAAGCTCAGCGACAGGACAGAGGTACCCTGCACTGTGGGAGGACAGTGGAGACGAATCTTGACACATCAAAACCACCTTGCCAAGTGTGCTTAAAGCCCACATGGTGAAACACAGCACAGAGACAGGGACTTCCCCAAAGTCACTAGCAGGGGTGCTGAACACTTCTGCTTGTATGATTGCCTTCCAAAGAGGCTGGTGGCACCAAGACCCCCTTTTACTGGAGAATGGAAGCCATGCGGGTATGGGAGGTGCTCAACTCCATGTATGGGCCTCCCCTCCTTATTCCCTTCCAGTCTAACGGGTGCTTTTATAGTGCTGAAAGGCATTAAGCATCTGCAGAGAAGAGCCCGTGATGGTTATAAAATCATCAGCAGAAGCCTGGAGCAGATGGGCTGTGAGACAGCAGGGAGGGTCCAGAGAGAGGGTGGGCAAGCCGCCATGGAAAGGCAGGAGACTGGCTGGGGCTCAGGGCTGACAGTGGCCAGGTCCCTCTCCAGAGGCCCAGGAAGGAGCTGGACTCAGGAATGCGTCACCCCTTAATCATTTTAGAATCTTATTTTTCTCTCGTTTCCCTCTTTTTTTTTTTTGGAGGGGTTTTCGAAATAGGGCACATGCGCTCACAAGACCGATAGAGACAGAACGC
>NW_006199316.1:1203519-1225263 GCF_000334495.1 Tupaia belangeri chinensis
GCGAGAAATCACCCCCCAGAGGGGATGGTCACGCCGCAATCCCTTCTCCTCCATTCTCCTCTTGGGATCTTGGGCACACACGCACACGCGCCCGGCGTGAGTTTTAAGCCACCGGGTCCGGGACGCGAACCACGGTCGACTATGTGGGAGTCCAGCGATATAGCCATTACACTAACTGCTGGTTCCCTCTCGTTTCCCTCTTTTCAAGACCCTATTCTCCAATGCCTTCTCTTTTCAGAATAGTAATTTGCATATTCCAGTTTCAGTCTTTCTTTCTCCTTGGGGACCTCCCCAACTCCAAAAAAACACATTAGATTTCAGGCCCAGGCTCTGTAGTTGCTCAACACAGGATCAGGGACTAGGCTATCTTTCCTGATAGTTTCCTGGGCTGCAGGCCCTGAATCTCCTCTGTTCATTAATGCTGAAGTACCCAGTACACTGTGGGTAGTGAGTGGGGGAGGTGGCCAATAGCCACAGGGCACGGCCAGGGATCCTCAAAATCCTATTCCTTGCTTGCACAGCAGCAGTGCACCCACCCTTCCACCCCTGACCCCAGCACGACATCCTGGTTCCTGGTCCTTTGGGGAAAGTAGGCCATGGTGTCCATCATAAATCCATAGGTCCTGTCACCAAAGGCATAACAGTATGACAGTGCAGGACCAGCACTTTTTGGGGGGAGGCAAAGAACATCATGTGCATGGCGGAGGGTTTGCAGTCAGGTGGTGATAAACTAATGTTACTGAGCTGCAGCCCCCCCAAGTGTTCCCAGTTACTTCTTCCTTGGGAGGAAGAGAGAGAGAAAGAGAGAGAGAGAGAGCGAGAGAGAGAGAGAGAGAGAGAGGTCCCTAGTAGGGCTTCACGCCAGTCCAATCGCAGCCTCAGCCAGTCAAGATCAAGGACACGCACATGTGCCTGGTGCATATGGGGAGCCCATTAGAATGTGAACCTGGACCTTCCCCATAGCTTCAGCATGGAAGTGTAGTGTTTCTGCTGTGCCCTACAATTTGTCTTGACTCTGTCTCTTTGAACCCATCCCAATGGCTGCTTCTGGAGCTCAGGACCCATCCCTGATCCCTGTACACTCTACATCCTCACTTGGCTTCCTGCCTTCATCTACCTTCCATCTTGGTCCACAGGCTGACCTTCCTGAAGCACTATTCCAGCCCAATCCACTTTGTTCCTCCACTGTTGTCTCTAACCCTGCTTCCTGTGCACTCCAACTCTGGCACTGCAGATAGCACCAAGTCACCCTCACACTGTCCCTGCCTGGCCTTTGTTGACCTTATAGCACCTGTCTACTTTCTCTGCAGTCAGTTTTCAAGGGCTAGCCTATGAGCACTGCTTTTGTAAGGCTGCCCCAAATCTCCACTCAGTTAATGCTCTCCTCTTATTATTTTTTTTAAAGAGAGTTTCTGCTATAGAGCACACATGCTTGGTGGAGAGACAGAGAGAGACTAAGAGACAGAAAGCAAGAAATCACACCCTGGGGGGGATGGCCACACCACAATCCCTTCTCCTCCTCCTTCCTCTCGGGATTTTAGGCATGCACATATACATGCCCTGTGTAAGTTATAAGCTGCCAGGTATGGAACTCGAACTGCGGTCGACTATGTGGGAGTCCAGCGAGGTAACCATTTCACCATCTGCTGGTCCCAATATTCTCCTCGTAACAGCTCTGGGGTACCTTGCACAGCCCTCTCTAGCAGCACTCCTCAGTCCATCATGTAATGCTCTGCTCTGCAAAGGGCTTTCCTCTCTGGCTTCATCACATGCAGATCACTGGACATCCATATGGGCGTGAAAAAGGACTCTGACCCATCTCTCATGTATAAAACACAAACTCAATTGCTGAGCTTGGTGGCAAAAACAGTTGCAAACTGAACTACAGTGCCAGAAGCCACATGGCTCACTGAAGGTTCAAATCCCAGGACTGGCTTGAAAACAGGCCAGACACAGGCGTTCCCAAGATCCTGAGGAGCTTGAAGCTAAGAAAGGGGGACTGGGCATGATGAGACCCTACTGAGGGTGCTTCTCTCTCTCATAACGTGCACATGTCCTTGAAAATGAATAAAGTAAACTTTATAAAAATTAACTCAAAATGGATGACGGACCAAATTATAAAACCAAAAACTAATAAACTTTCAGTAGAAAATCTTTGTTACTCTGGACTAGGCAAAGATTTCTTAGGGCCCAAAAGGAACAAGGTATTTAAAAAAAATGACAAACTATGTTATAGTTTGTCATAATGAAAAACTTGGCTCTTCAAAAGACACTGTTGAGAAAATGAAAGAGGGGGCTGGCAGGTAGCATGGTGGTTAAGGGTGCTGGACTCCCACATGGCTGACTGCGGTTTGAGTCCCAGACCTGGCTGTGTGCTTTCTCTCTCTCTCTTTCTCTCTCTCTGGTCAAATTTAAATAAATAGATAAAGTTAAAATAATTATTTAAAAAAGATGAAAGAATAAGGCACAAACTAGAAAACATTTGAAAGACATCTGTCTGTTAAAGGATTGTTAACCAGAATATAAAAAGAACTCTCAAAATTCAGTAAGAAAAAAGAAGCAAACTAACTTAAAAAATGGGTCAAAGTGCTAAACAGATACTTTACCAAACAGGATAAACAGATGACAATCACATGAAAACATGTTCAACATCATTAATTTTCACATCTAGAACATTAGATCATTAAAATAGTTAAGATTGGACCAGCGGTTGGCGTAATAGCTACCTAGCTAGACTCCCACATAGTCAACTGCGGTTTGAGTCCCGGCCCCGGTGGCTTAAACTCATGCTGGTCACATGTGCGTGTGTGCCCAAGATCCCAAGAGGTGAGTAGAGAAGGGATTGCAGCATGGCCATCCCTCTGGGAGGGTGATTTCTCACTTTCTGTCTGTTTCTGTCTTTCTGATGAATGCATGTGCCCTACAGCAAAATCCTCTCCAAACAAACACAAACAAACAAACAACCCCCCCCCCAAAAACACACACACACACACACACACACACACACACACAAAACCCAGTTAAAATACTATGGGGCCAGCAGGTAGCATAGTGGCTAAGGTGCTAGACTCCAACATGACTGACTGCAGTTGGAGTCTCGTACACAATGGCTTGAAAATCATGCCGGTGGTGAGTGCATGCATGCCCAAAATCCTAAGAGGAGAATGGAAGAGAAGGGAATGCTGTGGGACCATTCCCCTGGAGGGTGACTTCTCACTTTCCCTCTCATACCTTAGGGCAAAAACATTAAAAACAAAAAACAAAACAACAACAAAAAACTACTACATTCTTAATGAAAGAGCAACAGAAACTCCCATACACAGTTGGTGATAATACAAAATAAGACAACCAATGTGGAAAGTATCAATAGTTTGGCTTGTAATCATCCCATGATTCAGTGATCCCAGAGGACTGGAGACATACACCCATGCAAAAACCTATACACATCTGACTGTGTGGTTTGATTCATGGACCCTGTGTCTTGAAAAACATACCAGGAGCATGCGATCGTGTGCCCAAAATTCCTAGAGAGAGTGGAGAAGGGATTACAGCATGGTCATCATCCTGGTTGGGGGGTGATCTTCCACTTTCTCTCTGTGTCTCTGTGTCTCTCTCTCTGGGTAGCACACAACCCCTAAAGCAAAAACTTTTAAAAAGAAAAATGACCGGGGCTGGCATGGAGGTTAAGGTGTTGGACTTCCACATGGCTGACTGTGGTTTGAGTACCAGACTTGGTGGCTTGCTTTCTCACTTTCCCTTTCTCTGTCTCTCTTTGGTGAGCACAAATGCCGTATAGCAAACTTAAAATAATAATAATAATAAATAAAATAAAGTAATTTTTAAAAACCGCATATATTAATGGTAGCTTTATTTATAATTGCCCAAACCCAGAAACAACTAAAATATAAGTAAACAAACTGTGGTCCCTCCATACAATGGAATATGACTCAGCAATATAAAGAAACTGATCACACACACTACTGCATAGACGAATTCCAAAAGCATTATGTGAAAGAAGTCAATGTGAGAAGGTTACACAGTGCATAAATCTATTTAGGTAACATTCTGGAAAAGGCAAAATTATAGTGACAAAAATCAGATTCGTGATTGCTAAGGGCTGGGTTGCCGAGAGGGATTGGTTACGAGGAAGCATAGGGAATTTTTATTTAAGAGAAATTTTTGCTGTAGGGTGCGTGCACTCACTGGAGAGACAAAGACAGACAGAGAGACAGAAAGTGAGAATTCGCCGCCCATTGGGGATGGCCATGCTGCAATCCTTTCTCCTCCATTCTCCTCTTAGGATTTTGGGCACGCATGCACATGCACCTGGCATGAGTTTCAAGCTGCCGGGTCTGGGACTTGAGCCATTGTCAGCCATGTATGAGTCCAGTGATGTAACTGTTACGCCATCTACTGATCCCCTAGGGAATACTTTGGAGTGATGGAAATATTGTATCTGGATGAGGTAGTGGTCAAATGATAGTATGATTGTCAAAATTCATATAATGGAACACCTAAGAAGAGTGAGGTTGTTTTGTTTGTTTGTTTGTGTGCGCTCGCCAGAAAGACAGAGAGAGACAGAACATGAGAAATCACCCCCCAAGGGGGATGGATATGTAGCAATCCCTTCTCCTCCATTCTCCTCTCAGGATCTTGGGCATGGACGCACACACGCCGGGCGTGAGTTTAAGCCACCAGGTCTGGGACTTGAACCACAGTCGACCCCATGGGAGTCCAGTGACACAGCCATTACACCAACTGCTGGTCCAGAAGAGTGAATTTTAAGTGTGTAAATTTTGCCTCTATAAGAAAATGAAGATTGTGACCTATTAGCCAGTCATGAAATGAAGACAGTGAGTGGGCTGTCACCAGTTGTGTGTGTTGTGAAACTTGTTTCAGTTGTGTATGTGTGTGTGTGAGAGAACTGGGTCATGATATAAGATATGTCTTCATACTGTGGGTTATGGTAAAATTTTTTGGGAAAGCAGTACAGCAGTTCTTAGTTTGTGAGTTCTCTGAGAGCAATGACGGGTCTGCATAGCGGCTGATAGCAAACAGTAGGTGCTGGGCAACTGTCAGGAGAGGCGCGGGGGAGGGCTCTGAGGCATAATAAGAAATACACATTGTGTTCTTTGTCTCCAGCTCTTGGCCAGGGTTCCTAAAACCCTTGCTAATTTTCTAGTGATAAGATTAACAGGAGTTTCTCTCCTTATAATTGGTTTTGTGTCCAGTTCCTGAAATGAAGGTGAAAGGAGCATCTTTTGTTAGTCACAACAAGCAGCTTCCAGCCATTCCTGAGTTTGGTTTAATGAGTGACAACTGGAAAGCAGAGGCAACAGCTCTGTGGTTACAGGGTTGGAGGCTTCTCTGCCAGCAGCTCCACCTCCACCTCAGGGAGGGACTGGAGATTGACTTAATCACCCACAGCCAGTGATGTAAGCAACTGTGCCTACATAATAAAGCCTTCATAAAACCCCAAATGACAGGATTCTGAGAACTGTAGAGCTGGTGAAGATAGGCTGAGATTAGTAGTAGCAAACAAAGAATGAACAGAAAGTTTCAGAATTCTTTTTTTTTTTTTTTTTGAGAGGTTTTTGCTATAGGGCACGCACGCTTGCCAGAAAGACAGAGAGATAGACAGCGAGAAATCACCCCCCCAGGGGGGATGGCCACGCCACAATCCCTTCTCCTCCATTCTTCTCTTGGGATCTTGGGCGCACATGCACACGCGCCTGGCGTGAGTTTAAGCCACCGGGTAGAGGACTTGAATTGCGGTAGACTACATGGGAGTCCAACGACATAGCCATTACGCTAACTGCTGGTCCCAGAAAGTTTCAGAATTCTTGAAACAGCCTTTTCAAACACTGCTCTGCAGCTTGCTTGAGCAGAGAGTAGCCACCCCCTGCCCAGCATACACCAACTGTTTTCACAATGTGGGGGGTTTCACTGAGCTCTCCCAGTGACTTGTTTTTAATTGAAATATGTAGAAAAGTACAGAGAACAATATTGTTGTGCTTACATGCCTGCCACACACTACCTCGATGTCTTCCTGACCGCTGAGACAGGACCGTTGGGGCTCAGGGCACACCACCCTGAAATATGACTTCAGGAGACCAGGATGTGCCTCCCCAAAGTATATTTATGTGACATATTGATTATTTCCAGCTGGCTATTTTAAGAAGCTGTAGACACAGGATGGCTCTGAAAAGTTGCTCTATTAATAAAGGAAATTTTCATTAGTAAAGGTATCTGTACTGGGAAGAAGGCTGCCCCAAGAAAGCATTCATCACCCGGGAGCCTTTATTGATATAACAAGGCAACCTTAATTCAGCACACATCTCTCCTCCTCACCCTCCCACAATTTGCCTCTCCCTGGAAGCCCTGAGCCCCTATTTCCATAGCTCAATATACTATAAAACTTTCACTATGTGGCTCTTCAAGTTTCTCATCTTTGTGGGATTTCTTTGCATATATACAGAATTAAGCTTTTTTTTCTCGTTAATCTGTTGTACATCAATTTAATTTGTAGTCCAGCTAAAGAACCTCAAAGGGTACAGGGGAGCCATTTCCCCTCCTCTCCAATACCATTATCTCCATCGAGGCTGCTCAAGGTTACGGAGCCAGTCTGCAGAGGACCTGGGACCTGATGTCCAACACCTCTGCCTACTTCCCCTCACGACTATGGGCCTCTGACATGAGTAAGAGATGCGTACACGCCCTTATCCCCTGTCCATCCCAGACTGGGGTGGTCCACTGTGACCTGAGGCCCTATCCACTCACATCTGAGGACAGGGTCCCAGGATGGCCCAGAGCCCCTCCAGGTTGGGCACAGGACAAGTACGCTGAGAAGTCTGACCTTCCCACTTTAATAGCAACTCAAGATGTCTAATGATGAAGCAGCAGAATAAAAGCCAGGGCTTTTTGTTTGTTTGTTTGTGTTTTTGGAATGGGCCCATGAGCTCACTGGAGACAGAGAAGGAAAGTAAGATAGCATCCCCTGGGGGCATGGACATGCTGCAATCCCTTTTCCTTCAAACTCCTCTTGGGATTTGGGGTATGCACACACACCTGGCATGTTTTTCAAGCTGCTGGATTCAGGATTTGAACCATGCAGTCAGCCATGTGGGGTCCAGCTGCCTTAACCACCATGCCACCTGCTGGCCTCCCAAAAAGCCAGGTTTTAAGAGTCTGCTTAGAGGGAGGGGCTGGCAGGTGGCATGGTGGTTGAAGTGGCTGGACTCCTACATGGTCAACTTCAAAAAAATAAAATAAAATAATGACAATAAATAAAATTAAATAAAATAGTTCTTAAAAAAAAAATAAAAGCCAGCTTAGAAACGGTAAATGGGGGATGTTTATTGAGCCAAGAAGTGGAAAATAAATCCTCCACTGTGTCTGGGTAATGTGTCATAAGCTGGAGACTTAGAGGTAAATCTAAATTCTAATCTATTGTACATATTGCCTTGAAAAGAACCAGGAAGATGATCAGCCTCAGCTGCATCCCTGAGAACACCACTGGTGTCAAACAGGAGATTACGCCATGCTGCTCTTGGGACCCCTGACAAGTTAGGGGAGGCCAGGGTGCTGGGTGCCTGGAGTTGCTGCGGACATGAGAGGGTGCCCAGCCTAGGGAGGGTGATTATAGTCTGGGGCCTGAAAGCCACTCTGTGCAACCTCTATTTGTGACACAGATGGTAGCAACTGGTGAGCGATGTCCTGTCAGGGCAGCCAAGACACCACTCTAGTTTCTTCCTTTGAAACTGTGTCCTGGCATCCACGGTCCCTGAAGGCCTCAAGGAAACAGCAAATACTCTGAGTACATCCCGTAGAGCAAAGTCGTTGCAAGGCACCTTACAAAAGTTAACTCATTTAAGCCCCCTAACACGTCCTAAGATATGTATTACCTCCATTTTAACAAGGAGAAACTGAGGCTCAGAGATGTCAGGCCACTGGCTTAAAGCAGAGCATGATTAAAGCCGGGGCCTGTCTAACTACAATGTGTGAGCTCTAAATAATACCTTTTTTTTTTTTTGGCATTTAGCTGTCAAGGCCTTTGGAGAAGGTCTTACTTGCCTCTCTCCTACCTCTCAACTCTGTCATCTAAATTTGATTTGGACCTATGAAAAAACCAGGGTATGGTGGGCCAGCAGGTGGCATGTGAATCATAGCAGGTAGATACCAAATAGCTATCTCTCTGGTTCAAGCCCCACACCTGACGGCTTGAAAATTACATAGGACATGTATGTACATGCCCAAAATCTCAGGAGGAAGAGGGAGAAGGGATTGGGTGTGGCCACCTCCCTGCCACCCCCCCCTCGTGTGTGTGTGTGTGTGTGTGTGTATAATTTCTCACTTTCCCTCTCTCCATTTGGTGAGTGCACATATTCTATTGCAAAGAAAACAAAGAAACCAAAAAACCAGGGGATGGAGAATCAGCATTTCCTGAGTACCAGTGACACTCCCTGAGCTACGTGAGGCATTTTCCTGTAGTTTAGCTTATTAAAATGACACACTGGGGCCAGCAGCAAACGTGTTAGTTAAGGTGCTGGAGTCCCACATAGCTAACTATGGTATGAATCCCAGACCTGGCAGCTTGTTTTCCCACTTTCCCTCTCTCTGTCTTCCTCTGGTCAAAATAAAAATAACAGAAATAATAGTAACAAATGGAATTAAATAAATAAATATTAAAAAACAAAAGACACACTGATGCTGTGAAGTGAGAATGATAATCACTTCAGTTTTTAGCATATTAAAGTTGAAGCCAGGGTTGTGAAAACAGCTGGTTAAAATCTCAGAGCTAGGAGTCAGTAGGTGGCGTGGTGGTTAAGGCGCTGGACTCCAACATGGCTGACCATAGTTTGAGTCCTGGACCTGGCATCTTGCTTTCTCATGTTCCCCCCCTCTCTCAATCTGATCAAATTAAAATAAGTAAAATAAATAATTCTCTAAAAAACAAAGCCAAAAAGATGACAGAGGTAGGAGTGGCAGAACCAGAATTGAAGGTGAAGCCTTTCTCCTAAGCCTGTGCCCAGTCAATCACACAACTTATGGCATTTCTTTAAGAAGCATAAATAGAATGTAATAGAGAGCTATGATGCTTCTGAGAGGAAGATGAAAGATACTGAAGTTGTTCTTCTACAATTAATTTTACTTGTTACAGTATCCTAATCCAAATCCAATATTTTTTCTCAAAAGATCAAAAAAAATTAAAATTTTGGGGCCAGCAGACAGCATAATGGTTATGTTGCTGGACTCCCACCTAATTGACTGTGGTTCAAGTTCTGAACCCAGGGGCTTCAAACTCGCACCACGAGTGTGTGCATGCATGTCCAAAATCTTGAGAGGAGATGGAGGAGAAAGGATTGCGGCATAGCCATCCTTCCTCGGGGGAGATTTCTAGCTTTCTGTGTCTCTCTCTATCTCTCCAGTGAGTGCATGTGCTCTATAGCAAAAATCTCTCAAAAAAAAAAAATTAAAATTTTATTCTGAAAGAATCAATGGGTGATAACCAAATATTTGAAAAAGAGATTTCTTTGTGTAATATAGTAAATATGATCAGGGAGCAATGATATTTTAAATTGTGGAATTAAAACAATGAAAATGGAAGAATTTTGTAATGTGTTTGAAGTAAATGCCTAGGAATTAATAAAAAGTATATATATATATTACTTTCTTTATTCATGACAGAATGTGCGCATGAGAGAGAAACAGGCACCCCTTGTAGGGTCTGGTCAGGCCGTGATCCCCTTCTTCCAGTCTTAGGCCTTTGTACACATGCCTGGCATGTTTCATGTTGACCAGGCTGTGGATTTGAATGTTGCAGCCTGGTAGGATCTGCTTTCTTTCTTTCTTTAAAAAAAAAATAAATTTGTGGTTTATTTATTTAACTTTATTGATTTATTCACTCATTTTAAATTTGACCAGAGGAACAGAGAAAAAGAGAGAGCGAGAAAGAGAGAAAGCAAGCTGCCAGGGCCAGGACTTGAACCATAGTCAGCCATGTGAGAGTCCAGTGGTCCCAGATCTGCCTTTTCTTTCCTTTCCTTTTTTTTTTTTTGGAGAGGCTTTTGCTATAGGGCACGTGCATTTGCCAGAAAGACAGAAAGAGACAGAGAGATAGAAAGTGAGAAATCACCCCCTGGGGGGATGGCCATGTCACAGTCCCTTCTCCTCCATTCTCCTCTTGGGACCTTGGGCATGCATGCACACGCGCCCGGTGTGAGTTTAAACCACCAGGTCCGGGACTTGAACCACAGTTGCTGAGGGTCCAGCAAAATAGCCGTTACGCCAACTGCTGATCCCAGATCTGCCTTTTCTTAAGCAGGGCATTACTGCTGAGCCACAGATCCAGCTCTAAAAATAATTAGATGTTGCTCTTACAACAAATCCTAGACCCAGGCACAACAGATCATGTGATCTTTATTTCATAAACAATCTGAGCCAGACTCAAGGTGTATCCCTCATCCAGGTATTCACGTGCATTTGTCACCTCCAAATCCTGGCCTCTGGGAAGTTCCATGTCTAAACACCCTTCAGAGAACCTGTCCTCTGGAGGCAGGCTGGGGTCTTCTCCAAACTAAGTCTTCAGCAGGCGACCTAAGTCTCCAGCAGGAGACTGGAACCACCACAGCTGTCTTAGCCAACAGCCTATGCATAAGGGAGCTTAAGAGAAGGTACGGGCTCTTTCTATGCAATTTTCTCTTTTCCTGTTTGGGTCTTCGGAAAAGTCATGTCGTAGTTTTCTGTGTCTATGCAAAAATGCGTCATGACTTTTCTGATGATGTAATAAACTATTGTCACTTCTATAATGAACTGTTACTTCCCACACAATCTACCCCTTCTGCACTGCCAGTGAGGAACAGTTGTTGTAATAGCTATAAACCTGCTAAGTAATGAAAATAATCTATTTTCCTAATATGTCATTTCCCAGCTCTGCTCACTCAAAAGCGACCCAATAGCACTTTTCTGGAGAAAGTGATGGTTCTAGGACTTTGACAGAAAAAGTTCAAGGTAAGCCTAAACCTTATCTTCTTATAAGAATGAAGCAGTAAAAAACTAATGAAGTCATGTCAAAAGGACACAGAAGTTGACCTCATAATACTCCCACAGATCAAACTGGGATAATTTGAGTAACTAAAAGAATAATGATGACAATGGACTATAGTATACAACAGAATAGAGAGATAACCTACAGAATGGGAGAAAATACTTGCAAGTTATACACTTGACAAAGGATTAATAACTGGAATACATAAGGAACTAAAGCAGTTCACCAGCAAAAAAACCCTAAACAATCCAATTTGAAGTGTGCGGGAACCAGCAGGTGGCATGGTGATTAAAGCGCAATACTCCGATGTTGATTGCGACTCAAATCCTGGCTCTGGTGGGTGGAAAATCACACCAGTTGTATGTGCATACATGCCCAAAATCCCAAAAGAAGAATAGATTGTGGTGTGGCCATCCTTCCCATGGGTTGATTTCTCACTTTCTCTCTCTTTCCCCAGCAAGTGCACATGCCCTATAGCAAAACAAAACACAAGGACAATCAAGCCAGCTGGTGGTATGGTGGTTGAGGTGGCTGTAGCCAACTGCAGTTCCAGTTCCAGACCTGGCAGCTTGAAAAACACACCAGGCGTATTTGCGTGCACGCTTGAAATACTGAGAGAATGAAGGAGAAGGGATTGTGACATGGCCACCCCTTGAGGTGTGATTTCTTGCTTTACCTCCTTCTCTGTCCCTGTCTCTCTCTGGTGAGTGCACACACCTTAAAGCAAAAAAAAAAAAAAAAAAAATCTATCTTCAATCTGATTCTTTTTTGCTATAGGGCACATGCGCTCGATGGAAAGAGAGAGAAGTAGAGACAGAAAGCAAGAAATCACCCCCCCCCCGGGGGGGGGATGGCCACGCCGTAGTCCCTTCTCCTCCATTCTCCTCTTGGGATCTTGGACACACACACGCTCCTGGTATGAGTTTAAGCCACTGGGTCCGGGACTTGAACTGTGGTCGACTACTTGGGAGTTCAGCAACCTAACTATTACACCATCTGTTGGTCCCAATCTGAATAGTTTTTGAAAGAAGGCATTACAAATGGCTAGTGAGGGGCTGGCAGGTGGCATGGTGGTTAAGGGCACTTGACTCCCACATGGCTAACTGTGGTCTGAGTCTTGGACCTGGCAGCTTGCTTTCTCACTTTGTCTGTCTTTCTCTCTTTCATTCTGTCCCTCTCTGGTCAAATTAAATAAAGGTAAATAAAATAATTATTAAAAAAAAAACCCCAAAAAACAAATGGCTAGTGAGCCTGTGAAAAAAATGCTCACATCACTCATCATCAGGGAATTGTAAATCAAAATTACAGTCAGGTATCACCTTACCCTAGTTAGAATGGCTAGTAAAAAAATCAAAGACTAAGTTGTACAGAAGGAATTCTTTTTAAGAATTATTTAACTTTATGTATGTATGTATGTATGTATTTATTTTAATTTGATCAGAGAGGAACAGAGTGAGAGAGAGAGGGAAAGTGAAAAAGCAAGTTGTCAGGGCTGGGACTCGAACCGTGGTTGGCCACATGGGAGTCCAGTGCCCTTAACCACCATGCCACCTGCTGGCCCCAAAAAAGAACTCTCTCTTTTTTTTTTAAAGAATTATTTAATTTAATTTAATTATTCTTTCACTTATTTTAATTTGACCAGAGAGAGACAGAGAGAGAGAAAAAGTGAGAAAGCAAGCCACCCGGTCTAGGAGTTGAACCATAGTCAGCCATGTGGGAGTGTCCAGCGCCTTAACCACCATGCCACCTGCTGGTCCCCAAGAACTCTTTTTTTTAAAAGAATTCTTTTTTCTTTTTTTGGAGAGGGCGCGTGTGCTCGCCAGACAGAGACAGAGAGATAGAAAGCGAGAAATCACCCCCCAGGGGGGATAGCCACACCGCAATCCCTTCTCCTCCATTCTCCTCTTGGGATCTTGGGCACGCACAAACATGTGCCCGGTGTGAGTCTAAGCCACCGGGTCCAGGTTGTGAACCGCGGTCGACTACGTGGGAGTCCAGCGACATAGCCATTATGCTAACTGCTGGTCCCAAAATAATTATTTTTTATTTAACTTTATTTATTGTTAGTTTTATTTTCTAGTTTGAACAGAGAGAGACAGGGAGTGTAAGAGAGAGGGAAAGTGATAAAGCAAGCCACCAGGTCTGGGACTTGAACCCTGGTTGGCTCTGTGGGAATCCAGTGCCTTTAACCACTACCCCAAGTGCCAGCCCCACCCAAGAAAGAGCTCTTAAGACACATGATTGGTGGGAATGTAAATTAGTACAACCATTATGAAAGACAGTAATGAGATTCCTCAGAAAACTCATGACCCAGTAATTCCACTACTGGATATATACCCAGTAAGGAAAGGAAAGGAAATCAGTATTTCGAAGAGATGTATGCACTCCCATGTTTACTGCAGCGCGCTTCATAATAGCCAAGACAGAATCAACCTGTGTTGGTCAATGGATGAATGCATAAAAAAATGGTATATGTACACAATGGAATATTATTCGGTCATAAAAAGGACAAATCATTTGAAGCAACATGGACAAACCTGGAGGAAATAATGGTACGTGAAATAGGTTAGGCACTGGAAAACACATACTTTATGACCTTGTCATCCATGGACGCTAAACAGTGGAGAGTGCGACAGCTGGTGCCAACAGTTGGAAATGGGGAGGAAACTGAGGTAAAGATACGAGAGTGCTTATAGGTGGTGGGATGAATTCTAGAATGCTATAGCACAGTGGAGCTGATAGTTGGTGACCATTCAATGTATACTTAAAAATAGAGTAGAAATGAAGAAGATAGGAAAGTAAAGATAATTTAAAAAACAGCCCAACAACAAACAACCTTTTTTCCCCCCGACACCCATTCCAGACTAAACATCTGCCTCTGGAGTGCTGGGTTAAGCAGGGTCTCTTTCGCAAGGAGTCCCGAATGCTCTACTTGTCTGAGCCTCCTGTTCCTCACCTGTACGCAGATATGGTGACGCCTTTACTTTATAGGATGTGAGAGCTGAATGAGATCATGTGTGTGACGCACTGAGGTCAAGGGGTGGCTGTTTATTTCTATCACGAGGAATGGACGATGTTCTGCGTATCCACTGGTTCTCGCTCACAAAGTAGCGCTGCCTACCCTGGCCTCTGCAGAGCCGGTAGGGGTCCCTTTCATCACTGTGCCCCCCCACCCCCAGTCCAACCCAGCCTTACTTCATTGGCTTTCTCGGCACCCGGTACCCCTCCCGAGAGCTGCTTTCCCGACCTGACACATGTTCCCTTCGCACCTAGAGACCCCGCCCCCTTCGCCCCATCCACCAGACTCCTCCCACACTCCTGTCCCCCCCCAACCCCGACCTTCATTATCCGGGCTTTTCCTACCACTGCCATCCACCCCGGCTCCTCCCAGCAGTTCCGCCCCTTTTATAGCTCTGCCTCTCGTCTTCCCAGTCCCGGAAAGACGCCCCTTCCCCGCAGCCACAGGCGCGGCCATCCCCATTTCACAGATGAGAAAGGCGAGGCTAGAGTCGCCCACAAAGGATTTCTCACGTAGGACAGGTATCCAGCTGGGCCTGCGTCCTCCCTCCGACAGTCCTCGGGCCCCGCTCCCCCGATCGCTTAGCACCTACCGCGCTGCACCCACCTCCTGCCCTCGCTTTGCAGCCTCCCCTCCGCGATCGGCCAGCGCAGCTTTGCAAGGGGGGCGGAGGGCCGGCGCCCAGCCCAGGGGCGTGGCGGCCCAGTATCCGCGCGCTGTGTTCTGGGACTCGTAGTTCCCCCTGGGTGCCTTGGGTCTTATCGCGCCGGGCGCGAACTCCATCTCCCAAGAGGCCTTGCGGTGAGCCGCCCAGCTCCCTGCCCCGCCCTCGCCAGCACTCAGCCCGGCTAGCCTTAAAGGGGACGCAGCCCGAGTGGCGGCGCACGGGGTGTCCCCCGTTTCGACTCCGCCCTGTTTCCCGCACCTCGCCCCTCCCCCGGTTTCTCCTTGCAGCCCCGCGGCCGCGCCGCAGAGCCAGCTCTCTGGGTACCTACCCGCTAGTGCAGAGCAGGGTAGGAAGACTGGACTTCGCAGTGAAGGTAGCATCCCCGCGGTCCAGGACCGGGAGGGCGTCCCCACCCGGGGTGGGAGCAGAAGACTCGCCCTGACCTAGTCCGGCCCAGCCTAGCCCTTCCCGCTGAGCGCCCCGCCCAAGAGCCGGCTCTGAGGCAGGGCCCACTGCGGTCCGAGAGGTAAGGGGGCTGGGGGTGTGTGTGGGTTGAGGGTGGCGGTTTTTGCACTCTGGCATTTCTAGAACCCTGACTCAAAAGTAGGGTTCTGAGAGCCAGAGGCTGGGAGGCAGGAGGTCTGAGTGCGTCTGGGGCCTCGCTGTGTGACCTTGGGCGAGTAGCTGCCCCTCTCTGGGCCTCATTCTTCTCTTTCAATTGTATTAATATATCGAGGTGATCCCGTTCCGCCCCCCTCAGGACTTAGGGTACCCTTACCCAATACCATGAAGCTTCCCGACCATTCACAGTGGGGCCCAGCACTGGCCTGGGCTGGGTGTGGGTACTCTGGTTTCCTGGAGGGGCACACCCCGGTCGACCCAGAGGCCAGCACTGCCTGGGATGGGCCTTGCTCGTCTCAGCATCCTTGGGGTACACCTGTAAGGTCCTTGCAAGTCTGACCCTGGTGTGACTGGCACCTTTCCTTTCGGGAAGCCTGCCTTAGGGCAGGGGCTCAGCTGTCAGGTGAGGGCTGGGCTGGCAGAGGTTTGCCAGGGTGCCCCCCAGCAGGGGTGGGTGAGTGTGGTGGGCTCCTGAGGAGGCAGTAGCCTTCTTCCCTTCTCCCCTCATCTACCTTCAGGAAAAGGGCCATTGCTTTCTGCTTTCTGCCAGTAAAACTCTTCTTTTCTTTCTTTCCAGGAGACAGTTTGGTGGTCCTGACAAGGGCCTCTCAGAGTAGGGTGGAGGCCCCTTTCCGGGCACCTTGGGAAGAGGTTGAGTTAAATGCAGAGAGAATGCAGCTGCCAGAGGTTGGAGGGACCAGGTGGAGGGCAGTTCTTTGGGGGAGGGGGAACAGCCGGTAGCCCCAATGGGAGTCCCAGGAGGCAGGCTGGGTGTGAGGGTCAGAGGGCACGGGAAGTGCTGAGTGGCCAGTGGAAGGGGCTGCTTTGCCCGGGTAGGGAGAGATGCCAGAGAGAGATGCTGACCCTCTGAAACCTCCTCCCCCCCTCAGAGATATTTTTCCTTTTTCTTTTACTTTGGTTGTTTGAATAATTTCTAGAATGGCTGGAACCTCTCTCAGTCTAGCCGGCGACCCCTAGGGGCTTTCTCAGGACTGTGGATCTATGAGACCAGACCTAGGCAGATGAACCAAGGGGTTGGTCTCTGAAAGGTCCTTTTCTGGTCACACCCTTGGTTTTTATCTCGTCTTGCTGTCACATGCCTCCTGTTGGTCACTTGGCACTGCTCCATGGCTTGGCTCTGGACTGGGCACTGGGCACAGAGAGGGGGACTGGACCTGCTTCCTCTCGAGGGAGGCAAGACCCAGCCTGGTGGAGCGAGGCATAGCATCCAGTTACACTGCAGAGACCCGAGAGCAGCCAGGAGGGCCTTGGAGGCCAGACCTCGGAGACTCAGGGTTCCAGAGGGGACGGAGAGGCTTCCTGCAGGAGGGGGCATGTAAGCTGGGCACTGAAGGCTGAGCCAGAGTTTGCCAGGAGGTTAGAGAGGGAAGACCCCTCCCAGCAGAGAAGATATCATGCAAAGGGGCCATCAGGAAACAGCCCACCTTCTATTTCCCACCAGCATTTTTCAAGTGTGCCCCCATGTCAGCTTGTATCACAGAAAGGGCTTGGCCATCCAGCCTCAGTTGGATCTTATCCTGAAGGGGCTAAGAGCCTTGAGCATTCTGATGGTCTTGCAGGCTGGAGCGAGGGGAGGGACAGTGATGTGAGGGTCGTGGAATATATCCCTCATACAACCTGCTGGATCTGCAGTGTGCTCCCTGCCTCCTTCCCTGACAGTGTCTGTCCCTGCCTCAGTGCCAGGTGTCCCTCATCACTGCCCAGGCCTCACCTATTTCATACTGTGTCCCAACCCTGTAAGTGGCATGCCGGGAATGTCCCATTTTCCAGGTAGGAAAGCTGATGAGCCAGGCAGGGACTAGCCTGAAGTCACCTGGTGGTCCTGGAGTTGGTAACCTGGCTCTCATGCCTTTAATGCTGGCTCTGCCGAAGGAGGACACACTGTTGCTAGCTGCATTTGACACGGGACAACAGCCTCTTGGGTCAGAGCCAGTGTGGACAGGCTTATCCAGTCTCCCCCTAGGAACACTGGCAGCCTGCTGTTTCCACTTTGAGAGAGGCAGGGTCCTGCTGTGCCCTGCTAAGGCTGTGTCCCTCTCCTCTGAGCAGGCCATGTCCTGCCTCCCTTCGCTGGCCTCTGAGGTCAAGACTCTAAGTTTTTCTTTTCTTTTTATTTATTATTATTTTAATTTAACCAGTGAAAGACAGTGAGAAAGCAAGCTGCCAGGTCTGGGACTCAAACCATAGTCAGCCATGTGGGAGTCCAGCACCTTAACCACCATGCCACCTATTGGCCCCAAGACTCTGAATTTCTTACATGAATGCATCCAAGATATTGAGTAGGCTTGTCGGTGGTCATGGTGACAGGGACTTCAGACTGCCTGCTGAGTAGGGCAGGCAGGGCTTGCTGGGGGAGTAGAAGCTGCAGGGCTGGCTGTGGAGGTCAGAGAGCTCCTGAATGATTCTGCCTACAGGGCTTCAGCTGCTGGGCACGCCCCAGCCCAGGTGGTCTGCTTCAGCAGGGCTAAAGGAAATGGGCAGTGTATCATGCAGGACTACAGGAAATGGCCAGTGTATCATCACTCCATTTCATGTGGTTCCATCTAATGTTATTTATCTCCAATTTACCGAGGAGAGAAGAGACTCAGACATGCTTTATTCAAGTTACACAATGAGTTGGGCCTAGAATCCAGGGCTCCTCCTTCCTACTCTGATTTTCTTCTACTTCTAGAGCTTTCCTTGGCCCCCAGACTCCATTTCTGCCTGCCCCAGGCCCTCTTCCTCCACATGTGATGCTGATACCACGTGTACTAGGGCTTCGTCTGGGCTACCTGGGATCCTGGGTTGGAAGCCTGTAGGGCAGGGGCCGGCCACCCCAGAGCTGAGAGGACAGACTATGTTCAGGCAAGGTAGAGCAGCTACATCAACTGCTCGGTATCAGGCGCTGCCTAGGGAAGAGGACCAGGCCCAAGGGAGACTAGTTTTGTTTTGTTTTTACTGGAAGAGAAAGCACAAGTGTGGGAGGGGGAGATTTAGTATGGTGTCTTTAGAATCCTCCTGCCCTGCTGTTAGCTCGGACCACCAGCCTACACCACTATGCTCACCCCATTTAGATTGGGCTGGGAACAGAACCTTTGCCTTCCCATGTGGCCTCAGCCATCATGCAGTGGTGCCCTTCCATGTTTGCCACCATGGCTGAGCAGTAGGTTTTTAAAAAAATTATTTATTTATTATTGTAAAATTTGCTAAAGCGCATATGTGCCTACCAAAGAGACAGAAACAGAGAGAAACTGAGAAAGTAAGCCACCAGGTCTAAGACTCAAACCTCAATCAGCCATGTGAGAGTCCAGTGCCTTAACCACCATGCCACGTGCTAGCTCTGGGCGGTAGTTTGTAAAGACAGATTTTAAGGCCTTTGCAATGATGACTCATGCTGGCTTTCTTTACAAACCTGTCTGCCTCTACCACCAGAGAGGATGTTTCTTAAGGTCAGGAGCTTTGCTTCCAAAGCAATGGGGACTGCCATTTTCTGAGAACTCCCTCATACCCAGAACCATGCCACCATGCCAAGGCCTTCATATTTGTCTTTACAACCTCGTAAGGTGGAAGGAGGCTCAGAGAGCAAAAGCAACCTGCGTGGTAACCACAGCGCATCCCAGATAGGCTGCACTCTGTAAAATAAGCGAGAGTCTAACACACTGGAGAGGGTCCTCTCCTTCCAGGTTCAGGACTCTCAGGGAGAACCCTGGGCATGTGACTGAACAAGTGCCCAGGTAGCTCTGAGATAGCCAAGCCAGAATTTGGGGATCTGTGTCATGCCATGGCTGTACCCATAGCCACAGTAAACCCATTAAAAACACTCACTATCCTTATGGGAGAGGCCAGTCATGGGGAAAGAAGCTCTAGTCCCTGCTGAAGAGCCCCCACAGCGCTGTAGAGACCCACTGTAGCACAGTATGGAGGTTTGTCACAGCTGAGGAGTCAGACAGACAAGGGAGCATTTCCAAAGGGCCTAGAATGTGGTTGGGATCCTCAAATATCTGAGGTCCTGAACAAAATTCTGAACAATTACACAGGAATTTTCTGGCATATTTTTATACCACCTCCAGATATCAAGAATAGTTTTATTTTTCGAAGATAGTTTTTGCTGTAGGGTGCATGCTCTTGCTCGCTGGAGAGACAGACAGAAAATGAGAAATCACCCCATGGGGATGGCTACACTGCTTGCAGACATGTGTGCATATGTGCCTGGCTCAAGTTTAAAGCCACTGGGTTCAGGACTCAAACCGTGGCCGGCCATGTGGGAGTCCAGGGATGTAACCATTATGCCATTTTTCAGAGGTTTTTGCCTTAGAGTGTGTGCACACACCAGAGACAGAGATGGTGAGACAGAAAGTGAGAAATCACACCTCGGGGGGATGGCCACACTGCAATCCCTTCTCCACTCTCCTCTTGGGATCTTGGACATGCATGCACATGCGCCTGGTGTGATTTTCAAGCTACCGGGTCCAGGACTCAAACCTTGGTCAACCATGTGGGAATCCAGTTATGTAACAGCTACACTATCTACAGGCCCCAAGAAGTTTTGTTTGTTTGCTTTTGCTGTAGGTTACATGCTGTCACTGGGGGAAAGAGAGAGAGAAAGTGAGAAATCACCTCTCCATTCTCCTCCCAGGGTCTTGGGCCCACACACATATCCATCATGATTTCTAAGCTACTCCATCTGGAGATTTGAACTGTGCCATAGGCCACATGGGATCCTGTGCCTTAACCTCCAGGCCACCTGCTGGTCCAAGAATAGTTTTTACCAAGCCAATGAGTAAGTTTAGTTAAACACTTACCATATTCCAAGCCTTATATTGGGTCCTGTATAGAGGAGCATTTTACAAAGAGGCAAAGAAATGGCCCTGCCTTTTGGGAGCTGAGAGTTGGAGATTAAGAGAGCCGAGCCAGCATGATGATGGGGAGTCCTTGGGGTCACAGGGGACACTGGCTGCCAGGAAACAGCAGGGTGTGGGGGTAGAGGGTAGGGCAGGGTGGGGCAGAAGGCTCTTCAGGCACAGAGGAGTAAGGTAGAGCTAAGTTACTGTGAACTATGTGCTCATCCAAAAGATGCCTACTGTGTTCTGGGCTCTGTGTACGCCATGCTAGACTCCTGCCTTCAGGAAGCATAGACTGTGAGGTGTGTTGGGGGGGAGGCTGGCCCCAGTCAAGTCATCCTGGTAGTGCCCTAGAGGAGGATAGGGTAAGTCTACCTAGGCCATTTGACCCAGACCTTTAGTGAGTGTCAGCTGATGTCTGAAGGGTGAACCAAGCAGGAGGGGAGGGGAGGAGGGCACATACAGAGGCACAGTGGCAGAGAGGATGTAGCAAGCCAAGAGTGAGGGGCTGCTGTGGGCTGAGGCTCGGTGCATAGGACTGAGGATGAGAAGCAGGGAGGACTGAGCCTGGGTGTGCAGGGCTGAGGGTAGGAGTGCAGAGCGGAGCCTAGGTGCCAGGGCCAGGGTATGTGTGCAGGACTGAGGCTGGAGAAGGGAGGGCTGAGCCTGGGTGTGCAGGGCTAAGGCTGAGAGACAAGCAGGCTGAGCCCAGGGCTGTGGAGCTGTGTGGCAGGCTGGGCTGGAGCAGAGACAGGTACGCTGCAGTGAGGAGATTGGTGCTCAGTGACCCCAGGTGTAATGAAGGAAGGGGCCACAGGTGGCTGTGGGCGTGAGGCCAGGGGTGGGAGGTGTTTTAGTTAGGCTCATTGGGGCAGGTGTTGTAGAAAGGCTTCAAAGGCAGATGGGACTGTGGTGGGGGCTCAGAAGGTAGGTTGTGTCAGTGAGAAGTTCAGCCTCGCACAGGTGAAGGCCATGCGGAAAAGGGTAAGGAGCTGAGTGGAGGCAGAATGAAGGTGTGAGGGATGCCGGGAATCCCGTGGGCTCTCCCAGAAGGCCTCGGTATCCTAACTTATTTACTCCGTAGGGTGTGACTGCACCAAGATCCTGGACAGCAGCTTCTCACGCAGCTCCTTCCTGCCTCAGAGTGGGTGAAGTCTCCGGGGAGAGATGGGTGGAGTGATGGGGGTGGGCTGAAGGTTCACGTTGTCGTTGTGGACAGCAGTAGCCACAACTTCCTGGGGCTTTTGCACCAGGGGTTGTGCTTTCCTTTGTCGCATTACCTCCCGGAGAGAGAGTGCCCTTGCTCCATTTTGCAGACAATAAACCGGGTCCAGAAAGGTTGAACTGCTCGCTGGCGGGTCCAGCGCTCAGGGTACCGCATGGAAAACGACGTAGGTTCTGGGGTCCGAGTGTGACCCACTCCCTGTCCCTCTGTCCCTACAGGGCAGTGACCATGGACAAGATCCTGGAGGCGGTGGTGACATCGTCGTACCCTGCGAGCGTGAAACAAGGGCTGGTGCGGCGCGTGCTGGAGGCGGCCCGGCAGCCG
>NW_006199316.1:1225561-1253066 GCF_000334495.1 Tupaia belangeri chinensis
GCTGTTCTGCCAGCAGCTGGTGCGCTGCCTGGGCCGCTTCCGCTGTCCGGCCGAGGGCGAGGAGGGCGCGGTGGAGTTCCTGGAGCAGGCCCAGCAGGTGAGCGGGCTCCTGGCGCAGTTGTGGCGTGCGCAGCCCGCCGCCATCCTGCCCTGCCTGAAGGAGGTGTTCGCAGTCATCTCCTGCACAGGTGCGTGCGCCAGTGGGGCGGGAGTGGGGACACGGTACGCACAGCCACGGGCCTGCGCGGGCGCGTAGGAGGGGCGCCGACCCCCCTGCTCAGGAGCACCTGCGCCGCCCATGGGACTGTACCTGTGCAAAGGGGGATGGGATGTTTTGGTGAGCTGTTCCTTATTTAAATAGTTGGCAAACCTACCCTGAGGGGCATGGCTTCTGGCGTGTGATGGAAGGGCAGGAAGGGGCACACTGCATGAAGTGGGAATGGGGAGCAGTGGAAGATGGGGGTCCTCATGGCCTTGTGAGTTGGATAGAAGCTGAGAGATTCGAGCTTGGTCTTCAGAGATCGGTAGCACCTGGCAGCAGGAGCAAGGCCCTCAGGGCCGGCAGAGGTGGTGGTTATGGGGCCTGCAGGTGTAACTCTGAAATGTCAAAGCTCCGTCCTGCACAGTGTGGAACTTGGACTGTGGAGTAAATTACTGAGCAGTGGTCCATGTCTTCCCTGATTCCAGGGCTGTAAGGGGAAGGAAAACCAATGCACTTCTTTTCTGGTGGAAAGAACAGCCACGGCTGTATGTTTAAGGACCTGGTCCTTATACAACTGGACAATGAATTTATCAAATTCATCAGTTTTTTAAAATTTTTTTGAAATTGTTCGAACTGTTCAGAAAATTTTTGATAAGACCTTTAGGTCTTTAGGTGGTTCCAGTGGGAGTGTCCTTCCCGGAAATCCCCATGGTCCTACCTTTTCTAACTGGCTCCAGTTATCTTCTCCCCTTTTTCTTTGGTCAGAAGACAAACCGACTTGCCAGAGAAAGCAAAAAAGTACCCCCCACGTGGGCATGATCACACCACAATCCCTTCTCCAGTGCTACCATCTTTTGTGGATCTTGGGCACACATGCATACGTGCCCAAAATGTTTCTCAGGCAGCTGGGTTTGGAACTCAAACTGCTCAGTCGCCATGTGGGATCCAGCTCCTGTAAATAACCACAGGCTACCAGCTGGCCTCACGATTCCTCTTTTTTTTTTTTTTTTTAGGGGACAGAGACAGAAAATGAAAAAGCACCCCCCGGGGTGGGGGATGGATACACTACAATTCCTTTTCCATTTACCTCTTGGGATTTTGGGCACACATACATCCAGTCAGTTTCTTTAAGTCTGGATCTGGGACTCAAACTGTCAGTCAAGTGGGATATAGTGCCGTAAGCACCACACCACCAGCTGGCCCTGCAGTGTTTCCTTTCTGAGGCCTGGCCCATGCACCTACATGTGGAGCTGCACCAGCACAGGACTGGGTACAGAGCAGTGCTGGTGAAAGTGTTTGAGTGCATGAGGTAAAAAGGAAGCAGGGGCCTCGACACTGGGGGGAAAGGAGGTGGGCCTGATATGCTTTTTACAGAGGCCTAGGCTAGCTCTTGGGCAGCTTGAGGGCCTGGGGTGGTGGCAAAGTGAGGGGCCTGCTTGCTTGCCTCGCTAAGCTCAGCTCAATGCCCTGTTCCAGAGGAGGAGCCACCATCTAGCGCCCTGGCCAGTGTAGTCCAGCACCTTCCACTGGAGCTCATGGATGGTGTTGTCCGGAACCTCAGCAATGACGACAGTGTGACAGACTCCCAGATGCTGACTGCTATCAGCAGGTGGGTGCCAAGGACTCCTCCTTCCTCACAGAAGCCCCTTCTACTGAGTGGAGGTGCTGGGCTAGATTTAGCATGAGGAAGCCTAGGCCCTCATGCTTGTTCAGGCCTCCCTATCTTTGTTACTCTAGAGGGCAAGTGCGTGAGGCCCCTCTGGTCATGCCACAATCCTTTATCGTCCAGTTCTCCATCCTATTGGGATCTAGGACACCTGTATGCCCAGTGTGAAGCCACTGGGGCCGGGACTTGAACCCTGACCAGCCATGTGGGATCTGTCTTCCTCTATACAGTGCTTAACCATTGTGCTATGGGGCCGGCCCTTGTCATCTTTTCTTGAGCCCTGCTCTGTTCCTGGCCCTGGCCTGGGCTGGATGTAGGGGGCACAGAGCTTTGCCCAGGCAACCTGTCAGTCTAGGTACTAGCTGTATCACCCTGGAAGTGCCAATGAATTTCTAGCCTCAGCTTCTCCCCTTAAAGGTGGAAATGGTGGATGTGCAAGAAGTCCTCAGGCTTCCATGGATGGAAGGTAAAAGTGTTTTAGGACATGCTTTCTGAGTTTGGCAAATAGTACAGGGAGTTCAGGTGTATTAGAGCTCACAGAGCCCTTGTGCATCCCCACTTTATTAGAAAGTGGGCATATATATCTGTGATCTAGCTGCACCTGGCTGTCTAATGACCACCTATCCTCATCCCTGCAGGTCTTGGCCTGTGCAGCCCCTGTCCACCTGGCATGCCTCCCTCTGCCGTTCCCTCCACTACCCACGTGCTGATCCACCATCTCTGTAGGGCCTTCTTGGGTTCCTTGTCTTTAGTGGATAAGACTACATCGGGGAAATACCAGGGAGTGGGATTACTGAGTCAGGCAGTAATTCCATTTATAGGTTTTTTAGACATCTCCATATTGTTTTCCGTAGTGGTTGTACTGATTTATGCTCCCACCAACAATGAAAGAAGGTTTCCTTTTCACTGCAGCCTCACTAGCACTTGTTTTTATTTTTTTGGATCATAGCCATTCTGACTGGAATTTAATGTTATCTCATTGTGGATTTGATTTTCATTTATTTTATGATAAGAGACATTGAACATTATTTCATATGCATTTTGGCCATTCATATACCTTTCTCAGAGAGTTGTCTGTTTAGCCGGTTGTGTGTGCAGTTGTCTGTTTGCCCAATTTTCAGTTGAATTATTTTGCAAGTGGACTGTTTGAGTTTCCTATGTATTATTTATTTATTTTTTAAGAATAAAAAAAAAAAACCTTCATTTATTTATTTTAATTTGACCAGAGAAGGATAGGGAGGGAGGAAGAGAGAAAGTAGAGAGAGAGCGAGCGAGAGCGAGAAAGCAAGCGTCCAGGTTTGGGACTCGAACTGCGGTCAGCCATGTGGGAGTCCAGCATCTGTAACCACCATGCCACCTGCCAGCCCTGAGTTCCCTGTGTCTTCTTATGATCAATTCAGTGTCTGAGGCATAACTTGTGAATATTTTTTCCCGATCTGAGTGCCATCATTTCACTCTAATAGTTGTTTCCTTTGCTGTGCAGAGGTTTTTAGTTTGTCTGCCTTTGGGATTATTGCCTGTACTTAAGTGTCATCTTAAGAAGTTTTTACTAGGATCAGCAGGTCGTGTAATGGTTAGGTTGCTGGACTCCCAAGTAGTTAACTGCAGTTCCAGTCCCAGACCCAGTGTGCTTAAAACTCATGCCAGTCATGTGTGTGCATGCCCACCAAAGATCCTGAGAGGTGAATGGAGGAGAAGGGATTGCGGCATGGCCATCCTCCCCAGGGGGTGATTTCTCATCTTCTCTCTGTCTCTCCAGTGAGTGTATGCAACCTATAGCAAAAACCTCTCTAAAAATAAATAAATAAATAAATCTTTGCCTACTCCAATGTCTGTAAGAGTTTTCTCTAAGTTTTCTATTAGTTGTTTTTATAGTTTGAGGCTTCACATTTAAATTTTTGATTCTTTTGGAGTTGATTTTTGTTAATGATGAGAGAGAGAGGTCCAGTTTCATTTTTCTGAAGGTGGATGTCTAGCTGTTCCAGCACTATTTGCTGAAAAGACTTTTCTCTACTGCATTGTCTTATACCCTTTGTCAAAGATTAGTTGGCTGGGGGTTAGCAGGTGGTGTGGTGGTTAAGGTGCTGTGGTTTGAGTCCCAGACCCAGAGGCTTGCTTTCTCACTTTCCCTCTCTCTCTGGTTAAAATAATAATAAAGTTAAATAAAAAAAAATTATTAAAAAAAAATCTGTACCATCAAAATGAATAGACAGAGACAGAATTAAAGAAAGCAATCTTATTTACAGTGGCCACAAAATGAGTAAGATACGTTGGAATAAGCCTAACCAAAGAGGTGAAAGACCTCTACCAGGAAAAATATAAAATAAAATAAAATAAAAAAATATGAAACAACAAAAAAAAGACATTCTGTGTTCCTGGATGGAAGAAATATAGTTAAAATATCAGTTCTACCCAAATTAATTTACACCTCGAGCATGATTCCAATTAAATTATCAATAAGATTCTTCACAGAAATAGATAAAACAATTACAGAATTTGTCTGGAATCATAAAAGACTTCTTATTGCCGAGACAATATAGTGCCAAAAAAAAAAAAAAAAAAAAAGTAGGCGTCTCACTACCAAACTTCAAAATATACTACAAAGCAGTGATAATCAAAACAGCATGGTACTGGCATAAAAATGGACACACAGACAGATGGAATGGGATAGAGAATCCAGAAATAAACCTCAGATCATACAGCAAACTGATCTTTTTATTTATTAAGAGTTATTTAGTTTTAATATTTTTCAATTCACTGTACAGCATGTGTGCTTCCCAGAGACAGAGAGACAGAGGGATAGTGAGAAAGCAAGCTGCTGGGTCTGGGACTCAAACTGAGGTCAATCATGTGGGAGTCCAGTGCCCTTAACCACTATTCCACCTGCTAGCCCTGATGCACAGATTTTTGTATGTTTTTGTATCCTGCTACTTTACTGAGTTCATCGCTTTGAGTCCTCTCCCCCACCCCCATAGATTCCTTTGGATTTTCTATGTTTATAATATCATCTGTGAAAAAGGACAGTTTAACTTCTTTCCTATTTGAATGGCTTTTATTTTGCTCTCTTATCTGATTGCATGGCTAATCTCTAGCAGTATGTTGAAAATGAGTGGAGAAAGTGCCTAACCTTGTATTGTTACAAGTTTTAGTGGGAAAGCTTTCAGCTTTTCACCATTTGGTATATTAGGAATTGGTCTGTCATAGATGGCTTTTCTTGCTTTGAAAAATGTCTTTTTTTTTTTTTTTTTTAATAGAGATTTTTCGCTATAGGGTGTGCATGCTTGGTGGAGAGCAGAAAGAAAGAAAGAGAGAAATGACCCCCCCCCCGGGGGGGTGGTGGTGGCCATGCTGTAATCTGGTGGCCTCCAGTCTCCTTTTGAGATCTGGGGCACACACACACCTGGTGTGAGTGTTAAGCCACCAGGTCCAGGACTCAAACTGTGGTCGACTATGTGGGAGTACAGTGATGTAACCATTACGCCATCTGCTGGTCCCTTGAGAAAGGTCTTTTCTACACCTGTTTTGCTGAGAATCTTGATCATGAAAGGGGGTTGTATCCTATCAAGTGCTTTTTCTGAGTCAAATCTATAGCTATGATGCTGTGGTTTTATCTTTCCTGCTGTCAATATGATGTAGTACATTTATTTTGCACACGTTGGACCATCCTCACATCTCTGGGATAAAGAACCTGGTCATGGTGTATAAATGTTTTAATGTGCTGTTGGAATTGGTTTGCTCGTATCTTTTTGAGGATGTTTACATTTGCATTTGTCAGAGATACTAGTCTGTAGTTTTCTTTTTTTGTTATATTCTTGTCTGCTTGTGGTATCAAGGTGATGGAAGCTTCATAGAATGAGTTTGGGAGGATTCCTTCCTTTTGGATCTTTATAAATAGTTTGAGGAGAACTGGTATTAGCTCTTCTGTAAAAGTTTTATAGAATTTAGAAGTGAAGCCATTGGGACCTCGATTTCTTTTTTCTTTTTGGTAGACTGTTTATTACTGATTTAATCTCATTGCTTGTTATTGGTCTAGTTAGAATTTCTATTTCTTCCTGTTTCAGCCTAAGTAACTTGTATGTGTCCAGAAATGTGTACATGCTCCTCTAGGTTTTCTAGTTTGTTAACATATTGTCACTTGTGGTAGTAGTATTTATTTTTGTATTTCTGACATATTGGTTTTAAGATTATCAGCTGTGTTACTGATTTTATCTATTTTATTTCTCATTTTTTTCTTGATTAGTCTAGCTATTGGTTTGTCAATTTTGTTTATCCTCCTAAAAAATCAGCTTGTTTCTTTTATTCTCTGTTTCACTTATTTTAACTCTAATCTTTTTTTTTTCCTTGTATTTTTTTGGGGTATTTTGTGGCTTTTCCAGTTTCTTTCTTATTTTTAGAATTAATTTTTATTTATGATTCTTATTTTTAAATTTTCTGTAGGGCACACGGACTCACCAGAGAAAGACAGAGGGAGAGGGAAAGTTAAAAGGAAGCCACCAAATCTGGGACTTGAACTGCACTTGGCCATGTTGGAGTCCAGCCTCCCAACCACCATGCCACCCACTGGCCCCAGCTTTTCCAGCTTCCTGAGATGTGACATAAGTTATTTATTTGCAACTTTCTACGTGTGTATGTGTGTGAGCATTGATTGCTATGAACTTTTCTTACAAACTTTCACTGTGTCCTAAAGGTTAGGGAGATTTGTGTGTTCATTATTGTTGGTTTCAATGAATCTTGATTTCAGTCTTAATTTTCTCTAGTTTGGAAGTCATTCAGGAGTAGGTGGCTTAGTTTCCATGTGTTTGTCTATTTTCCAGAGTTCTTTGTGTGGTTTATTTCAAGTTAATCCCATTGTGGTCAGAGAAGTTGCTGGATAGTCTCAATACTTTGAAATTTGTAAAGGCTTGTTTTGTGCCCTCTTAGGTGGTCAGTCTTTGAAAACATTCCATGTGGAGATGAGAAAAAAGTGTGTGCTGTTGGGTGAAATGTTCTATATATGTCTGCCAGGTCCATTTGGTTTATGGTATCAGTTAGCTCCTGTGTTTCTTTGTTTATTTTTTGTTTAGCTGATCTATCTGGTGGCAACAGTGGGGTATTGAAATCCCCAACAATTATTGTGTTGCAATCCATCTCTCCCTATATATCTAGCAGTCTTTCTTTTACATTTGGGTGCACCAGTGTTGGACACCTAACTATTAACAATTATTTTGTTGGTGAACCAATCCATTTAGAACTGTATTGTGCCCATTTTTGTCTTCTAACCATTTTTCTTTTTCTTTTTTTTTTCATTGAGAGGTGTTTTTAGCTATAGGGCATGTGCGCTCACCGGAAAGACAGAGTGAGACAGAGATAGAAAGCCAGAAATCATCCTCCAAAAGGGATGGCCACACCACAGTCCCTTTTGCGTTCTCCTCTCATGATCTTGGGCACGCACGCACACGTGCCAGGCCTGAGTTTAAGCCACCAGACCTGGGACTTGAACCATGGTGGACTACATGGCAGTTCAGTGACATAGCCATTACACTAACTGCTGGTCCCTCTTCTAACCATTTTTATATTAAACTATTTCGTCTGTATAAGTATTGCAACTCCAGCCTTTTTAATTTTTATTTTTGTTTCTTAAAACGACTTTTTCCAGCCCTTAGCTTTCAGTTTACGTGTATTTCTGTCAGTCAGATGTGTTTTTTTGTAAGCAACATAGAGAGGGTTCCTGTATTTTTATCCATTGAACCAATCCATGTCTTGGTTGGGGAATTCAATCTGTTAACATTCAGTGTTATTGCTCTTAATGACTGAGTGTGGACTTACCCCTTATCTTTATAATATCTCTGAGAGGGAGGCATTTTTCTTATTCTGTAGAGGAAGAAATTGAGGCTCAGAGAGGGGAAGTGCAGTTTTTGGACTTGCACAAACCAGAGCTTCCAACCTAGGGAAGAGGCCAGGCAGAGGCAGCTATAAAGCCCTGTCCTGCCAATGTAGGCCAGGTGGTGGGGGTTGAGGCTTGGGGTGCTTTTGTATTTCCTGGAGGGGTCTTGTTCATCCCACAGACTCCAGGGATGCTTTGTGCAGATGTGAGTCAGTGTGGGCATTTGGGACCACATGGCTCATCCCTGGGCTGCCCTCATCCCTGCATCACTGTTGCTCCCTCTCCAGGATGATCGACTGGGTGTCCTGGCCCCTGGGGAAGAACATTGACAAGTGGATCATTGCACTGCTGAAAGGCCTGGCCGCCGTTAAGAAGTTTAGCATCTTGATCGAGGTTTCACTTGCTAAGATTGAGAAGGTCGGTGGTCCCCTTTCCTGTTTGTCCCCTGCCAGGGCAGTGCAGGTTTGGGAGGCAGAACACTGGGGCTCCACCCAGGTGTTGTGTGACCTGGGACCATTCATGCCCTTTTCTGGGCCTCAGGTTCCCTCCCTTCATTTCTCTGACCACTCTTTTGAGTCCATGTACTGTTGACTGTCACTTTTGGTCTGTGCACCTGTCTATCCATTAGATATCTTTCTTGCTGTTGTCTGTTCTATTGTCTGTTCATGTATCCAGGTCTGGGAGCCCTCCATGATCTTGCTCCTGTGGGGTCTGCTGCTTCAACTCTGGCATGTGGCTGCACTGGGCCTTGGGCAGCCATGACTGGGGGAGTTCTGACCAGGGACTCTTTTCCAGGTTTTCTCCAAGCTGCTGTACCCCATCGTCCGGGTAGCTGCCTTGTCGGTTCTCAAGTACATGCTCCTGACTTTCCAGCACTCCCATGAGGCCTTCCACCTGGTAAGGGCCTCTGCCACTGGCCAAGGATCCCCTGCTTCCCTGGCCTGGCCTGGGAGACTGGATATGCTGTCCATGTAGTGGGGAGAGGGGTCGGGACGTGTAGCTCCTGACCACAAAGCCCTGGATGTTAGGACTAGAGTTGGCCTGAGGCTCATCTTACAGATGGAAAACAGAGACTGGGCGATTAGTATGGCTTCCACTCATGCTCACGGTTTTGTGATGGAGCCTAGAATGATGACAGCTAATGTGGTTCAGGGCCAGCTTCGTACCAGACATAATGCAGAAGACAGTATATGTTCATTCGTTTAACTCCTGGAAGGAAGCCTATTTTTCTCCTTCAGTCCTCCTGCTTCCAGTTCCTGTGGCCTGATACTGTCTGTCATGGCGACACAGCACAGTATGAGGTGGACCTGAGAGGCAAACCTCCATACACTGGGGAAAGACACGGGCTCTCATGCAGGCAGACCTGGCTCAGACCCCAGCTCCTCCCACCGCCCACAGTGACATCCTCAGCAAACTGTTGGGTTGTTGGAAAAGTCATGATGCTTTTTTGGGTAGAAAAAGTATGTTATGACTTTTTCCAACAGTCCAATATATATAACCTGTCTCACTTCAACATCGTCATCTGTGAAATAGGGACGGTTACTGTGCTGTGCGAGGCCCTTGTGAGGATGAAGTGCTTGCCTCCTGCATGTGTAAGAGGGACCACAGCCCTAGCATTGCTCCTGGTTGGTGGAGATGCCTAGGTTACTCAGGCCTGCAGGCTCAAGGAGCAGCTCTGAGAGGTTGTCTGAGGCCAAACAGAGGGGGCTTGGCCTCCCCTCAGCTGTGAGGAGGGTGTTACCGATCCCATTTTACAGATGAAGAGACCGAGGCAGGGTGTCCAAGGTCATGTCTTAGAAAGCAAGTTTCGTGGGTAAGGGAGATGATGGTTGGGTGGGGGAGACCTGCCTGCCAGCTCAGGGTGCTTTGTGCCACTGGGACTATGTGCTGAGCCCACCTGCTCTGCTCTTGCAGCTTCTCCCACACATCCCCCCCATGGTGGCCTCTCTGGTCAAAGAGGACTCGAACTCGGGGACCAGCTGCCTGGAGCAGCTGGCAGAGCTTGTGCACTGCATGGTGTTCCGCTTCCCGGGTTTCCCGGACCTGTACGAGCCTGTCATGGAGGCCATCAAGGTGAGTGACGATCCCCCACTTGCCCCTTGCCCACTTAGAAAGAGGTGCCTGTGTTGGCCTCACTCAAGGATGTACGATGGCTTGGCGGCAGCCACCCTTCATTAGGTCATTGGCTGTCTCCCATCACCTCCTGGGTCCCTCCTTTTTTCCTTCCAAATGAGAGGGAAGGGGTGAGGGAAGGGCCTAGAGACTCGAGCAGGTCCTCTTGATGGAATCTCATCCCAGCCTCCCCCTTAGCCAGGACCGAAGGCACGCACCGCCATGCCCACCCTACTGAGGCTGCTCAGGGGTTTGAACTCAGGCCTCCCACATGGCCCCTGTCTCATACAGCTGTGCTGAATTGTGCAGTGGGCCCCCAGGCATCTCCAGGTGTACCCATTGCCCAGATGAGTCACTTCTGGTGCTTGCTCTGAGCCTGAGCATTTGCTGTTCTAACTATAGATCCTTAATCTGCCTGGATCACTCGTACTTGTCTGGGCTCCGTGCAAGTGTCACCTCCCTGAGGAGGCCTCCCTGATAATTCCCAGTAGCCCCCCAACCTCCCAACACACAACAGGCTGTATCAGGCTCTTTTTGGGCTGTTACATCCCTGACACGTCCTTGTCACATGTTGTCACTGTGCATGTGTCTCTGGCGCACCAGACTGTGAGAACTCCAGAGCAGGGAATGTTCTGATTGTTCACATGACTTTCCTAATGCCCTGCTGAGTGCCAGGCCCTGCTGGGAACTGGGACACAGGCATGAGGTGGACCGAGGCTCTCCCATTGAGAAGCTTTTAGCCTGGTACAGGTGGCAGACCTGTATTCCAGAAACTTGGATGTCAGCAGCTCCCAAAAATGAATATAGTGGTTGGCCTGGGAGCAGGAGTTGGAGAGGGAAGGATCCTCTCCGGTAGAGAAGGAGGCCACACAGGAAGGGAGCCCCACATCTGACAGCAACTGGCATCTGCTGATGGATGCCTTGATAATGCTCAAGGAAACTGTGAAGTAGATACTGCTGTTGCCACCTGACAGATGAGGAAGAGGGGAGGTGGAAGGTTAGGTCACTTATGCAGTCCCGGAGACCGTGAAGGATGTAAACAGGCTCTGCCAGTGCCTGATAGAAGAGGCTTCTCTGGGTGTGGGTGGCCTTCAGAACCTCTGGTCTGACGTCCACTTCTGCAGCTCAGCAGACGAGAACCTGCATAGCCTCCCGCTGCAGCAGACCTAGAGATGCTTGTTCAGATATAACACACATCTTTTTAAATATATAGCTGAGCTTGCGAGAAAATAAGGGGGAATCTTCAGGGGCCAGAAAGGAAGAGGAAACTAAAATCTAAAACGGTAAGTGAGAAATGATGTTCTTCTCTGGGGTGAGAGAGGGAAGATGAGGTGCCCAGCTTCAATCACCAAGGATAAGGGAAGTGAGGCTTGAGGCCTTTACTCAAGATGCCCAAAAGAAAAACCAGGACCTAAGAAAGGCTTTTACCACAAGTGGAAGAGTGATCAGGAAAAACTATGCAATAAAGCCATAAAGTTAAAAAAAAAAAAAAAAAAAAAAAAAAGATGTTCCACCAAAGATGAGTTTATCATCCAAGAATTAGAAAACCGAAAGGGGGCCAGCAGGTGGCATAGTGGTTACGGTGCTAGACTCTCACATGTCCAACTTCAGTTCAAGTCCTGGTCCCGGTGGCTTGAAACTCATGCTGGGCTCGTGTGCATGCATGCCCAAGATCCTGGGAGGAGAATAGAGAAGGGATTGGAACATGGCCATTCTGTCTGTCTGTCTCTCTGGTCTCGAGTGAGCACATGTGCCCTATAGCAAAAACCTCTCTTAGAAAAACAAAAAAGGGAAAAAAAATGAGACAAGCTACCGTGTGTGAGAATGGATGCCACAAACAAAAATTCTGCCATTTCCCTGAATCTATCTTTTTCAAACTTAAAATAAGAGGTTTAATAGAGCTAACCTCAGTGAAAGGGGTTCCTTCGATAGGTATATGAGCTCCCTGTCACTGCAGGTGGACAAGCAGAAGAGACAGGGCTTCTCCTTGGGTTGGTACCAGGCTTTCAAGCATCACAGGCAGATCTGAGCCTTTGGGACCATTCTCTTCATTTCCCGCTAGATGGTGAACTTGTTTATGACCACGTTTTGATCCATGTTCTCCAGTAAGCATGAGGGGGTGGTCTGGACTGTTACTGGATCATGACTGCACTGTGACAAATGCTGTGATGAATGGGTGAACAGACGACAGGGAGCCTGGTCCTGTCCTAGGTGTGTGAGAAACCCAGGCTGAGTGAGACCCAGGCTTTGCCCGCCAGGGACTGATGGTCTGCTTGGGGAACAAGGACAGTCTGCAGAATGCCTGCACAGCGGTGCAGGAGCTAGGCTTTGTAGAACAGGTACTGATAGCATAGTCCCCCACCCCCCAGGAGGAGATCCTGGGGGGTTTTATAGAGAGGTCATGTGGGGATTAGCCTTTGGTGGATAGACCTTGGACCGGCAGGGGGGGCACTCCAGGGGAGTCGGGGAGAGCCCGAGGTGGAAACAAGCAGGTCCTGTCTGGTGATCGCGTCAGCAGAGTTGGGGGGATGGAATAGGGCTCAGCTGCTCTTATTCCTACTGGTCTGCGCCCCCTAAGTGTCTCCACCCAAGAACCTGACGCCTGGCGTGAGGCGGCTTTCCTGAAGCAATCCAAGGTGCGCTCTGAGTTTCTTGATCTCCTTTGATTTCAAAGACTCCCGTGTATACTTCAAACAAATGTCTGTTTCTTTCATACAAATGTTGTTTTCTCTGTTGAATGTCAGATGGAAGCTTCAATACCCCATGGGACAAGTCATTTGGAGGGCCAAGGCAGGCAATGATAGGATTTTGTCGTTTATGGCAATTCTTTCACATGCATCCTACGAGTTCATTTTTGTATACACATACGTTTGTAAGTAAGTTCTGGAAAGTTCTCCTGTGTATGCAGACATCTCAGGGTACAGCAGTTTCTCTGGGAGCTGTGGCCCTTGTTAGGGGAGCCATCATATAAGTTTTCAGCAACATTAGGAAATGGAGAGTTTTTGTTTTATTTTCCTGGGGGTACAAAGTTACCTCATTTGGGGGAACGATGGCATTTTTTTTTTTTCTGGAGAGGTTTTTGCTATAAGGTGCGTGTGCTTGCCAGAAAGACAGAGACAGAGAGATAGAAAGCGAGAAATCACCCCCTCAGGAGGGATGGCCACACCGTAATCCCTTCTCCTTTCTCCTCTCGGGATCTTGGGCACGCACACACACGCACCCAGCGTGAGTTTAAGCCACCGGGTCTGAGACTCCAACCGCGGTCGACTACATCGAAGTCCAGTGACATAGCCATTACGCTAACTGCTGGTCCCCAACGATGGCATTTGATGGCCTTATTTTCTAGTGTGGCTATTTTTGTGTCTTTGGGCATACATTTGAGGTGGGGAGTTCTGCCTGTCGGCCTTTTTGTCCATTCAGGCTGTAGGGGGACTGGATAAGGTGTAATGTTGGGGGAAGGAGCTGAGGGACGATGCCGAGTTGTATCTTCTTACCTCCCCTCTGGTAGCATTTTGGTTGTGTTCAGGGAGTTTTTGGTTTTATTTGTTTAAAATCTATGAGTGTCGACGAGTCATCTAAGTGATCCTGGAAAAGGAGTGAGCAAAAATGTTTACTACTCCTTGAGCAAGATCTTCACACTAGCCAGAGGTCCTGAAGGGGCAGTCAGGGCTTGGGTGCTAAGCTGTTTTATTTACTTCGTTTTTGAGAGATTTTTGCTATAGGGCACATGTACTTGCCAAAGAGACAGAAAGCGAGAAATCACACACCCACCCACCCTGTTGGGAGGCGGGGGATGCCACACCACAATTCCTTCTCCTCCATTCTCCTCTTGGGATCTTGGGTACACGCACACATGTGCCTGGTGTGAGCTTAAGCTGCCGGGTCTGAGACTTGAACCGTGGTTGACTACATGGGAGTCAGGCAATGTAACCATTACACCATATGCTTGTCCTTAAGCTGTTTTATTTGCCAGATGATGAGTGAGGGAGTTAGGGGGTGGGGGAGGGAGAGAATCTCCCAGTGGTGCCTGATCACATCATAAGTCATTTTCCTCTGTGCTCCAGCCGGTCAAGATCTTGGGCATGTCTGTAGCTGGTGGTTTTTCAGGACACCAGAGGCCAGGACTTGAACCCTGGTCAGCCATGTGGAATCTGGCTTCCTCTGAGCAGTGTTTAACCATTGTGGTATAGGACTGGCCCTCTGAGTTGGTTTGGAACCTCTGTGGAGCCTTTTATGAAGCTATGGCCCTGTGCTAAGGATCTGGAAACAGCCCTGGGGCCAGAAGAACTGTTAGTTATGGCACTCAGGTCTATTAAGGAGTGCTATAGGATGCTATTTTTTTTTTTTTACTTTAAAAAAAAAAGATTTTTAATATAAGTTTTTGCCTTAGGGTGTATGCATTTGCCAGAGAGAGAGAGACTGAGACAGTGAGAGGGAAGGCAAGAAATCACCCCCTCCACCCACCGAGGGATGGCCACACTGCAATCCCTTCTCCTCTCTTCTCATTCTGGGATTCGGGGCACACATGTACATGTGCCCAGCGTGTAAGCCACTTGAACTGTGGTCGGCCCTGTGGGAGTCCAGTGATGTGACTGCTCTGCCATCTGCTGGCTCCTTAGGTGGTTTTCTTTAAAACTGTCAGTAGCAGAACTGGTACCTTGTGGTAGTATTCTAGATACAGCTGTTTAGTGTGAAAGAGGACAATGAATGGAACAGCCTGGTAATATGTGAGCCTTTGGCCAAGAACCCCCATCCTGGACCTCTGGGATCCTGACCAAAGAATCAAGTTCTGGGGGTAACTATTTTTGAAAGTTGAGTCTGCAAACCTAAAAGTAGATGAATGGGCCATTTGGTGGTTGGGGCAGTGGATCTTATGTGGCTGGCAGTGTGGCTCTCTTCCAGACTTAGCAACTGGACAGATATACCATGTATGTGAATGTGTGTGCCCAAAATTCTGAGAGAAGAATGGAGGAGAGAGATTGTGGTGTGGCTATCTCCCTGGGGTGGGGGTAGGGAAGTGGGTGCTTTTGCAATTTCCCCTCTCTCCCTCTCTATCTCTGGCAAGCCCATGCACCCTATAACAAAATAAAAAAGTTATAGAAGTAAGCGAGGGCCTGGCAGGTGTCATGGTGGCTAGGGTGCTGGGTTCCCACATGGCTGACTGGTTTGAGTCCCAGACCTAGTGGCTTTCTTTCTCATGTTACTTTCTCTCTCTTTGGTCAAATAAAATAATAATTATTTTCTTCTTAAAGAAGTAAATAGATACAGAAAATAGAAACAGGAACATTACTGTGTGCAAGCCCTGTGGAGGTATAGAATGACAAGCTGATAGAAGGTAGGAGTAGCCCCACTTCACAGATGAGGAAACTGAGGCCCCGAGAGGTTAGCTGTCGAGTCAGAGATGCTCACTGAGCAGGGCCAGGCAGTGAGGACGAGAGGCAGGACTAGAACTGGTGGGTCGAGCCAGTGGCCGGAGTGGTCACGCTGTAGTCCACCATACCCTGGGCCCTTCAGTGCACGTGCCAGTTCTTCACTTACTGCTTTTCCTCTGAATTTTTGTCTTCTCATCTACAAATGGAAATGGTACTCTACCTTAAGGTAGGTGTGACATGAAAGGTCATGTGGCGGGCCCACAGATCAAGAAGAGACATGTTGTGAGTTTGTGAGCAAGAGGCTGTTCACACATCTCCAAACATTTGTGCTGGGGGAGGGTATGGGGTTGACTCCAATCCAGGAAGGCCTCTTGGAGGTGATGCCTTTCGAGCTGACTGAGCTAGGCTCCCACTGTCCTGCCTGCTCCCTCCCTCAGGACCTCCATGTTCCCAATGAGGACCGGATCAAGCAGCTGCTGGGGCAGGATGCCTGGACCTCACAGAGGAGTGAGCTGGCTGGCTTCCACCCGCGGCTTGTGGCCAAGTCAGACACAGGCAAGATCGGTCTGATCAACCTGGGCAACACGTGCTACGTGAACAGCATCCTTCAGGCTCTGTTCATGGCTTCCGAGTAAGGGCTGCGTGGTTCTGTCTGACCCATATCTCTCATTGGGGTCCCTGGGGGAAGGGGTGGGGGGAGGAGAGCCTGCATGATTGGTGGCACGGTCCCCTGAGGTCTGGGTACAGGATAGGAACGTGAAGGGTCCTGGGAGCCTCTAGGGCGGCCTATGTCTTCTCGAGTAGAGTTGCCACTCATTGTGGCATTAGACATTGTTCGTTTTCTCTCTCTCTCTCAGCTAGAGGGCATGCGTGTGAGACAGGGAGAAAGGAAAGACCCCTCCCCCCCATGGGGCATGGGCACAGCACAATCCCTTCTCTTCCAGGTTTCCGTCCTGGTGGGATGTTGGGCAAGCACTTGCACGTGCCTGGCATGTTTTTGAAGCCACCAGGGCAGGGATTCAAACTGCGTGGGTAGCTGTGTGGGATCTGGATGCCTTAATCACCAGGCCACATAGCTGGCCCAGTTTTTTTTTTTTCTTTTTAAAGGGAAAGGTAATTTATTAAGTAAAAGTGAACTCCTGAGAGAGAGGAGCCAGCCTGAACAGAGTGGCTCACAAGGTCCCAGCTTTCTTTTTAAATGAAATACAATAGTTATTTTCTGTGACCTCCTATTTACCTCATGACTTGCTTAAAAAAATCACCAGAATTTTGAGGACCAGCAGGTGGTGTGGTTAAGGCACCGGATTCCCATGTGGCTGACTGGTTTGAGTTCCAGACCTTGTAGCTTGAAAATCGTGCCAGGTGTTTGGTCAAAATCCTGTGAGGAGAATGGAAGAGAAGGGATTACAGCATGGCCATCACCTCTGGAGGGATGATCTCTCATTTCCCTCTCTGCAGTGAGCACACATGCCCTATGGGAAGCAAAGCAAAACAAAACACCTAAAAAGAACAAAATGATGAGTTTCAGCTTAGATTTGGTGACTGTGAGCTTGGTTTGGGCTTGTAGTTCAGCCTCAAGCTGGCCTCCCCTCTTAGCTCCAGGCCCAGTGGGAGGAACTTGTGGCTGTGACTGCCGCACCCCCCCCCCCCCCGCCATTACTCGTTCTTTTAAGGTGCCAGGCAAAGGGTTCACTTTTTTTTTTTTTTCCACTGATGGTCTGTTGCAGACCATTACTTCCATGAAATACAATGAAATGACCAGATAAAAGATTACCTGCATGCCAGGTCATAGTAATGGTGAAAATTTCTAAGCACTCAAGTTCTGGGTTTGCCTTGTTGCAACCAGCCAATGGCCCATAATTGGAGTGGCCCTGTTCTGGGCAGTGAGCTCAATTGACAGAAACACAGGACTGACTGCAGAGTTGTTTGAGAGAGCAGGAGCCCAGCTAGGGCCTGAGAATCAGCTTGGTCCAGGCTACGTGGTGTCAGGGGTCCTCCCTGTCTGCCATGGGATCAGGTCTTGTCACTGGGGTGCAGCCTCTTCTTGCAGCATCCTTTGCCTTCGGCGAACTCTCATGTTGACCCATGCTGCCCTCATTTCAAGGCAGGACAACAGCTCTGGCTGGCTCTGGGCACAAGGGCTATGGGAGTGGGTTGGAACAAAGCCTGTTGCGCTGGTAGGTGTGAATGCCATTGTTGGGAGGCAAAGAGGGGGCATGTGAATGGCTGGCATGTCTGGGACAGTGTGGGCAGGGACTCAGCCGCATGCCCGAGCACCTCAGCCTTAGAACCCTGTGGCCACCAGGCCTTAGGATGCTGAGTCTTCCAATTCTGGAGTCATGGGTGTTAGAGCCAGAGAGGACTGTGGGGCCAACTTGCACCTGGTACCATCTGCACCAAGGCCAGGCTGCCTGTGACCTCAGACGCTCCTGTTCAAGCCATTGACCTGCTCTGCTTTCCTGGCCTCTGGCCTCGGTTTGAGCTAGAAACCATGGTCTCACTTCTAGCCCCGAGGCACCGAGTTCTCCTTGGGGCTGGGCTCACCCTCCTCTGTGCTGCAGCTTCCGACACTGTGTGCTGCGGCTGACCGAGAACAACTCTCAGCCCCTGATGACCAAACTGCAGTGGCTCTTCGCCTTCCTGGAGCACAGCCAGGTATGGGCGGGGTGGCGGGGGGCTGCGCCAGGCCCTGCACTGACCCCCTTCCCAGACCTGCCTGCAGCTGGCCTCGGCACTGCCTTCATGGAGTAAGCTGAGCCCTAGTCCATGCTGGGCCAGGCTTGTGGCCAAAGCCATGGGGTGACTCGGTGCCCTTGCTGGGCAGGAGGGGGAAGGCTTCCCCAGCCTCTGCCACCCTCATGCTGTGCATCCCAGATCTCCCTCAGAGGTTGGCCTGTTGCAGTAAGGTGTTGACTCATTTATCTGACATTTTTGAGCACCCATGTTTCTAGGCACCCTGTGGGCTCTGGGGGGGACACAGGTGTCTGAGCCACAGTGCTGGCTCAGGGCACTCCCATCTCAGTTGGAGATGGACCCGCAGAGAACATTGTCGTGCTTTCGGCAAAGATGGCGTGTTTGAGTGGACAGGGAGGCGGGGTGGGGGCGGGGAGGTTGATGAGGATGGAGGATGGAGGAGAGGCTGTTAGGAAGACCTCATGGGAGGTGACACTGCATCTGGATGTGTCCCAACTGGAGGGGGAGGTGTTGTAGAAATTGTGAGGTGTCAGGAAGAGCAGATTCCCAGAGCAAATGGTACTGGTCTGTAGATATGGTGCCTTGCTCAGGGCTGTGTAGATCATGGAATAGGATGGGTTGGGGCAGCTTGGAAGGGGAGGGACTTCAGCAAGGTGTGGTGAAGCGTGGGGCAGACCCAGACCCCTGGCCTTGTACACTGCAGAGCCAGCTGTAGGCTGGTGAGCAGCCTTCCGTTCCTGACCTCATCTTCCTCCTACCTGTTCCAGAGGCCTGCCATTTCCCCAGAGAACTTCCTGTCTGCATCCTGGACACCCTGGTTTAGCCCAGGCACCCAGCAGGACTGCTCGGAGTACCTGAAGTACCTGCTGGATAGGTAAGGGTGGCCAAGGCCCTGGCCCTGGTTGGGGGCCTCCAGATCTGGAGAGGGTTCCTGGAGGAAAGTCCTACCTTTGAGCTGTGCTGTTGCATTCTCCTGGAAACAGAGGTCCCACCTTGCACCCATGAAGGTGGGACGGGCTTATGTGCCGCAGGGGTGGTGGGCTGGTGCGAGGGAACCAAGAAGCTGCAGGGAAGGCTGAGTTCTGAGGGGTCCGTGTGCACCTCTCTTCAGTGCCCCAGAGGCGCTGCGCATGGATCTGGCAGGGCTCTGCAGCCTGTTGGTATGCCTGCGAGCCGGCAAGCGTGGTGTGTGTGCTGGCTCTGGGTGCACGTGTGTGGATGCACACTAGCATGCCATTTTGAACACGTGTGTATATTCCCTGTGCAGATTGCTGCATGCATGCATGTCTGTCTAAATGCATGACCAGCTGAGTCGGGTAGAGGGGCAGGAATGAGGAGAGTGCACGGAAGGGCCCTGGCGTCTGTACGTAGGCCTGTGCTCCCTGCTCCAGGCTGCATGAAGAGGAGAAAACGGGGACCAGGATCTGCCAGAAGCTCAAGCAGTCCAGCACGCCCTCCCCGCCTGAGGAGCCCCCAGGCCCAAGTCCAACCTCCGTGGAGAAAATGTTTGGAGGCCAGATAGTGACTCGGATACGCTGTCTCCGCTGCCTCGGTGTCTCCTCCCGGGAGGAGGCCTTCACGGACCTGTCTCTCGCCTTTCCTCCTCCTGAGCGCTGTCGTCGCCGCCGCTTGGGTTCCGTCATGCTCCCCTCAGAGGATGTCAAAGCTCAGGAGCTGTCGTCGCCACCCCAAGCCCAGGTTCCCAGCAGGACTGGGTCCAGGAGGCAAAGGAAACACTGCATCACTGGGGAGGCGCCCCCCACCGTGCTGGATGTGGGTGGAAGCCCTGGCTCCCAGGGACCTGGGGGGCAGAACCCGCAGGAGAAGGTGGAGAGGAAGGGGGAAGGGAAGGAGACTGCAGAGGAGGAGAAAGGGGAAAAGGAAGAGGAAGAAAGGGCCAGGGAGAAGGAGAAAGAGGAGGAGGAGGAGGAGGAAAAGGTGGAGAAAGAGCGGGAAAAGGAGGTAGAGAAGGAGCAGGAGGCGGAGCTACAGGAGGCGGGGAAGGAAGAGGACATCCTGGCGCCAGCACCCCGCACCGCTATAGCCACCACCAACTCCGGGGAGCAGGCATATGGGGCCGAGGGCTCCCGCTCGGTGCTGGACCTGGTCAACTACTTCCTGTCCCCCGAGAGGCTGACGGCCGAGAACCGCTACTACTGCGCGCCCGGCTCTCTCGCCTTTCCTCCTCCTGAGCGCTGTCGTCGCCGCCGCTTGGGTTCCGTCATGCTCCCCTCAGAGGATGTCAAAGCTCAGGAGCTGTCGTCGCCACCCCAAGCCCAGGTTCCCAGCAGGACTGGGTCCAGGAGGCAAAGGAAACACTGCATCACTGGGGAGGCGCCCCCCACCGTGCTGGATGTGGGTGGAAGCCCTGGCTCCCAGGGACCTGGGGGGCAGAACCCGCAGGAGAAGGTGGAGAGGAAGGGGGAAGGGAAGGAGACTGCAGAGGAGGAGAAAGGGGAAAAGGAAGAGGAAGAAAGGGCCAGGGAGAAGGAGAAAGAGGAGGAGGAGGAGGAGGAAAAGGTGGAGAAAGAGCGGGAAAAGGAGGTAGAGAAGGAGCAGGAGGCGGAGCTACAGGAGGCGGGGAAGGAAGAGGACATCCTGGCGCCAGCACCCCGCACCGCTATAGCCACCACCAACTCCGGGGAGCAGGCATATGGGGCCGAGGGCTCCCGCTCGGTGCTGGACCTGGTCAACTACTTCCTGTCCCCCGAGAGGCTGACGGCCGAGAACCGCTACTACTGCGAGCCGTGCGCCTCGCTGCAGGACGCTGAGAAGGTGGTGGAGCTGAGCCAGGGCCCGCGCTACCTCATCCTCACACTGCTGCGCTTCTCCTTCGATCTACGCACCATGCGGCGCCGCAAGATCCTGGACGACGTCGCCATACCCCTGCAACTGCGCCTGCCGCTGGCGGGAGGCCGGGGCCAGGCCTACGACCTGTGCAGCGTCGTGGTGCACTCGGGAGTGTCCTCGGAGAGCGGGCACTACTACTGCTACGCTCGGGAGGGCGCCGCCCGCCCCGCGCCTTCCCTGGGCGCCGCCGAGAGGCCGGAGCCCGAGAACCAGTGGTACCTGTTCAACGACACCCGCGTGTCCTTCTCCTCTTTTGAGTCTGTCAGCAACGTCACCTCCTTCTTCCCGAAGGACACGGCCTACGTCCTCTTTTACCGGCAGCGGCCCAAGGAAGGGCCGGAGGCTGAGCCCGGCTGGCCCAGGACCCGGGCGGAGCCCACTCTGCACAAGGACTTGATGGAGGCCATCTCCAAAGACAACGTCCTCTACCTGCAGGTGAGCAGCCAGGCGGTGGTGCTCCCGGCGGAGGGCCTCCCCCTGCGGCCTGGCCTAGAAGAGAGAGTCCTCCTCTCTCTGAGCCTGTGCTGTTTCTGATCCGTCCATCTCTGCCTGCTGCTCAATGCTGAGAACACAGGGGTGGCCCAGGCAAGTGTGGCCTTCCTGAGGGGACAGACACTGGACGGCTGTTGCAGGGGCATTAGTGAGTGTGCTGAGGGGGCAGCGCAGCTCTGTAGGAGTGAGACGTCGGGGAGTCAGGAGGCGATGCTCTGGGGGCCTGGGCCTTACCCCAGTGACCCTCCTGTGTGGCTGTCTGGCTCCATTCTTCAGAGTGAAGACAAAGCCCCTGGTAACCAGTCAGCAAGGGCCCAGCCAGCAGGGGGTCTGCGCCACAGATGGCCGGATAGCCACTCCAGGCCTATGGGCACCCCCACCCTCAGTCGGTGTTTGGTGTGAGGACGCTGGGCCCATTTCTACATTCCCCACGGCCACCCAGGTGAAGGGAGTCCCTGAGAGGCAGGCAGCCCACCACTGCGGCCAGGAGCTTGCGAGGGGTTTCTATGTGCTCGGCTGTGATTCCTGAAATCCCCAGACTTCCTGTTTCCTCGTGCCACCCCAGGCCCTTGTCAGCTCCTTTCCTCTAAGGGCCAGGAAGAGGGGGCTTTGGGGCCCAGGTCTGGTGTGGAGGGTGGGGCCGCCCCCCTATCCTGGTACTGGGCTGTTCTCTGTCCTGAGGCCCTGGGAGCCGCTCAACAGGAGTGTTGAGCTGGTGGCCCTGGGAGGGAGTAGAGGGAAGACCGGCTCCAGGGTCCGACTTGCCTCTCCCCACCCTCTGTGTTGCAGGAACAGGAGAAGGAGGCCCGGAGCAGGGCGGCCTACATCTCTGCGCTCCCCGCGTCTCCGCACTGGGGCAGGGGCTTCGACGAGGACAAGGATGAGGATGAGGGGTCTCCAGGGGGCTGCAACCCTGCGGGTGGCAATGGTGGGGACTTCCACAGACTGGTGTTCTGATGCGAGCCCTCCAGCCCACTCCCACCTGGAGACTGCTTAAGGCCAGGCCTAGGCAGGCCCAGGCAGAGCTGCTCTGTCAGGTGGGGTCTGAGGGAGGCCATGGAGGGCCCAGGCCTGAAGTAAGCCCTCCTGAGGGCACAGACGATGGAGAGGGGGCTTCTGGGACACCAGTCTTCAGCCTGAAGGGTACCAGGAGACTCGGACACGGAGGTGAGATCCAGTCCCTCTGTCCGGACCCTGGGCCCCGTGGATTGGTCCTATGAAGATTTCACACCCAAGTGTCCTGGTGAACTTAAAGCCACATGGACGGAGGCAGCCTGGACTTGCCCTTGACCACCCAGCGGCGTCTGTGCTGGAAGGCATGGTGGGCATGGGGCCCGTGGCTGGGCCGGGCAGCCGGTTCCAGTGCGCTCCCCATCGTGGGTGTGCCCTCCTGACCTCCCTAGAGGAAAAGCACAGCAGGACCTGAGCCCTTGCACAGAGAAGCGTTGGTGTCACCCGGCCATCCTCCTGATGGGGGGGGGGCAGTCAGAGAAAAGGTTTGTGGGTGCCTTTGGGGGCCAGCACCGTGTTCACGGTTTTGAGGCACAGGTGGGAGGCAGCCTGGAGCGTCTTGGAGCCCTGTCTCCCGCTCAGTTCTCCTCTGTCTCCCTCCCTTCCCTTCCATGAGCAGCGCTCAGCCCCCTCTCAGTGGGAGGCCCTTCACCCTGCACCCCTGACCCCCCAGCCTGCCTCAGTGCCTGAGATGCTGTCCCCGCATCCCCTCCCAGTGAAGGTAGGGTCCTTATCTTATTGCAGAGATGTCTGTTTCCCATGAAGCCTCATCAGTGCCCAGGAGGCTGCTGGCTGGGCTGTTCCTCTGAGCCAAGGGGCTGCTGGCGTTGTGAGAGCAGCCATACCTCAGGGTGGGTGTCTGGTGAAGCAGGATGCGACTTTGGGCCCTGCTGCCGCTCTAGTCCCTTTTCCATGCAGAGAGCAGACCCATGTTACCAAGAATAAAGTTCAGTTGTCTGAAGCCTGGGGCGATGTCGTTCTGTCTCGTGCTGTGTTGGCCGTACCCGGGGTTTTTCCCCAGCCTGGGCTGTCTGCTGGCACCCTAGACTGCTACTTGACAAGGTGAGGGCACACCCCTGCCCTGGTGATGGTGACACCAGCATGGAGGGAGGCCCCTGTGGTGCCGTGTGAAGGAGGGTGTGGCCTCGCAGAGGACGATAATGGGGTGCAATGGTGTTGGCAGAGGGAAGGGTGCACGGTCTGGACCTTCACTGATTGGGTGCTCCTGGAGCACCAACGGCTGGAGTTTCCAGATCCAGGAACCCTGGACTGCCCTAGTCACTGCTGGCTCTTTCCATCGAACCTGTCCCACCCCTCATGGGAGGAGACAGGGACAGATGGGTGCCGATGGTGTGACTGGGTATTCAGAGGTGTCTGCTGTAGGTGTTAAGTTCTGCCCAAGTGTCACAGAACCCTAAGACATTGGACTTGTGCCGTCTCGGGGACTTGAGCCATGTGGACTCCTTTCTAAGATGACTTTGCAGGTGCTGGCAGAGGGTCCTTTGTATAGCTGGGGACAGCAGGCTGGAAGGGGAGGAGGCCACACGTGTGCGCCCAGCCCAGCCTAGCCCCAGCTATTTCTCATGACAACGGAGCAGGCAGCCGATCAGCCTTGCCGGGGCTACTGGAGAGCTGGCCCTGAAGGGGTTTGCTGCGTATTTAACTGCAGCTGTCTGCTGCAGCTGCCCCCAGGACAGGGTGAGTACCAATCTGTTCCTAACCTAGCAGATAGACGGACATACAAACACACTGGTGCAGCCCGTGGTTTGTGTTTCTACGGGACTTTATTGTGTCCTGCTTCAACACCACAGTAGAAAGGGACCAGCAAGCTCTAGGCCTGTACCATGTGTCACCACAGCAAAACCACGACCCGAGAACAATTCCCCCCCACCCTGACCTACGGGATAAATACGTGTTACACTTTCTTAAAAAAAAAAAGAAAACAGAATAAATTAATAACTTAAGTGATTAGGCACCAACAGTGATTGAAAAAATTAAATGTCAATTCTAAACAGTAAAGAGACAAGAACATAAGACTGGGCTGCTGTTGCCCATCGTCTCTTCCCGATAAATAGCAACAATTCTGTGAGAAATGATTTCTAAATTTCAAGACACAAGTAGCCAACAAAGACACGAGAACACACAATCAGACAGTGCTTGGTAGCTTGAACCTCCAGGTCCCCCACAGTAGGTGGCACACCGTGAGCCCAGACTTCGGGGGGTCCCAGGAAGATGGCCCCTGTAGCACGGGCTTTCATGCTCATGAGGTCTGCTCACAAGGCTGGTGCTAGCTGCCCTCTGGTCCTGTATTCTAGAGCGCTCTCAGGGCTGGGCAAGGGGTGGCCGAGGCCTAGGGCCAAGACAAACTCCTTGGGAGAGGGACCCGAGGGCAGACTGGAGGAGAGCCTCTGCTTCCAAACTGCAGAAGGTTGTGCTTCAGTCCCAGAGTGGGTGTGTCAGGCGGGTTTCCAAGTATGGATGGGAGGATGGAGCTAGGAAGGGGGTGGGGCAGTGAATCGGTGCTGCCCATCCCTGGGGGTCCAGACTCAGGCAGGTGACAGAAGGGAGTCCTCTTAGAGCAGCTGAGCACCAGGGCCATCTAATCACCGATGGGCAAAGCAAGCTCCTAAGGAGACCCCACTCCCTCCAGGCTGCTGTTGCACTAGACTTCTCATCACTGGTGCAGAGGTGAGGTCAAAGTGGGTGAAGATGGCTCTGTGGGGAGCCCCAGGCAGGACGTGTCCCGGCATCTGTGACCGGCTGCGGAGGCATCCCATGCTGGGATCTCAGTCTTGCCAGACCAGGGGAGGTGGACTTTGACCCACAGGTATGCCCAAAGACCAGTTCTAAACTGAGTAGATGACCCTTGTTGAGGGTGGTGGGGTGGAATGTACCTGTTAGCCATGACTGATGAGAGAGCTGGGGGTTGAGTGGGGCTGTGCTCTCAACAGGCCCCTTGCTCTGGTTCTTTCCCTTCCGTCCCTCCTCCCAGCCCCTAAGGATTCCGGTAGTCCTCAGACCTGAGGGGGAGAAGTGTTCCTTGGACTCTGGGTCGGAACCTCCAAGCAGGCTGCACTCAGCATGGCACCTTGAGGTGCCAAGTATACAGGGAGGTGCCAGGTAAAAGCTCTGCCTCAGGGGCACCCTTGGAGCAGGCCTTCAAGGAACATAGTCAGGACTGGGCCTAGTGGACCAGCATCCTGCCCAGCACAGCCATGGCTGCCCCTGTTCTGTCCCCCAGGGGAACAGCAACACCTCTGAGTGGCCAGACCTGTTACCGAAAGACTTCTGGTCCCAAAGCACAGAGCTTTCCAAGTCTCTCCTTTCTTGCACCACTAGACCCACACCCTGCCTTTTCTAAGATCTGAGCTCCCTTCTCTGGCCCCTCTTCTTCCGGACTCTACCTCCTCTCTGTTCCAGCCTTGGGCCCCAACCTCTCAGGGAAGCAGTCCCCTTGCTCCGCACTCCGTCAGCATCTACGTCCCTCTGCCCTGACTGTCACTGCTGTCTTGTGTCCTTACTGACATCTATCTTCTGAAGTTCAGGGCCCAGGTCTGATGAGTTACCATGTTTTCTGCCTGCACCCAGGGCCTGGCCACGTCTTCTGAAGTTCAGGGCCCAGGTCTGAAGAGTTACTGTGTTTTCTGCCTGCACCCAGGGCCTGGCCACGGCAGCTCTTGGAGGTCTGTGGAGTGGATCTGAGTGGAAGGGGCGGGGGCAGGGGCCGCTGTACCAGGTACCCTTGTCTGGGGCCGGGCAGCTCAGAGAAGGCCAGGCTCTTGGTCTGAGACATGTGCGTGCTCACAGGAGTGAGGCGAGTGGGAAACACCCATGACATGGGGGGTGCTTTCTTGGAGAAAAGTCTGTCCTCCCTGTTACCTCCCCGCTCAAGTCCGGGTGGGACATTTGGTCTGCTCTGCTGCCTCTGCATCTGTTGACAATTTGGTTAAGAACTTAAAACAGAAACAACTCTGATCCCCTCCCCTAGGCCTGGGTCATGCTTTCCTTCCATCCCTGCTGAGCCCCGGGAGGAGAGGGCTGGCTTCTCTGTCCTCGTAGCCAAGGTTTGAGTCCAACGTGGCACCTGGAATGCTCGTGAGTGGCTCAAGGGGAGAGGACTTGAGAACACGGCTGGCCTCGTTCAGCCCCAGACCTGACTCCAGCTGTCCACCACATTCCACGTCGTCCTCTGGACCCTGCCCTGCTTACTGGCCTTCCGTCAGTCCTGGGTATGACCCTCGTGTTCCACCACACACACACTGCTTCCTTCACTCTGCCCACTCTGCACCCCAGCGCTCTGAGCCTCACCCCTCCTCTCACCCATCAGGTCACCTCTGCCCTGCTACCCTACTTACCTCACAGACTCGTGCCACAGCCCAGTCCTGGCCCTCTCTGCACCACCTCCACCCACGCCACGTTCCCTCTTCCCACACCACTCTCTGCTTCTACAGTGGGGCAGGGGATCCTGAGCCCCCTGTGCCTGTCACCCCAACCTGAGCTCACAGCCTTGCTCCATGCTGCCTCCCCCCCATCTCCACTTCCCCGTCTCGTCCTTCATCCTCTCCCACGTCACCACAGCTGCCATGACCTGGGCCTGGAAGTGGGGGCCCTGCAAGTGTCAACTGTCTTGCCTCTTGGGAGCTACTCCTTTGCCCTCAAGACCCTCCTGCTGTCCTGGACTGTTGCCTATGAGTGGCATGGCCTCTCCCCTGCCAAGAACGTCTATGTCCACTGGGCCATCACTCTTGGGGTGGTGAGAAGGGAATGGGGCTGGGAGCCTTCTCCCCCACAGAGGGCTGGGGGGGGCAGGTGGGTCCAAAGGACAGGCACAGCCAGGTGCTTTTTGGCAACAGCTCCTAACTAAGGGGCAGAGGCGGGGCTGCGTGGGCAGAGGACATCTCTCCGTCAGCCTTGGCCTCCCGAGAGTGGTGCAGAGTCCCTGATGTCAAATGCTTTGAAGGCTGAGAGTGGCAGAGGGGAGGGGCCGGCCCTGGAGCCGCAACCTCGAGCCCGATCACAGCTTGGCGCCTTTGGAAGGCTCCGAGGACTGCCGCACGTCTGTCCACTCCTGCATGGTGTTCTGCAGGGCCTGCGTCTTCTCTTTGTCCACCTGCACGTAGTCCACCTTCTCATCGGAGGTAACAGAGGATGTGGATGGCTGAGGGGACATGGAGAAGTGGCTGTGAGTGCCCAGGGAGGTGGCAGGGTCGGGGTGGGGGAACCTGGCTGCTGCCAGGGCATGG
>NW_006199316.1:1254100-1257639 GCF_000334495.1 Tupaia belangeri chinensis
CCTCAGGCGAAGGTCAAGTGGAGGGGTCCAGGCTTCCTCGTGCCTTCCCCCCACCTTGCTCTTCCCCGACCCAGCGAAAGGAATGGCTTAGATGCCAGTGAGCACCAGCCATCAGGCTGTAGGCGAGGGTCCTGGGTGAGCCCTGTAACCCATCCCACTGTCTAGATGGGCTGGCTAAGGGGGCTTCTGGGTAAGTCTCCCAGGCTTTCCAGAAGCCCTTTCTGCAGGCTTCAGTATCAATGGCAGCGCTCTGGGCCCTACTCAGTGGTGCTTCGGCCCAGGAGGTGGAATCGCTCTCAGATCTGTCCCTGTCACCTGGAGCACGGCAGTCATTTGCCCATCTCTAATGAGGGGGTAGGGGCAGGCTGACACGGTTCCACGCCAGACCCTAGGCCCCTGTGCTCCAAGACCCGGATGTGGGTACAGTTGGTCATAAAAGCTTGGTACTGGGGTGGGGAAGAGGTTCAGTGCTGCACCACAGTGAGGAAAGCAGCCAGGCCCCCGTGCTCGCTTCCCGCTCTCCCCCACCCTCCCCCCAACCCTACCCCAGGCACCTTGCGATGGGGGCTCGGGGAGCTTGGCTGGAAGTCCAGGGCCAGGTAGTCAACACTGCCGGTGCTCTTCTTAGGGGCTGGGCTGTTGGTGCCGCTGGGAACAGGTGATGCAGACACTGGGTTTTGCTGTCCCAAGGAGGAAAACACACAGGTGAGGAAATAGACAGACAACCGTACCTGCCAGGGAGGCAGGGTGGGGAGTGAGAACCTCTTGTTCTCTGTGGTCTGTTTTGAGCAGATCTTGACAGGCCCCTGAGACCACTGTCCGGTTTAAAATAAGCTGAAAACTGTGGCGTGGAGAAGTGAAGGGCCTGGCCCAGGGTTGCCCAGTGGGGGCTGTCTGCTGCCTCCAACCCAAGCTTGGTTCACAGAGCCTTGTCTCCCGTGCAGGCCTTGGGCCAGTGCTCACCTCCGCTCTTGGAGACAGTCCCTTTGTACCAGCCACCAAGCAGGACGCATGTCCCTTTTAGGTGCTGGGGGTTGAGACAGTTCCTGTTGCAGCGAACTGGCTCCTCTGAAACGGCTAGGACAGGGATTGTCACATAGCAGGGACTGGCTGGGATCAGCCATTAGCGTAATGGCTATGTCGCTGGACTCCCATGTAGTTGACCGCGGTTCGAGTCCCAGACCTGGCGACTTAAACTCACACTGGGCGCGTGTGTGTGCGTGCCCAAGATCCCGAGAGGAGAATGGAGGAGAGGGGATTGCGGCGTGGCCATACCCCCTGGGGGTGATTTCTCGCTTTCTACCTCTCTGTCTCTGTCTTTTTGGTGAGCGCACATGCCCTGTAGCAAAAACTTCTCCAAAAAACAAAACAAAGCAAAACATAACATAGCAGGGACTGGCTTGTGTGAACCAAGTGGTCGCCAGTTCCAGGCCACAAGGGTCCTTGCTCCTGCAGACGATGCTTGAGGGCCCTGTGTTCATGGAGGGACTCCTGCCTTAGGGCTTCCCTGAAGTCTTACGCTCTCAGGGTGGCTGGTTTGGTCCGCAGTCCTTGGCCCCAAGGTGCTCCACAGCCCTGCCCGTGCATCTCAGGGAGGAACCTCAGCATCCTTGTCTACATGGGTGTATACCCGAGCCCGGCCCTCCATCGCCTGAGTCATGTGTGTGTCTCCCACCACTGCCTGCCATAGGCACGGGTCATGACACCAGTGTCAGGGGAGGGAGGCAGGTAGGTGCCCTGTCTTCCTGTCTTCCTGGCATCTAACAATAGCTCTCCTCTGCATGACACATGGTCGGGAAGGATTTACAGCAGGATAGTAAACCACACGGGTGAGTCCCTAGGCCAAGGAGCCTGGGGAACAGAGGCAGAGCCTGGGAGGACCCCAGAGGACTCACCATAGAGACGTAGTTCTCCTCACTGTCCCCTGAGTCTGTGCTGGTGATGCTCTGTGTGGAGATGGGGCGGCAGTACTGAGAGGAGCTGGAGGAGAAGGTGTGGCTACGGGGGGAAAACGACAGAGTGACCCCAGGAGCCCTCCAGGGGGCCTGGCCCTCACACACCCAGACCCGGACTGCAGAGCTCCCCTTCCACGACCACGCAGGTCGGCCACAGCCTGAATCCCCTGTGTGGGATAGGAACCTGAGCCCCAGGGAGTAAGAGACTCGATCAGCTGAGGACAGCCTCAGAACCCAGCTGTCCTGACATGCCGGAGAGTGACCCACCCCCACAGGCACTCACTTGGCCCTAGACCAGGACTTGGTGATGGGGGACTTGAAGGGGAGCTCGTCGATGACCGTGTTGTTTCTTAGGTCGAGTGGCGTTGGCTTTGCTGGAAAACAAAGTTGAGTGGTCAGTGACGATGTCCCCGTGCTTCCAGGCAGCGCCCAAGCTGTTTACGAGGACTGTGCCACTTTCACACAGGGGAAACAGGTTCTGCAAGGTCATATGGACAGGCCTTGACCAAAGCCTTTGGACCCCAAAATCAATACTCTTTTCACTATCCATGGCAATTGTATTTTCAGAATCTGGAATGGGACATGTGGTCTGATAACAGATGGTTTCTCCAGAGTGATAACTTTCTAGAAAAATAAGAGATGGTATTTGAAATGGGGGTGGTCACCAGGACAACCCTCTCCTGCTCCTGGCCAGGGTGTGCCAGGAAGACTGTCAAGAGGTCCCAAAGGCGTCAACGCTGTACGCTGAGCTCTTTGCTCCTTGGGGCCAGACCCCAGTGGCCTTGCTTGGCACCCGGCACATGACCTCAGGCAATGGAACGAGGTGGTGACCCACTTGGAACTTGAACTCTACTTCTGGGTCTGCCTGCAGGGGGACAGCTCTAACTGGACAGGATGCCAGTTACATACTAGTCACTGTCCTGGGTGGGCTCTGACACAAAGCTGTCCCCATGTCTCAGAGGAGCAAAGTGAGGCCCAGAACTGAAATGATTTGCACAAGGTCACACGCCCCAAGTGCAGGATCCATGTGACCCCGAAGCAAATGCAATGAATGCCGGGAGAGTGTCCAGAGACAGCTCAGAGACAGTGCGGACTTACCTTTCCGGTCAGGTTTGAGGTTGCGGTTGACGGGAGGTGGCTGGATCTCACTCCCTCGGCTGGGGCCCCGGTGCACAGGGAGCACCGTGGTTGGATAGCCGAGTGCATCAAAGTGATGGGGGCCTGGGCTCATGGGGATGTAGACGCTATGAGAGTTTCCACCTGCGCGCTCCATGGCCAGCAGGGTGGAGGAGCCTGGATTCATGGGCACGTAGTTGTCTTCTGAGTTGGTGCTATCCGATCGGCCCACGGCCATTTTCCCTGGCTGGGGAGGAGAGGGTAGAGGCAGCTGTCACTAGCAAGAACAATGAAGGCTGGGGCCAGCCATTGGCATAATGGCTATGTTGCTGAACTCCCATGTAGTCAGCCACAGTTTGAGTCCTGGATCCGGTGGCTTAAACTTGCGCTGGGCATGTGTGCGTGCATGCCCAAGATCCCATGAGGAGAAGGGATTGTGGAGTGGCCATCCCCACCCGCCCACCCCCC
>NW_006199316.1:1258073-1266041 GCF_000334495.1 Tupaia belangeri chinensis
CCACCCGCCCACCCCCCGGGGGTGATTTCTCTATTTCTGGCGAACACACACACACACACACACACAAAGGCAGTGAGAGCATCATGACTGAGTGAGCTACAGGTTAGAGCTGCAAAGGAGACCGAACAGAAAGGTGAAGGGGGAGATGGAAGAAGTCGGGGGGGGCACCCCTTTGCATGTTTGTGACCCCTGGGGCTCCACCGATGATGTGTACTAAACCTACAGTATGAGGTATCCTCAATAAGCCCCTGGTATATTGGTACGGGGGTCCACCCAGGTTTCTGGGGTGGATTGTAATCCCCCTCTGCCTTCATCGGGCAGAGGCAGCCAGGCCCTGAGTAGTCAGGGTCTGTTCAGGACCTGCCCCTCCACCTCAAGTCTAGACTCGCTATGGCAGGTCAGCAGCTCAGGCCCTGATGGGCAAGTGCCAATTGGGAACCTTGGTGCTGGAGGGTGAGGACAAAGTCCTGCTGTGCTTCCTGTGTGCCCAGCACTCGCCCGGCAGCTAGGTGACCACCTGGGCATCGTGGGACGCAGCAGTCTTGGGCAGAGCCTGGCTGTTCCTGCCTGCCGATGTATCACGGAACTGCTGCTGCCTTGGTTACCTAGTTTCCACTGTCCAGGGTGGGCAAAGCCAGGCCCGGGTCTGCGTGCCTGACACCTTGGGGACCTGCAGCGGGCCCCCTCCACAAGGCAGCCTGGGACCCACCACGCCAATGTATCCCACCACCTTGCCAGCCGCCCAGTGCCACGCCTGCCTGTGGTCTCACACTGAGGCACCCCTGCTTTCGGTGAGACCTTATGGGGAAGGGCCCACTGCCTTCTATGATTCCCCTCCCCCCGCACCCCAAACCTGGGTCTTGGAGTTCTAGAGCCCCTGGGGTTGCTCTCAGGGGAGTCTTGGAATGCAGTCTGCCCAAGTACAGGCATCTCTGTTGGACTAGAGTGTCCAGGGCTAGCATGTGATTTGGGAACCTAGGCAGAACCCTACACAGATTTCATCTCTCCTTTGGGGCAGTGCATTTAATGGGGTGAGCTGTAATCCCCCCACACTCCCAGGACTCCTGGTGAAACCCCCTACTCACCAGGAAAGCACCGAAGCTCTCGCCCACGGACTCGGCAGACCGGCCCGCGCTGTCTCCACCACGCTGTGGGTACTCATAGGTCTCGCAGGACGACGCTACAACACAGGAGAGAGATCGAGTGTCCTCCCTGGTGGTCCACGTGTCGGCCCCTCCCCAGACCCTCGCCAGTGCAGCCCAAGGGTCCCACTCCTACTGCAGAAGGGGCTACTTTCAACCCCGCACGACACGGCAGCACCTCTGTCGTTCCGCACTCAGCCCCAGCCTGGTGGGAGCACCAGTCGTGGGGCGCCCCCTGCCGGCGCTTAGGCGCCCGCCCTCTACTTCCCGCAGTATCCACCTGCTGCGGCTTCTGATATTTTCAAAATCTTTGATATATAAATGAATAAAAGTTGACGTGGATGTCCAAACCCTGGGCGAGTACTACCGCCAACCGGGAATGTTCTAGCTGCCGGCAGGCGCTGCCCCCCCGCCCCTGTGGGCGTGACGTCCACAGCTGCCTCCAGTGCTGGGGGCCCTCCGGCCCTGGTGGGAGACGCCCACCCCAGTGCACATCAGTGACCCGGGGTCTCCACGCTCCCCTGCCGTGGCTCACCCAGAACCGCCTCGCCCCGCTCCGGCGCCCAGCCAGGGCTGACACTGACCTCGGTGAAGGCGGCTGTTGTCCATGGCGGGCAGAGTGTTGCGCCTGGGGATGGTGGCGGCCGCAGAGCCGGGCCTGCTCTCGCCGCCCGGCGGCCTCTGCGGCGGGCTGCCCCAGCGGGGCGTTTCTGCCTGACTTGGCTTGGGGGGCCGTGGTGGGGGAGCTACGGCCGAGTCCCCAGGGGTGGCCAAGGCCATGGCGTTGTGGTTCTTGTCCAGCGTGAACGTCCGAGGGATCTGGTAGGCTGACAGCGGGGTGGAGGGGACGTCCATGTTGTCCATCACGAGGTCCCCGAACTCCCGACACAGGGTGTTGCTGGGCGTCTTGAAGGTGTACACGTCCTCATTGTCTGTCTCCGAGCCCGTGAGGCTGCCCTTGGCGTGGCCGTGTGCGGCCAGGCTGCGGGGGAGGTCGTAGGTGCTGTCTCGGAGGTCCGCGTTGTGCCGGCTGGGCTTGGGAAGGCTGTAGAAGCCGTGGACCTGGCCGCTCACCCCGTTGACACAGTGGCCATTGCCCTGGGCGAGCTTCTGCACGGCCGTGTCGCTCCTCATGAGAAACGAGGCCCTGGTGCCCTGAGAGAAGCTGGCACTCCTGAAGGAACGGGAAGGGGAGGGACAGGGTGAGTGAGAGTCTGGCTCTGCGGTACACTAGCTGGGGAACCATGTATATGGGCACTCTCGGAGCCTGAGTTTAGGGATCATATACAAGAGTGAGTAAAACACAAGCACTGGCTTGGGTCAGCAAATGGTGTAGTGGTTATGCTGCTGGGCTCCCCACAGAACAGGCTCATGGTTCAAGCCCCAGACCTGGGTTCATTCTAGAAACTCCCACCAGGTGTGAGTACATGCCTGAGAGAACAGGGGGGTAACAGGGTGGGCCCTGTACTGAGGAAGTTTCTTTAATTTCTTTTTTATTACAGCAAAATGGCACCCCATATAGGACGGATCCTTACAAAGGACCAGTCAGCAAACTGGTACCCTATTTAGTATATGACATACTCTGAGTTAAAGTAGTACTACCAGTACTTAGATCAAGAGAAACAATGATCCCAAACTCATTTAACTCCCCTGGTCAGGGTATGTGCACGAGAACAGAGTGAGTAATGCGACCATGTTGGGGTCACCGGGTTCTGGGGCTCAGACCGCGGTAACACCGCAGTTCTACGCTGGACACAGCCAGGTCGTTATTTATTTTTAGTAGGCACTGTGTGCTATGCCGGTGAGACAGAGACAGTGAGAGGGAGAGCTCACCATCATCCCCAGGAGGGATGGACACACACACACACTCCCCTCTCCTCTGTTCTCCTACTCAGGCATGCACTCACACCTGCTGGGAGTTCTGGGAGAACCCGGGTCTGGGGCTCGAACCGCAGCCGATCCTGCGGGTAGTCCAGCTGGCATAACCGCTACGCCACTTGCTGGCCTAGCCAACGCTGGTGTTTTACTTACTCTTGTATAGATCCCTAACTCAGGCTCCGGAAGCGCTTTCAGGTGAGGGAGAAAAGCAAGAATCAATCATTTAAAACAGGAATTCCCTGTCTTCTAGGAGGCACTAGGATTGGGAAAGAAGCTCCAACCGTCTCCCCAGAACGAGGCACATCTCCCACACATACAAGTGTGCACGGGGCTCCCAAAGAGTCATGACCCTCTAAGCCCACCTCTGGGGCCCACCCCTGCCTCCACCTCTCTCAGCTCAGGGGACTGTTGTTTACAGATGTGGCCACCAGGTGGTGGTAGAAAACAGGGCCCAGGAGCTTAGACGGAGGAAGGGCAACCAGCACTTTGGCCAGGCTCCTTCTGAAACTTGCACCCTGGATGGCTGCCAGTCCCATTTCAGTTCCCATTCACCGCCCGCCTTCCTAGGCCGCCAGGTCCTCCTGTCTATTCTAATCCACACACAGAACCAAGCCAACAGCCACAGGTCCAGTTGATCAGGGAGCATCTCATCACTGGGTGACATAATGCCCGGGGAAGAGGACCAGGGAGCCGTGGGAGCCGTAAAGTGTGATGCTCACGTCTGCCCTGGGTGCCTTCATTTCACCTCTGGGATTTCCAACGATTTGTTCCTTTAACAGTTACTGATGTCCTACTTTCCACCTATGCCAGGCACCATGGACACAGAGATGCCACCTGCCTTGGGGGTGGTCACGACAGTGGAGGAGGGGACAGAAGACATGCCTGTAGATCTCTGTGATGGAGTTGGGACTGCTGGGCTGGTGACAGAGTCACACGAACCCTCTCTGGGATTGCAGAAGTGGTAGAAAGTGCCAGGGAAGGATTCTTCAAAGATGTGACATCTTGGGGCCAGTAGATGGCGTAGTGGTTACATTGCTGGACTCCCACACGGTTGACTCTGGTTCAAGTCTCAGACCTGGTGGCTTGAAATGCATGCTGATCCCGGGAGGACAATGGAGGAGGGATTGAGCCATGGCCATCCCCCCAGGGGGTGATTTCTCACTTTCCCTCTCACTGTCTCTCTCTGGTGAGTACATGTCTCATATGGAGGAAAATGTGACATCCTGGGCCAGCAGGTTGTATGGTGGTTACGGTGCTAGACTCCCACATGGCCAACCACAGTTCAAGTCCCAGACCTGGTTGCTTGTTTTCGTACTGTCCCTCTCTCTCTCTCCCCTTCCCTTCCCTCCCCGCCCTCTCTCTCTCTCATAACTGCACATATCCTATAGCAAATCTACAAATAATAATTTTCTAAAAGAGTTTGGCTATAGGGTGCATGCACTCACCAGAGAGACAGTGAAAAATCACCCTCCGGGAGGATGATCACACCTCAATCCCTTCTCCTCCATTCTCCTATCAGGATTTTGGGCACGCATGTACATGTACCTGGCCTGAGTTTTAAGCCACTGGGTCCAGGATTAGAACCACGGTCGACTACATGGGAGTTCAGTGATGTAACCTTTATGTCATTTCCTGATCCCAATAAATAATTCTAAAAAAAACGTGACCTCTGAGTCTGCAATGATGAGCAGCAGCTGGCCAGGTAAAAGCCATGAGAAGGGAAATGGCATTCTAGTCGGAGGCCCGGATGCAGGACACAGCCTGGCCAGCTGAAGGGCCCGCAGGCTGCTCAGGCTGCAGCAGGCGTGGCGGGGTAGGAACCGTGCTAGGCCGAAGGGCAGGAGGAGTCTCTGGAAAATGTCGCGTGCAAATGGGGTACGGAGGGCACCATGGGTGTCCTGCAGCAACCCGGAACGTGTGCAAGAATGAACTCAGCACCGTCCTCCTGAAATCGCCTCCTCCTGACTCTGCCTTGGGAACAGCACTGGTCACCAAAGTCAGAGGCTGGGAATGACCCAGTTACAATTTCTCATTCACTCACCCTGCCAGGCCCTACTGAATCCACTCCAGTTCAGTTCCTTCTGATTTTTCTCCTGGCTCAAGAAAGGGCTAATAGGGGCCAGCACGTGGTGTGGTGATTAAGGTGCCAGAGTCCCGCATGGTCGACTATGGTTCAAGTCCTAGGCCTGGTGGCTTGAAAATCATGCCGGGCATGTGGGCATGTGTGCCCAAAGTCCCAACAGGAGAATGGAGAAGGGGTTGCGGCATGCGCATCCGTCATTGGGGGTGATTTCTCACTTGCCCTCTCTCCGTCTCTCTGGTGAGCACATGCACCCTATGGTAACAACTTGAATGAAAAGAAAAAGAAAGAAAGAAAGAAAAAGAAAAAGGGCCAGTGACCACAGTCCCTATGATCTGCCCAGGACCTCTCCCGTCCTACCGACGTCTGCGTTCCTCGTTGCCCACTGTAGACATTTCCAGTACTAGCTCACCACCTTTAGGACTAAGCCCGCACGTCTAGGCTGGTTCCAACTCTTCTCTCTCGCCTTCCTCCCTAGTTCTGCCGGTGGGAGACCCCACTCAAACCACCCCCCGAGAGGTCCAGCTGGCCCCGCTCAGCCCAGCCTCCGGCCTTGACTTGTTGTGAGATGTGTCCTGAAGGCTTCCTTCTTCCACTTGGCCAGCTCCTAACTCCTCCTCACCTTTCACACTCAGCTCATAGGGCTGAGTTCCTCCCAGTTCCCGCCTCCCAGCATAGCTTGACTCTGTTCCTGGAGCAGGGAGCGATTTTTACTAGGGATGTGACCCGTTGTCTCTATCACCAGACTGTGATTTCCTTGAGAGAAGAGACTGTCGTATTTGACTCATTTCTCTCAACACCCACATCTGTGCTTGTTACATAGTAAACAATAATGAATACTTGTCTGATCACTGAACAAGCAAATGAGTGGACACATAAACTCTCCTCTGCCCTGGCATCCTCTTCCAGCTCACAGAACTACTCGCCCACCCCTAAATCGGCCCAGAGCGTCTGCATGGGCACCCTCAGCTGGCTCTTCATCGCTCTCTGCATTTCTCTTTTTTTGAGAGAGATTTTTGTTACAGAGCACGTGCACTCACCAGGGAGACGGAGACAGAGACAGAAAACGAGAAATCACTCCCCAGGGAGATGGCCATGTCACAATCCCTTCTCCTCTGTTCTGGTCTAGGGATCTCGGGCATGCATGCACACATGCCTGGTGTTTTAAGTCACCGGGTCCAGGCTCAAACTGCAGTCGACTCTGTGGGGTTCCAGTGACATATCCATTATGTTGGCCTCATGGCTTTCTCTTCTTTTTTAGGTTTTTTTCTTTCTCCTCCCTCCAAGATAGCACATGTGCGTGCAGAGAGAGAAAACCACCTTCCACAGGATCTTGTCATGCTGTGACCCCCTCCTCTGACCCCTCCCCAGGATCTGCACCTGTGGTCTGCTACGTGGCTTGCCGCACTGCAGCTCAGCTGCTGACTGTACCCCGAGGCTGGAATGTCTCACCCCACCAGGGACTCCACCTTGTATCAAAGTCTTACACAAAGTCTGAAAAAAGCCTTTTCAGTCCACAAACGTTATTATGGGTCCCTGATTTTCCTTCTCACCTTTTTCCTAATTTATAAAGAACGATGTTTATTCTGCTCATGGTTGTGGAGATCCAGAGTTAACGAGGCACATTTAATGGGGGTCTTTTTTCCTTCCCAATTTTGCCAGAGGTTAAGTGTCCTCACGGGACATAGACCAAGAGAAGGGGACTGAGAACGCAGCCCGGATGAGGGATGGCTACGCTGCAATCTCTTTTCCATGTATCCCTCCTTTTGGGATTTTGGGTGTGTATGCACACGCGCCGAGCATGTTTTTCTAGCCACTGGGTCTGGGACCCAAGTCATGCAGTTGGCCATGTGGGATCTAGTTGCCTTAACCACCACACCACGGGGTAGTCCCCAGTTCTATTTTGAAGGGGCATATTCTCCCTTAAGGGAAACCTAATGTATAAATGCTTTTAAGACGTCACCCTGCACGCAGAGCTCCGTGATGGGCACTGGCAATCTTTTTCTTTTCTTTTTTTTAAGAGAGGTTTTTGCTATAGGGCGCGTGCGCTCGCCAGACAGACAGAGAGCGACATAGAGACAGAAAGCGAGAAATCCCCCCCCAGGAGGGATGGTCACGCCGCAATCCCTTCTCCTCCATTCTCCTCTCGGGATCTTGGGCACGCCCGCACACGCGCCTGGCGTGAGTTTTAAGCCAGGGGGTCTGGGACGTGAACCACGGTCGAATACATGGGAGTCCAGCGACATAGCCATTACGCTAACTGCTGGTTCTCGACACTGGCAATCTTAAGAGGTCATTGGGACCACCCTCCTGTACTTGACCCATCCCCGATAGTTCTTCCCGTGATAGCGGAAACCTGTGCATCTCACACTCTCTGGGAGAGGTGAGACCTGGTATCTTAGACTATGCTGGCTGCAATTCTGAACCCGCCTCTCTCTCGCTGTGGTTACAGAGCAGAGCTGTCTATGTACAACTAAATGAAACTGAGCATTGCCTCTTCTGCCTGTGGTCAATCAAGGCCATTGAGCGATGAGTCAGGAAGCTTTGGGAACGATGAATCATGGGTAAGTTCTCCTCTGACGTTTCTGATGCTGCCACCATCTTTTTATAGAACACTGCTCCAGGGGCTAGGATGCTTTCCTTCTGGAGCCTCGACACTTGCACTCTCACTCCCCCCACCCCCCCACCAGAATTTGGATTTCCAGGGCATGTGACCTGCCTCAGGGAGGCACCTGTTACAGGTTTAACTGGCTCTTTGACCGAGAGAACAGACACTGGCTGGCTCCGGGGAGGCTGGGGGGGGGGGGACATGCACTGAGACGAACTGCTTCTCAAAGCGCCCGTCTCCACACTGCCCCCAACCCCCTT
>NW_006199316.1:1266265-1267636 GCF_000334495.1 Tupaia belangeri chinensis
TCTTTCCACTGGCCATTGTCACCTTCAGAATACTTACTTTAGCCCAGTGGAAGGCCTGCATTTTGAGGGCTGAGGTTATTTGAGCAGAAATACATACTATCGAGCACTTAAAGGAAGAACAGTGACTATTACTGCCGTACAAGTAATGATACATAATTCACAGTTTCACCTCCGAGGCACTTAACTTATTGCAGCCTCATATCGGGTTCCCCCATAAATGAAAAGGGGATATGTGATAGATGGCTGATACCGTTGTCCTCAGCAAATGCCACCGTGCATCACTTCAGTAAGCCCACCGGGCCTGTTTACGTCTCGTCTGTGCCAGGCAGCAGTGAACTGATTCTCGTTCACCGTCCCTGCTCAAAAGGATCGAGTAAGACTGCCTTGGAGATCACAGGGGTAACTAATGTAGAAATGTGTGAGACCCGAAAGCACACACACGCTCAACATGCAACGTGGATGTCCAGGCAGCGCGAGACTAAAGCGCTATGTCGTTACCGACACGGAGGGTTATTACTCACGCTGTACTCATTCCAGGGGAAGGGAGGCAGACTCCCAGAGAGGTTTTCACAGCATTTCCCAGATAACTGAGTTCCTCATTTGCTTATTGGCCAGGTCTGTATGGTGTGTGTGTGTGTGTGTGTGTGTGTGTGTGTGTGTGAAGTATCCAAATCTTATGTCAACTTAAAAATTGAGTTATCTTCCTATTGAATTGTGAAAATTCTATTTTGCACACATTGTGACTTGCTTTTTTTTTAAAAAGGATTTTCGCCATAGGACATGTGTACTTGCCAGAGAGAGAGAGAGAAAGAGAGAGAGAGAGAGGGAGGGAGGGGAAGCGAGAGATCACTGCTAGGGAGAATGACCACGCCACAGTCCCTTCTTCTCCAGGCTCCTCTCAGGATTTGGGGTATGAATGCACACGTGCCTGGCCTGGATTTCCAACCCTCCAGGTCCAGGACTTGAACCACGGTTGACCATGTGGAAGTCTAGTGCCTTGAGCACCATGTCACCTGCCTGCTGGCCCCAATCATTTTGTTTTCTTATTGGTGTCTTTTGAAAAGAAAAAGGTTTTTTTATTTTTAATTTTTTTTATTAGCAGAGGGTAGATGTTCTCATGGAGAGTGACCAAGTAAAAGAGACAGAGGGAGAGAAAGAAAACACCTCCCAGTACACCTTGGTCACATGGCAATTCCTTCTCCATTTCTCCATCATGCTGGGGTTTCAGACACACATGCGCATGTTCCCAATATATTTTCAAGCTGCCAGGGCTGGGATTTGAACCACGGTCAGCCACATGGGATCCTGCTCCTTGACCACTAAGTGACTGGGCAGGCCCTGAAGAAACAAAATTTTAATTTTGATAAAGAG
>NW_006199316.1:1267660-1282449 GCF_000334495.1 Tupaia belangeri chinensis
GCTGTTTGTATCCCTCATAAAAATCGGCGCATACTCCAGACCACAGAGAGGTTTTCTTCTGGAAGTTTCCCAGTATTCGCTCCTGCAGTCAGCTCTCTCACACACCTGAGTTACAGTCTCACTTGTGTGCTACGAAGGAACGGTTGATACTGCTGATTCCTTTCGCTGTCCTTACATGGCTATCCGTCTGTTCCAGCACCGTTTGTCCAAAACACTTTCCTTTCTTCATTTGCATCCTTGTCAAAACACACACCCCACCCCACCAGAATCACTTTCTTTCCTAGTTATATGAAAGTTTATCCTTTCCCCAAAACAACATTGTCTTGATCATCATAATTTGATAGAAAGTCTTAAAATCAAGTAGTAGCTCATGTCGGGCACATGTGCATGTGCACCCAAAATCCTGAGAGGAGGATGGAGGAGAAGGAATTGCAGCATGGACACCCCACTGGGAGGGGGGGTGATTTCTTGCTTTCTGTCTCTCTGTCTCTCTAGAGAGTGCACGTGACCTACAGGAAAAAAAAAATCTTAAAAAAAAAAAAAAAGGATTTAAGAAGTACCTAGAGAAGTCAGATTTGTAGAAAGAAAATAAAATGGTGGTTTATAAAATAAAATGTTTTTTGGGGGAATGAGGGAAAGGGAAAAGGGAATTATTTAACACAGAGAGTTTCAGTTTGTAACATTTCTGATAATTGGTTATATAACTGTGTAAATATACTTAACACTTCTGAACTGCACATTAAAGAATGGTTAGGTTGGGGTTCAGCAGTTAGGTTGGGGGTCAGCAGGTGACGTGGTGGTTAAGGTGCTGGACTCCCATATGGCCAACCAGGGTGTGAGTCCCAGACCTGGCAGTTGGCTTTCTCACTTACTATCTCTCTCTCCCTTTGTCTCTCTCTGGTGAATGTGCATGTTCTACAGCAAATTAAAAAAATAATAATAAAATTAAGTAATTCTAAAAAAATGGTTAAGATGGTAAATTTATGTTAAGTATTTTACAGTTTTTTCTTTTTATAGATAAGAAATTCTTTAGTTTAACTTGACCAGAGAGGGAGGGAGGAAGAGAGCGGGGGGAGAGAGAGAGAGAGAGAGAGAGCGAGCAAGTCACCAGGTCCTGGACGCAAGCCGTGGTCAGCCACGTGGGAGTCCAGTACCCTTAGCTAGCATGCCACCTGCTAGCCCAAATTTACTCCTTATTTTTATTATTTTTAGAATTATTTAACTTTTATTTTTATTTACTTACTTGATTTTTTTTCTCTGTAGAGACATTTTTTCTATAGGGCATGTACACTTACTGGAGAGACAGAGAGAAACAGAGAGACAGAAAGTGAGAAATCACCCCCCCCAAGAGGGGATGGCCATGTCACAATCCTTTCTCTTCCATTCTCATGGGATTTTTGGGCACACACACACACACACACACACGCTTGGTGTGAGTTTTAAGCCACTGGTCTGGACTTGAACCATGGTCGACTATGTGGGAGTCCAGCAATGTATCCATTATACCATCTGCTGGTCCCTTATTTACTTAAATTTGACCAGAGAAGAACAGAATGAGAAAGGGAGAGAGAGAAAAACAAGAAAGCAAGCCACCAGGTCTGAGACTTGAACCTCAGTCAGGCATGTGGGAGTCCAGCAACCCCAACTACCACACCATGCTGGCTCAGTTTTCTCTTTTTTTTTTTTTTTGAAAAAAAAAAACAAAAAAACAAAAAAAACAAAAAAACCTTATTTCTGTTACGGTTGCCTAGGCTGGCCCTGACCTCGTGATCCTCCAGAGTCACCCTCCTGAGTGCCTGTGATTACAGGAATGTAGCACCTTGCCTGGAGTTACATTTTTGTTTTTAAGAATTATTTAACTTTATTATTTATTTTACTTTATCAGAAAGATGAGAGAGAAAGAGAGAGAGAGAGAGAGAGAGAGAGAGAGAGAGAGAGAAAGTGAAAAAGCAAGCCTCTAGGTCTGAGATTCAAACTGTGGTTGTCCGTGTGAGAATCTAGCATCTTTAACCACCACGCCACCATGCCACCTGCCAGCCCTTGGAGGCACCTGTTTTTAAAAAGGGGGAAAACTGGGACCAGCAGATGGCATAATGGTTACGTCACTGGACTTGCACGCAGTTGACCGTGGTTCAAGTCTCGGACCAAACGGCTTAAAACTCTGGCTGGGTGTGTGTGCATACGTGCCCAAGATCTCCAGAGGAGAAAGGAGAAGGGATTTCCGGCATGGCCATCCCTCTGGGGGTGATTTCTCACTCTCTGCCTTTCTGTCTCTGTCTCTCTGGCAAGCATATGTGTCCTATAGTGAAAATCTCTCTAAAAATGGGGGGCAAGGAAGCTATATTACATATGGAATAATAATAATAACAGCTGATCTTTTCTCAGAAACAACGAAGCTAAGAAGAATGTAGGATGATATCCTTAAATGTTGAATTGAAACACAGCTTTTATACCAGAATTCAATGCCTACCAAAAATCTCTCTCAAAAAATGAAGATAAAATTAAGAAATTTCGTGGGGACAGCAGGTAGTGTGGTGGTTGAGGTTCTGGACTCCCACATGGCCAACCGTGGTTCAGGTCACAGACCTGGCAGCTTGCTCTCTCACTTTCCCTCGCTCTCTTGCATGCACACCTGTAGCAAATTAAGGAATGATGATAATGATAAATGAAAGTAATTAATTATTTTTAAAAATTATGTATTGCGGGAACCAGCAGTTAGCGTAACGGCTATGTCGCTGGACTCCCACGTAGTCGACCGCGGTTCGTGTCCCGGACCTGGTGGCTTAAAACTCACGCTGGGCGCGTGTGCGTGTGTGCCCAAGATCCCGAGAGGAGAATGGAGGAGAAGGGACTGCGGCGTGACCATTCCCCCTGGGGGGTGATTTCTCACTTTCTATCTCTATGTCTCTCTCTGTCTGTCTGGCGAGTGCACGCGCCCTATAGCGAAAACCTCTCAAAAAAAATTATGTATTGCAGGGTAAATAAGAGATGGGAAAATTTGTCACCAGTAGACTTGTGGCAAGAAATGATAAAGAGAAGACCAGGTGAAAATCTTAGTAGACAATGCTAAATTTTTGTTTGGTTTTGTGTTTTGGTGGAGATGGTGGGGAGAATATATTTGATTTTTGCTCTCAACGTTGATACATATTACACATATCTTAAAGAAGCTAAAAGAGAATAATCTTTTATAGTAATGCAGATATTTGCTATATCAGTTGCTCTTCACGCCTGAATACCCAAGTTTTCTTCTGGTTATCAAGAACTTCTTTTTTAAAACATTACTTATTTATTATTATTAAATTTTTTTTCCCATAGGACACCTGTGCTCACCAGAGAGAGAGACAGAGACAGAAAGACAAAGTGAGAAAGCAAGCTGCCAAGTCCAGGACTCAAACCGTGGTCAACCATGTGGGAGTTCAGTGCCTTAACCACCACACCATCTGCTGGCCCCCAGAACGTTTTAAATAACTTATTTAAAGCACATTTCCATTAAGTTCTCTTACTTTTTCCTTCATGTAAAAAAGTCTTAATATTGTTTTCACTCCTGAAGGATACTTTTGCAAGATGCAGGCTTCTGAGTTGACAAAGGAATATTTTCTTCTCATTAATTTCAAGTGTGTTTTCCTTAATCACAAGGAATATTGTTAAAATAGGGGCTTTAAAATCTTTGTCTCAGAAAGACATCATCTGGGATTTCTTGAGGTGGGCATTGGTATCTTCCACTGTGATTTGGTGACATTTTGCCAGTTGCCTGTGTGTTGATAGGTTTTCGATAGTATTCTGGAGGTTGTGAAAGTTATGTTGTATATACTCTGGGTTCTGTTAGAATCCTCTTGAGAATGTCAATGTTTCTGTTCGTGTAGGACATGCACCTCGGTAAGGTCGGACTGCAAATTCTGTCTCACCTTCTGTGTGTGAGGGGCTTCGTCTTAGTTCAGTTCACACAGCCTTCATCGTGCTGACTTGGGCCCGTCCCACATGTACGTAGCTCAGGGTGAAACGAAGACTTGTATGGTTTGTATGGAGAATTAGAAGATCCCTTCTCTAGCTCTCCCCACTCTGAGATACTCAGACCTTTCCAGGCCCTATAAGAATCCTTTTGTGGTTCCTACCCCAAAATACTGGAGTTTCAACGAGAGTTTTAGTCGCTTACTGTGCTGCTTTGTGACGAGGTTCAACCTGGGGCAGGTTCGTGAGAGACAGAAAATAGACCTGGTAGTTGCTACTTCAACAGTTTCTCCCCTCTGCAATCTGCTTCCTTCTATTTACTTTTCAGTCTTTAAGTAATTGTACTTTGATTTTATCCAGACTTTCTTTTTTTTTTTTTTTTTAGGTTTTTGCTGTAGAACATGTCCACTCACGAGAGAGAGAGAGAGAGAGAGAGAGAGAGAGAGACTGAGGGAGGAAAAGTAAGAAATCCCCCCCTGGGGAATGGCCACCACGTTGCAATTCCTTCTCCTCCATTATCCTTTTGGGATTGCACACACCTGGTGTGATTTTCAAGCCGCCCGGTCTGAAACTTGAACCATGGTCAGCTATGTGGCACCTTAGTCACCATGCCACCTGCTGGGCCCCCGAGTTTTTCATGCTGATCAGTGGGCAGGATATCTGTAGTGGCTGGGGGGGGAACAGCAACTACAGTGAAACTGGACCTCCTACGCTTTTCAGAATTTCTCTCTTTCAATTAAAATTCATCATCTCTTCACCCATTTTATCTATTTTTCTCCGTAAGTTAAAAAACTTAACATAGTTATCTTAAAGACTTTATAGTCTAGCTCCAAAATCTGGGTTTATTCTGAACTATGTCTGTGTACTGAACTCTCTCAACTCTGGGTCACCTTTAAGCTTCTCCATGTTTCTAGCAAGTTAGCATCGTACACTGGACATTCTGGGTATGTTACAGGAACTTCATAGGGAGAGCCATGTAAACCGAATCTCGTTTTATCAAGATTCAAATTGCTTTCAGTTCCCTTCTTTTTTTTGGGGGGGGGGCTAAAGGGAGGGAGTGCTTGCCAGAGGGAGAGTGAGCACACTTCAGTGGGATGTGGGCATGGTGTAACCCCTTCCATTTCTCCATCCCTTCTGGATTTTGGGCACACACACATGTGCCAGTGTGTTTTTCAAGAAACCAGGCCCTAATTCAAACATGAGCCATTCATGTGGGATCCAGGTCTCTACACACACAGGGCTCAGCCAATGAGCTCCTGGCCGGTCCAAATTCTGTTTAATAGTCATTAATTTACATTTAAATAGCCACATGTAGCGACCATATGAAACAGCAAAGCTCTGGAACAAAAGCGAGAGGTGGATTTGTTCTCTATTGTGTAAGCTATTCGTGCTATACTCCTTTTCTTATTTATTTATTTCATTTATTTTTTAGAGAGATTTTTGCTATAGGGCATGTGTGCTCACCAGAGACACAGAGGCAGAAAGTGAGAAACCATCCCCTGGGGGATGGCCACAGTGCAATCCCTTCTCCTCCAACCTCCTTTCAGGGTTTTGGGCACACATGCTCACACACCCAGCGTGAGTTCCAAGTCACTGGGTCTAGGACTGAAACGGCGGTTAACTACACGGGAGTCCAGCAACGCAACCGTGACGCTACGCGCGGGCCCTGCTCTTTATGTTTTAAACTTCCAAACCTTTTATTTACAGTTTTAAAATTTACATGTAATCACTGTATATCTTTACAATCTACAATATGGTTTTTCGCAGCATGTATACAGTATGTATTATCAAGTCAAAGACATGACCACAGACATTATCATGTGTCTATTAAATACGTTGTTTTTCCCCTTGATCCCCTCCCTCTCGCTCTGCATTCCCCACCCCTTCCTGTACTGTCTCTGGGATCCACAGTTACCCTCTCTGCTGTTGCACCTTCCAGTCTGACAGTTTCTGGTATAAAGTGTAGACATTTGGAATATGTTAAGCATGGGCAGATAACGCCTGTCTTTCATAGTCTGGCTTAGTTCACTTGGCATTCAATCTTCCATAGTGCTATACTCTTTTCAAAATTTTATTTATTACTATTTTTTAATTTTGACCAGAGAGAGACATAGAAAATTGAGAAAGTGGGCTGCCAGGCCCGGGACTCAAACTGTGGTTATCCATGTGGGAGTCCAGCACCTAAACCCCGTACCTCTTCCAAGAGTGCTATACTATTCTTTTAAAAGACTAATTTAATTTTATTCATCAATATTTTTTATTTGGACCAGAGAGAGGCAGAGAGAAAGGTTAGGTGAGAAAGCAAGCTGCCAAATCCAGGATTTGAACCATAGCTAGCCATGTGTGAGCCCAGAGCCTTAACCACCATGCCATTTGCGAGCCCCACAGAGCTATACGCTTAAGGCCAACAAGTAAATTTATCTTCTTTTCTGCAGTTTGAGACTCTGGCCCCTCATGCCTTCTCCCAAACATATCTTTTTTTCCCTCAGTATGTATTTGGATACTAAGGTATCCCCCAAATCCAATTACTACTCTGTACTAGATACCAACAGATTGGGAAGTTTCCACACGGAGAATGTTCTGTTACCTGTGTTTGCCCGAAGGACAATATTCCACCCCCTTGTCTCCGAAATGAAAAGACAGGGCTGAGCAGGAGGAGGCGCTCCCCCACCGGCCCTACCTGGCGTTCTCGGCTCTCCGGCTCACGCACTGATGCAAGTATAGGTACTCCTGCGGTGCACTGGTGGACAGGGCAGGCTGCACGTGGTTGGGCACGGGGGCTTCGAACGTGAACAGGGTGGGCTGGCTGGAGTGCGACGGGGCTGAGGATTTCCGTTCTCGGAGGAGGTGTTGACTGGAGCTGCTGAGCTCGGCTGGGGACGAGCGAGGGCCGTGGGTGGCCGCAGAAAGGTTCCTCAGGGAGTCTGTGGACAAGAGAGGGCTCTGAGAGCGAGGTACGGAGGGGAGTGACTGTGTCCTTAGTGGCTATCGGTGGCAGAGAAGACACTGGGCAGTCGGTGGCCTGCAGGGACTTCCCTTGCTCTTACCCACCTGTTCTGTCCCCCCTGGGGAGCAGGGAGGGGGCCTCAAGGCTATTTTGGTTGAGGAAGAACTGCTCTGACCTTCGCACTGTAGGGGAAGCATCTTGGAGGCTACTTGTGGGGGGCGCTATGTCTACTCCCCTTCTGGGAGCTGAGCTCTCAGCCTTTGTACCGCTGGGGAGTAGCCTGGAGGCCTCTTCTTACCATCCCCTGGGGGCCATGGTTGCTCCCCTTCCAGGAGCTGGGCGACCTGCGATCCAGAGCTGCAACCCTGGCCTGGGCAGCTGAGCTACCTGCGGCCCAGCCTCTGGAGCCATGAGTCCCACTCTGTCTCCCTCTTAGGGGCTCCTGCTGTCACTTCCCTCGTCAAAGCTGAGGCTGGCATTGGGAGATGAGACTCTGCTCACTGGTCTCGAGAACAGAGGCCCAGGACCGAGCCCTTCTGCACTGATGAGAAAAGCACAAATGTACTTGGAGCCGTAGCCGTAGGCGAACACCCCAGACTCCCACTGCCCTCCCAGTCGTCCTAGACAGCCACGCTCCCCAGCTCCACCCTCTCTGCCTATTGGCCTTTTCCTCTCTTAACTCTTATCTCATACTCTGCTCTGTTGTGTTAGAAAGGAAGTGAGGTATTAGGACAGATAATAGTAGAGAGAGCCACACCCACCCAAGGCCATTGCTTGGGCTGGCTCGCTCAGCTTACTAGGAATTCCTTAGCAGAGCAGATGAAGCCCTCAGTCTGACCCATTTCCTCCTCTCCTCCACCATAAACAAGGCCAGCAGACACAGATGCGTCGTCAGTCCTGACCACACCACACTCTTATGTCGTTTGGGTGTGTGCTGTTCCTTCCACCTCCTCGCTTCTACTCTGCGGGGACCCTCGCTCACAGACTTTGAGGCCCTACACAGATGCCCTGTTCTCCCCGAATCCCTCCTGGCCTCAGTCCTGCCTCTGGGGACCAATGGCTCTGGGACCATGTTGTCAGGTAGGCACGGTCACCCTGCTTCCTTGCCTGGCTCTGGATTTCTGAGAATGGTGACCTCAAGGCTGTAATCTCTACAGCCCCATTTCCCTGAGAAAGGCCAGGGGTACAGGAGGGTCTAGTCTGTGTTCGCAGAATAAGTAAAAACACCCGCCCCTCACTTGGAGATCCCAACACTGACGTTCCTTGATCAAAAGCAGCAAAGGCTTAGACAGGCAATGTTAGGTGATGTAACAGCTGTGGGATAAGGTTTTGGGGGTGGTGATACTCAAATCACATCAGAGCGAACACAGTTCTCGTTCTACTTCCTGAGACCTGACCTCTTTAAAGTGTGCCCTGCTCACGAGAGTCTTTGGCTCATTAACGCACCACAGTCACTAATGACGCTGCACTGGCTTCTGAGGATGGGTGGGACATCATCTGCCAGCTCACTCTCCATTCACGCACTCACCCTCCACTCATGCTGGACTCACTCCACTCACACTCCAATCACACTCGCCCTCCACTCACACCCACACTGCAATCACACTCACCTTCCACTCACACCCACACCCCACTCAGCCCCCCACTCACTCACCCTCCACTCAACACTCCTCACATAACCCTCTCTCCCCTGCTATTATAGTTTGTGTTACAAACCTAACGGGACAGCGGAGACATGGATTCCGTTAACAAATGGCCAGTTAACAGCCCGGGGGGCCTCTGGGAGAGCTGGTTCCACTGACAGCTGCATTAATCCCCCCCCGTGAGGGTGTAATGGTGAGGATGAGTGTATGGGGGGTGACTGTGTGTGAGGGTGAGTGGAGGGTGAGGGTGTGAGTGAAGAGTGAGTGAGTGAAAGCGAAAGCTGAGTGCAGGGTGAGTATGTGTAGCGGGTAAATGTGAGTGGAGGGTGAGAGGGTATGAGTAGAGGGTGTAGGAATGGAGGGTGAGTGAGTATGAGGGTGAGAGTGGAGTCTGAGTGGGTGAGTGGAGTGTTAGTGTGAGTAGAGAGTGTGAGTGGAGCGTGAGGGTGAGTGGAGGATAAGGCAATGCACTTTGGCTCTCTCCTGGGACAGTGTGGGAAAGCTGTACAGGAGGCCCCTGGTGGGAGTCTCTATACTCTGCTGCCCTCCTGGCAACTCATCCCAGGCCCACCCACAGGAAGGCCCAAGCGGAGTCTCTATGCTGCGCCATCCGCCCCTTCTGGCACCTCATCTCATGCCCACCCTTCAGTGGAGATATGCTCGGGTTCCACTCCAGACCCTCCTGCGACCTCTCTCTTCCCCTGGGGTTTTCCCGGGAAGGCTGATCCTCCCTGCAGCTTCAGTCCTGGCCTGTTTACGTGATGCAGGTGCTCGGAGCTTCACCTCCAGCTCTGCTTTCTCTCCTGGGCTCTCCCACCTGCTGGGTACCTCCATTCGGATGTCCCACCAGCAGCTCAGCTCAGAGATCTGAAATGCACTTCTCGTGCACTGGAGGGTGCTCCTGGTCTCAGGGTGCTCATCAACGTCCCCATCCAGTCTGTCCTTTCAGTTGGGAGCCTGGGGCAGCATCCGCGAATTGTCCCTGTTTCTCAACATTTGAGTTATGTCATGATGTCACTGCCCCACATGGTTCCCATGATCCTCAGGTGACTTACAGAGATCTCTCTTTTAATTTACTATATAGGGCACATGTGCTTGAGAGAGAGAGAGAGCGCGCGCAAGCGAGCGCGAGGGGAAGTGAGAAATCACCTCTTAAGGGTGATGGCCATACCACCCCTTCTCCACTCTCCTCTCAGGATCTTGTGGCATGCACACACATGCACTTAGCATATAGCCAGTAGCATGTTTCAGGTAGCAGGGCCTGGGACTCTAACTGTGGAATCAGCCATATGGGAGCCAGTGCCTTAACCACCATGTCACCTGCTGACTCAAACTCTCTCTCTTTATGAAACCATTTGACTGTTCATTGTCTCAGACTTGTTTCTCACTAGCACTTCCTTCTGTTTTTAAAAAGATGAGAGTCAGTGACTGCTCACAAGTGTTTCTTTTTGGGGTGGTAAAAATTCCTAAAACTAGGTGGTGGTGAGAGGTGCATGATTCTCTGTATAGTCACATATCCTGTGACTCCACGAAGCCACTGACTATGCAGATGCCCCCGACCTGTGATAGGCCACGTCCTGATAACCCTGCTGCGGATGGTAGCTCGGCGAGGTGAGGCCCAGTGCAGGCGTATGCACGAAGGTGCTGCCCCACTGTCTGGAACCCCATGGAGACTTGTCTAAAAAAGAAAAAAGCTGCATGCAGTGGTATGCAGTTGCAGTCCCAGCTGGGAGGCTGAGGCAGGAGGATTATGACACGGTAAGACCCTGCCCTAAAAAAAAGGGAGAAAGAAAAAGAAAATGTCATGAGTCAGAAAAGTATTTCTCTAATCTAGAAACCTCTGGCAACACAGAACACGGCAGAGTCTCAGTTGTTTCCCCTCTGGGGTCTGCGTGGCTGACGGAAGCGGTGGATGCCACCTGCCACCTTTGCCCGGTCACACAACGGCCTACCGTACCACACACAGCTAGCCCAGGAAAAGGTCAAAATTCCAAATTTCAGCATGGCTTCTCCTGAACACATCTCGCTTTCCTGCCACCCTAAGCTTGAAAATGGTAAGCTGAACACCCTAAGTCGGAGACCATGTGTATTTTCAATGGGTGAATTTTATGATGGATGAAATGTACTCAGCAAAGCTGAGAATGTATATACACATGCTGTTTGACAGTTCCTTAAAACGTTTTGGGATGATAAACGTGTTTTAATTAGCTTTTAGTAATGGTTGTACAACCTTGTGACTGCACTAAATCATGCTAACTTGATGGTTTAAACGGGCTTACCCTCCCCACACACACACATATGGCACACCCTGTGCTAAGTATAAAGTGTCAAGTATATATAAGAGATTAATAAGTCTAATAAAATATACTTGATCTTTATATTTTATTTCCTCTCTAAGAAAAAACCCGAACACTCAGTAATACGAAGTTCTCATAAAGGGTGTTGCAGTAACACATATTTTCCCTTTCCTCTCGTCAGTTCTCTGTACCTTCCTCCCACCCCACTGTTCAGGACTTTGCCCCATAATTATGTCAAGGCAGTGTGAATGTCAGTTAAAAAAAAAATAGCAATAGTGTATGGTTTAAAGTCAAAAGACCTGGGACCAGCAGATGGCAACAAGGTTACCTTGCTGGACTCGCATGTAATCAAATGCAGTGCGCTTCCCGGACCCAGCAGCTTAAAACTCACGCCAGGTGTGTGTGCATGCATGCCCAAGATACCGAGAGGAGAATGGAGGAGAAGGGATTGTGGTTTGGCCATGAGACTTCTCGCTGTCTCATTCTCTCTTTTGCAAGAGCAAGTGCTCTATAGCAAAAATCGCTCTCTCTCAAAAACGTCAAGAGACCCAGGTGAGCTAAGATTCTCTTTTCAAGTGACAAGGTCAGGAAATCAGGAGTCCAGTTCAGTCCGAGATTACGTACCGGTCTCTTGGAGCTCCAGTTCACGCCAGCCTAGTTGGGAGGATTATCCCTGGCCTGGCTATCTGTCTCACTGGGTGGTTGTAAGGATTGACTGAGATAGGGGTGTGAGAGCAAACCCATGCATAAAACATTAAGAGGATTTGTTTTTATTGCCTGGGTACCCCTTGAGGGAAGAAAAGAATAATACTAATAAAGGGAAACATTAAACAATGTGTGGCTGGGCTGTTCAGAGTACTTGGCAGTCAGGCTGCTGCAGTGATGTGTCTCGGGTCACGAGCAAGGTCAGTTAGACAGCAAGAAGAAAAGGAGGTTTCTGGACTGGCCCGGGCTTCTACCTCCAAGTCTAGACTGAAGATAATGCCTGCGAAGGCCTGAGTCAATTTGTTTTCTTTTAAACAGGGTGTTATTTTTTCTTCTTCCTGGCTTCTTTTTAGGGCCCTACAAAATCACTCCCCTTCCTTTCCACAATCAGCCTTGGGAAGCCTGCCCAGCGTCGTACAAACACTCCTCCCACTGGCTTGCAAGATCTAGAACAGGAAAGCTCTGAAGGATTCCAGCAGAGGAGCCCAGCCCAGGCCAGCACGCCCATCAACTGGCTAGTGATAACAGGAGCAGGAAAGGGGAGGTTGGCGGGAGTTTCTGGAAAAGATGACGGGCCAAATCATGACTAGGTCCCTTATCTCAATGACCTTTTTGTCTTTATCCCTTCCCCAAAACAATCCCCACCCTCAAGCCTCAGTGAGTGGCTCTCCCAGTCTCTCTCTCAGGGACCCATAAAGTAATAGACCTAAGAACCAAGGGTCCCAGGCTGGACCCAAGGCAGGGAGGCTCTGGCCCTCCTAGCTCCTAGCCTGGAGCATGGAAATAATCCTCTGTGACTGTCTCCTGTTCAACAGGGCCATCGCTGACTTTGCAGGGCTGCTGTGCGACTAGAGATCTGATTTATTGATTGATTTCAGATTCATGATACAGTATGTGGTGGAGGGGAGGGCAGCACTTCTACAAGGGCTGATTAGGCTGCCATCCCATCCCTCCTGCCCTCTGGCATGCTGGATCTTGGATACTCATGCGTGTGCCTGGCTTGTTTCAGGCTAACCAGGCTGGGGATTCAAACCAGTCTCTTGAGCAGAGTGCTGCTGCTGCTGTGCCGTGGAGCCACTTGAGAGAGCTCATTTGGCATTATGCATTTAGCAAACACTCACCTGTTCTCATTACTATTCCTAGGGTACCCACGGGATAGGCTGCCACCGTGAGATTGCCCAAGAGGTATGAGCTGCTTCCTAACCCAGAGTGGATGCTTGGAAGGTAACAGCCACTGTCTTGGTCACACGCATACCCTGGACAGATGGCACTTGGGGAGGGAATGAGAACGAAAAGACAAAACTGTAATAACCACAGCTGTCATTCAGTACCTACTGTGTCTCTATTCTGTGAGGTAGAAATTTTTACTATACACACACACATAACACATGCATCAACACACACACACATGTACACACAAATGCATGTACACACATGTATATATGCAGGTACACATACACATATGTATATACACATGTGTATACACAGATATATATGTATGTATATATATATATGCATGTGTGTATATTTGGGAGCATGAAGAAACAAAGGTTCAGAGAAGTTAATGAACTCCGGGGTCACATAGCAAGAAAGTGGCAGAGCCTTGACCTGAAATAGTTCTCTCTTTGAAGCCAATTCTTTTCACCTGTGTAGACGAAAGGGTTCCCACCAGATCCCTATGAGGCGAATGCTTTAGCCCTGTCGGGCTTTCACATAACCCTGGGCGAATGAAGGCCCAGGTTCAGCCCTGCGCTGAGTGGCTGAGTGAACCTGGGCCTGCTACTTCACCTTCCCGGGCCTTATTTCCTCTCTTTAAAAGAACTGTATTAGAACAGCGATGCGCATCAAAGCCCTCCCTGGGGCCCAGCTACAGTAGGGTACAGGTGGTAAGGCACCACGTCCCAGTGCTGGAGCCACAGGGGAGGCTTGGGTTCAGATCCTGGATGTATCTGAACACTCGAGGTGTGTGTCCTTGCCAGCCCAGGAGTGTGGCTGGCAGGGAGGCTGGGGAGGATCTGTGTGTTGTGACCCTATCAAGGGAACCTCCTTCATCTTCCCTCTCTTTCTCTCATGAGAGAAATAGATTTTTTTTTTTTTAAAACTTAAAAAACAGGGGCCAGTGAAATATTGCTTTCAGAGACTAAAAATGAAGACATTCTGCTGAGACTTTTCCCTCCAGATTAATTTCTAGTGGCCTCTATGCACTGAGTATCTAGACAGGTCCAAGTGAACAGGATCCAAATATCTGAATACGAATAGAGTCAGAATATCCCTCTATTCCCACTGAATCTGATTCACAAACAGTGAAAAATGGAATGGAAGAGAGATTGAAGATCACCTTCTTCTGCACACCTCTGAATGCCAGATTGAACTTCAAGAATTAGGAATAAATTGGGACCAGCAGTTAGCATAATGGCTGTCGCTGGACTCCCAGGTAGTCGACCGCGGTTCGTGTCCCAGACCCGGTGGCTTAAAACTCACACCAGGCACATGTGCATGCATGCCCAAGAACCCAAGAGGAGAATGGAGGAGAAGAGATTACGGTGTGGCCATCCCCCCTGGGGAGTGATTTCTCACTTTCTGTCTCTCTCTGTCTGGCAAGTGTACACGCCCTATAGCAAAAACCTCTTTAAAAAAAAAAGAATTAGGAAGAAATGCACCATCAATCAAATGACCAGAAATCACCACAGGGTCACAAGAAATAATGGGAAAGCAAGGAAATACCTCTCCTCCAAGGGAAAAGAATAATTCCTCTTCATCCTCAGATAGTACAATGAAACTCATGGAAATGTCAGATAAAGAATTTAGAATATACATAGTGTCAAAGCTAACAGAGATGGAAGAGAAGAGAGACAAGAAGCTGCATAAGAGGCAGGAGAAAGGATCTGACAAATTCCAGATGAGGAAATTCTTACCAGATCTGAAAGAAGAAATATACACCATAAAAAAGAATCAAATGGACCTGTTAGAGATGAAGGCTATAATACAGGAAGTTAAAACCTCCCTTGAAAGTATTAAAAGGAGACTAGATCATACAGAAAATCGAATCTCAGATGTAGAAAACGGAATTGCTGGCCTAGAAAAGTCCACCACAAAGACTGAGAAAATTGTCTCAAAAAATGAGAATAATAAACAAGAAATAGATACCATCAAACATTCAAACATCCTGACAAATGATATCCCAGAAGGTGAAGAGACTCATAAAGGCATTGATAATCTATTCCATGAAATCCTAGAAGCAAACCTTCC
>NW_006199316.1:1283397-1307544 GCF_000334495.1 Tupaia belangeri chinensis
ATATATATATATATGAATAGGGGATATATATAGGGGATATATATGTATATATGAAACTAGAAATGTAAAATTGGGGATATATATATATAGGGGATATATATATATATATGAAACTAGAAATGGAAAATTGACCATAACATGTATGATTAGGCCACTATGCAGTATATTCTGGATGGAAAATCACATTTTGTATGCTGTGATGATGCTCAGTGAATGAATGTAAATTAATTAATTAAAAATTAAAAAAAGAAAACACCACAGGGGCCAGCATACGGTGTAATTACATCACTAGACTCCACATGGCTGACCTTGGTTTTAGGACCTGGTGGCTTGAAAATCATGCCAGGCACATGTGTGTGCATGCTCAAAATCCCAGGAGGAGAAGGGATTGTGGTGTAGCCCTTCTCCCAGGGAGTGATTTCTCACTTTTGCTCTTACTGTCTCTCTTTCTCCCAGTGAGTGCACGCACCCTAAGGCAAAAAAACTACAAAAACAAAACCAAACAAACAAACAAAAAACTTAAAAAAACAGGGCCAGCCTGTGGTGATTAAGGCAGCTGTATCTCATGTGGCCTTCTGTACAGTTCGAGTCCCAGACCCAATAGCTTGAAAACCACATTGGATGTGTGTCATGCATGCCAAGATCCCAAAAAGAGGGAGAAATGGAGAAGGGATTGCAACATGACCATCCCCCATGAGGGGGTGCTTTCTTATTTTCCCTCTCTAGTGAGCCCATCCACTGTCAGTCAAATTAAAAAAAACAAAAACAAAAAAACCCTAAAACTAAAAAAGAAAGAGTCCTTCATGTTCTCACTGGTCTTTCATATTATCTGTCTAGGGCCAACTCCAAAGCAACAATGTAGATCAGGAAGAACCCAGTCACATCTTTCCAGAAACACAGGAGACCAGGTTCTGAAACGATTTTACTGTGGGGCCTTAGGCTAAACTTTTCGTCTCTTTGCCCCTAATTTCTCATGCTGCCCAAAGCCAGGGAGACTATCGCTCTACAGGGTCCTTTTGAGGATTTGAAAGGATGAAAAACAGATTACAAAGGCATTAGTAGGGTCAGCAGGTGGCATCGTGGTCAAGATGGCTGGATCCCACACCATCAACCGCATGGTTTGAGTCCTGGACCCAGCAGTGGCTTGAAAGACATCCCAGGTGCATGTATGTGTGTGCCCCAAATCCAGAAAGAAGGGACTGGGGTGTGGCCATCCCCCTGGGGGATGCTTTCTCTCTCTCTCTCCATCTCTCCGACTGGTGCACGTACCCTATAGCAAATTTAATTATTAAATAGCTGGTTGACGGCTTGACTCTTGTCCTGTTACTTATCCCTAGAAGTGGTAGGGCAGTAAGTTCTAAGGGTTTTGATCGGGGAGAAGATGACTGATGAAAGAATTTAAAAACGACACCACAGATTTCCAGAGCAGAAGTGGCCCTTCAAAGCTATCTGAAAAATAAGGACCAAGTGGACAAAAAATCCCCCTTACCACCACGCCCCCTGCTGGCTCCATCCCTTTATAGTTCTCTAAAAACAAGGACAGAGCGAATGAAGAATCCTAGAAACAGGAGCACGTGCCACGTGCCCAGGGCCAGACTGGACTCACAGCTCCAGGTCCTCCTGATTCAATCGCGATCCTGAAATTACTTACAGAAAGGCATAACTCAAAGTCCTCCGCCAGGCATGATCAGTATGGGCCAAATTCATAAACTTAAGGCTCCCTTCCACACAGCAACTCCCACAGTATGGAACTGGGGTGGTCCCCAGAGCCCACCTCTCATTTAGCACTGCCACCCTCCCCCCACCCCAAATAGTTCCTCTACAGCTGGAGAAGTTGGGGCCCTGAGACGTCAGAGCACTTGTCCAAGGACACGCAGTGGGTCCGCAGTGAGCCTGGGAAGAACATTCAGATCTTTTGTCCAGATGTCTTCCCCTATACAAAAGGAGGGTGCCTCCTGGTGACTGAAGATGCAGTCTCTGTACTGGGGTGGGGGGGACAGTGAAGTCATGAGATCACCAGGCACTGGCCGACCAAACCTCCTATTTGGTAAAGTTTATAATGTGACCCACATTTACAGTCAGTACATAGCTGCTGGATCAAGCTATTAAAGGCTAGTATAAATAATTACCCAAGTGCAAAAATGTAAGTTTCCTAGTGTTTCTAGAACTGCAGAGCGGAGGAAGAAGGGGGAGGCAGAGGCAGGCAGTAACATGAGCTCTCACGAGACCTTTCTGGGACTGCGATGTCACATCCCCCTTCCCAGGAAGAATCTGAGAACATCTCAGAGCCCGGGAGAGTGAGCCAGAACACTGACCTTGACGTCCCAGACCTGGTGGTATACGTTAGCAGGAATTGATTCTGGGCAGGACCCAGAGGAAGGCGAGTGAGTGGCCGTGGTGCCAGGACACTGTCCCTTGTCACATATCCTTACATAACTGTCTTTACATCTCATTTCGAGAGGCAAGTGGCCTGCCTTCCATAAGGTCTCTGGCTAGAATTAACCATGTCTTTCTCTAACCCTAGTTTTGTTTTGTTCTGTTTTGTTTTCAAGAATTATTTTCTTTACCTTGATTTACTTATTTTTATTTGACCTGAGAGGACAGAGTGAGAAAGAGAGAGAGAGAGACAGAGAGAGAGAGAGAGAGGCAGATAGAGAGAAAGCAAGCCTCCAGGTTCGGGACTCCAACTGCAGTTGGCCCTGTGGGAGTCCAATCCCCCTTACCACCACACCCCCTGCTGGCTCCATCCCTTTATAGTTCTCAATCTTGTCAGCACACCAGATAGTGTGCTGTCAGTCCGGACGACTCCCGCCTTTCTCTGACGGTGTTTAGTTGAGATGTTTTGCACCTAGAAACGGCCCAGAATCCAGCAAGAGGGTGTTCAATAAGCACACCACGGTGCTAGGTCTCGTCTCTTCTCTCTGGGTCAGAAGAATGAATGACTGGCTCCAGGACTGAAATGCAGCCTGGACCCCAGGGTGGCAGGAACTGCTACCACTTCGTGAGGCTTTCTGGGTAGTGTGCGTTTCTGCTGCGGACAGGAAGTCCGTGTGCTACCACGCTCTGCTCTGCTCATTTGAGAGAGGTCAGGCTACGAGTGGTCAGGAGCTCTTCCTAGGTGAATGAACCTGGGGAACTTCCTGGAGATGCCATCTAGACAGTGGGGCTGGCCCGAGGGCGGATCTAGTCCTTACTCTGAGCTCCTCTTGCAGTTGGAAAGAGCATGCGCACGTTCAGACCAGAACTTCACCTTCCACCGAGGAATTTTGGGAACCCGTAAGAATCCATCCATATAGTGGACACCGTAAGTTTACAAGCTAAGGACACACCTGACCCTCGTAAACTTTCCAGAAAAGTATCAAGGGCACATCACTGTAATTTTTAAAAGCTAACCCACTTTAGGAGAGGTAAGTATTCCCCTCCTTCTTTCACAGGGAGTCTCAGTAGGAGGCAGGGAGTCTACCCGGATCAGTAGCCCTGGCATAACTGCGTGAACGATCTGTAAACTGACCCAGATGGACGGGGAGGTTGGGGTCTAAGAGCCCCAGCCCTGCCTAGGGAACTGCAAGATCTGCAGACTGATAGCTTCAGGCCATGTGGACAGGACTAGGGAACCCAAATCTCAGCTGACCAACTGTGAAATCTCGCAATGGCCTCTGACTCCAACCACCCTCAACTGTGCACACTGTACAGCAGCTACCTGTAGAGTTCTTCCAGGGAGTAAGAGATGCCAGTTCTACCTCAGCAACCCATCACGAAGGTAACCTGGTGTAGGAGAAGATTGGGAACTCTGTTCACAGACCCTCAGGGTTTGACCAGAGCCAGGATTTGTCTCAGGGCTGTAAATGCAGTCCCCTGGCCTAGGTGCCCTGAGAAGAGGATAGCGGGGGCAGGGAGTGGGGGCAGCAAGCCCCACAGGAGCTGACCCGTGGCTGGAAGCTCCCGGCAGCCGCTGCCCCTGTCCTGGTAGCACAATCATCTCCCGGCTCCACGTCTGCAGCTACCCTACTCATCTGCCAGTCTTCGTCTTGATGTGTCAACAAACTAGATTGTTTTCCTTGGGGTCCAAAAGACAGAGTCGTGCTTTTTTGTTTGTTTGTTGCTTGCTATAGGATACCTATTCTCACCAGAAAGGGAAAATGGGAAATCATCCCCTTGAGGGGATGGCCAGGCCTCAATCCCTTCTTCTCCATTCTCCTCTCTGGATTTTTGGCTTGCATGCACACACACCTGGCGTGATTTTCAAGCCGCTGGGTCCAGGACTCAAACGGTGCAGTCAGCCACACAGGACTCAGCTGCATTAACTTCCGTGCCACCTGCTGGCCCTAAACTTTTCAAAAATTTATTTTGTCCACAAGAGAGACAGAAAGGACCCCTGGACAGGTCTTCACATCACACTCTACCCCCAGCCTGGGCCCCTGGCACGCACCAGCACGTACAGGGACATCTCCAGATGTGAACCTGGGGCCTTTCCATGTGGGCCCAGCATCTCAAAGTCCTGCATTACCGCTGCACCATGGGCTGGCCCCTAACTTCGTATCTATTTCTTGGAGAACCCAAACAAACGCACCCAGTATCCAAAACAATGCTTGATGAATAAACAACTGCTCCTTTCCCTCCCTTCCAAAACATGGGCCCACCAGTGGCCAAGGCCGGGCTGGTCTCCCAGCTCTGTTTACAGTTATGTGGACTCCAGTGGGCGTGAAAACATCTGTCCTACATTCAGAGAAAACGGACGCTATGGTGTCTATGGTGTAGGTCGACGGAGAAAAGCTGGCTGAGGATGAAACTGAGGGCAGCAAGACGGCTGTGTGATGTCCCCCTAAAGGAACAGAGGGGCAGGAGCCACGTTGGCACAGTAGGCAAGGTCGTCTCCAAGATGGAGGCAGCAGGGCACCCTTCCCAGGTCCTTGTGCACACACTGGGACCACCGTCCAGGCACCATGGCAGTCTGAGGCAAGAAACTAGGGTAGGAATCCAGGCTGTGGCTTAGTGGTGAAGAGCGTGGATTCTGAAGCCAAACTGTCCAAATGTGAATTGCGGCTCTTAACTGTGTGAGCCAGGAAAACTTATTTAACATCTCTGTGTCTCAGCTTCCCTATCTGTAAAAACAGGAACGACGATAAGTACCTACGTGTAGGATTATATGTGTTAAGATTTGTGAAATGTTGGACCAGCAGATAGTATGGCGGTTAGGGCATAGCCAGCTGCAGTTGAAGTTCTGGACTAGCAGGTTTGAAACTCGTGGCAGGCTGTGTGCGTGCATACCCAAAATCCTGAGCGGAGAATGGAGGAGAATGGACTGCAGAGTAGCCATTCCCTCTGAGGGGTGATTTCTCACTTTCTCTCTCTTTCTCTGGTGAGCACCTATGCCCAAGGAAAAGAAAATTCTCAAAAAGAAAAATTAGAACCAGCAGGTGATGTGGTGGTTAAGGGTGTTGGACTCCCACATGCCTGACCATAGTTCAAGTCCCAGACCTTGTGGCTTGCTTTCTCACTTTCTCTCTCTCTGTTTTTCTCTCTCTCTCCTTCTCTCTCTCTCTCTGTCTCTCTGGTCAAAGTAAAATTAAAAATAAATAAAATTAAATAAAACAATTCTTAAAAAAATAATATTTATGAAATGCTGGACCAGCACATAGTAGGGAAGTTCGAGTCCTGGACCTGGCAGCTTGAAAATCATGCTGGGTGCGAATGTGTGCATGCCCTAAATCTCAGGAGGAGAACAGAGAAGAAGGGATTGTGGTGTGGCCATTCCCCCTGGAGGGTGATTTCTCACTTCCTTCTCACCATCTCTCTTTATCTCTCTCTGGAGAGTGCATGTGCCTTATGGAAAATCCTTATGGAAAAAATTTTTTTTTAGAATTTGTGAAATGCTTAGGACACTGCCCGGTGCTTGGTGAGCTTCTGTAAACATGCACCTTGACGGGAAGTGGTGGTGCGCTCAAGGAGACACCCTTGTTTCTGCGCACCTCAACACCTCAGATCAGAACAGTCAGTGATGCTTCTCTGGTGAACACGTCAATCACACACAGCATAAATACTTCTCAGTTTGTGCAAAGCGGAGATTGCCATTCCAGTGTTGGGGAAAGACACATTCAGGGTCATCCATGGATGGCAGGGAACGCTGTGACAGTTCACTGCTCCACTCATCACAGGCGTTTAATATGCACTCACCATGTACCCAGCCTTCCACTTTTAATGGATCCCGGTCTTGTCTGCGTAGCAGTGTGAAGCTGTCCTGTTTCTATTTCACTGCTGCACAGACTGACACCCACAAGGCAGGTTACCCAAGACCGTGCTAAGGCGGAACTCAATGGTGCCGTGGGCATCTGTATGTTTATGATTCCAAGAGTCTGTGGGCTACACTGGCCGTTTACACTAGCGTATGTGGGTGTGCGTATATGCAAGTATGTCCGTATATATATATTTTTATTTTATTTTATTTTATTTTTGTATATATTTTTTGAGTATAAGGCGGCACTTTATAATCAAATGGCCTTCCACAAAGGCAGGACAGTGTCACCATCAGCATGGCTGAGAATGCGGACTGAGAGTCGGGAAGGCTGGGCTGTGCCCCAGCCCTGCCAGCCAGCTGCACCACCGGGACCAAGTTAGCTGCTCTCTCCTGACCTCCAGGGTTCATCATCTGAGGAGTTTGGAATCAAACACCCCCAGAGGACCCTTCAAGATCTCACATTCTAGAAATTTCTCATCCTATGAAAGTTGTTCCCTTTCTTCCTAGCTGAATGTTTCGGCTAAAATGATTCACCAGCTCTGAAGAATTCTGTTCACTGACATCATCCAGAAGAGGGGTAGGGAGGGGAGAATCCAAGCAAGCGCTAAACGAATGGGAGACAAACCAAGTAAACTCAAGGACGTTAGCACGCCCCCCTCTTCAGACCAGCTAGCAGATGATCCGTTTTGAGTTATTTTTTTCTATCATACTTTTTACCATTGTTTCAGTGTACAGAATTTCAGATAGCTCAGACCCTCTCTCTCATGAATAAAGTTACTGTTTTTTGGGGGAGAGGTTTTTGCTATAGGGTGCATGTGCTCACCAGAAGGACACAGGCAGAGAGACAGAAAGTGAGAAATCACCCCCCGGGGGGATGGTCACGCCACAATCCCTTCTCCATTCTCCTCTTGGGATCTTGGGCATGCACGCACACGCGTCCAGTGTGAGTTTAAGCAACTGGGTCCGGGACTCAAACCATGGTGGACTACATGGGAGTTCAGCGACATTGCCATTATGCCAATTGCTGGTCCCAAAATTAGAATGTTTCTGAAGTTTCTTTTTCTCCTTCCTCAACAGTAAAGTTCTCAAAATGACAGTATTTGGAAGTAAGTCAGAATTTTAAAAATGAATTTTGGGGACCAGTAAATGATATAATAGCTAAGTTGCTGGACTCCCACGTAGTCGACTGTGGTTCGAGTCCTGGCTTAAACTCAAACTGGTGCATATGCATGCATGCCCAAGATCCCGAGCGGAGAATGGAGAAGGGATTGTGGCATGGCCATCCCCCCAGGAGGTGATTTCTTGCTTTCTGTCTGTCTCTCTGAGTCTTTCTGGTGCGTGCACATGTAAAAAAACCCCTCAAAAAAAAAAAAACAAAAAAAAGAAAAAAAAAAAGAATTTTGTATAGCTACTTACAAAGCTACAGCTACACACGATAATGAAGTCACTTGTGTGGATTTTGCTGGGACAGCTGCTATGTGTCTCAGCTGATGTGCAACAGAAAGATGAATGACATATGTCATCACCCTGGTCTCTCCTGCTTCCTCCTCATCTCAGCTCTGCGCTGCGGCCTCAGTAACTGTTCCCAGTTCCCTAAACTCTGGGAACCTAAATAACTGCCCGGAGAGCATGCACGAAAACCCTGAATTAATTCAGAAAATCCTGTACTGACTAGATTTACCCTGAATTGCAAGAAACCCTCCATTTCAGTCTCTAGCCAGTGGGGGCTTAATATTCAAACTAAATTCAGAAATTCATTATTAGTATTAGTATTATTTTTAGGTTTTTGCCAGAAGGTGTATGCACTTGGTGGAGAGAGACAGAGCCAGACAGAGGGAAAATGAGAAATCCCCCCCCCCAGGAGGAATGACCATGCTGCAGTCCCTTCTCCATTCTCTTCTTGGGATTCTAAGTGCACACACACACGTGACCAGAGTGATTTTCAAGTCACTGGGTCTAGGATGCAAACCATGGTTGACCATGAGGGAATCTAGTGCCTTAACTATCATGCCACCAGCTGGCTCCAGAAACTAAATTTTTTTGTTTTAGATTTTACACTTGAGGTTACCTTCAATTTGTTGCCTTCTATATCTTATCTCTCTCTCTCTTTTTTTTTTTTTTTTGAGAGAGAGTTTTTGCTATAGGGCATGTGCACTCACCAGAGCAACAGAGAGACAGAAAGTGAGAAATCACCCCGAGGGGATGGCCATGCCACACTCCCTTCTCCTCCATTCTCCTCTTGGGATTTTTGGCACACATATATGCCCAGTGTGAGTTTTAAGTCACCAGGTCTGGGACTTGAACCACAGTTGATTATGTGGGAATCCTGTGACGTAACCATTATGCCATCTGCTGGTCCCATGAGAAGGTGAATCTTGCTGAACATCAAGGGACCCAGCACCTAGAAGTAGCCACGGAGGAGGCAAAGGCACTAAGGATGGTCCCAGGAGCTCTCTGGAGGCAAGTCCATATCATGAGCTCCTCTCCAGCCTCATCACTGGAACTGGACCTGGTGAAAGCAGGGCCCAGAGCTGCAAGCTCTAGAGTGAGTACAGAACAGAGACAGGGCCCCCCTAGAATTGTGGGTGGGGGACCCGACAGAAGGAGGCAGGTTTGAGGGAGTGAAGACCTCTGAGACCCAGGCAGACAGACACTGGTAATCTGTACATCTTCAGAGGCAGGGAGGCTCCAGCCACTGGTGGGAGGGATGATAAGATCGTGGCCCCAAGGGGCTCAACAGCAAGATAGCGCCAGTCCAGGGTGGACTCTCAGATGACAGGCAAGTTAACGGGGTGAAGACTGAAGCTCAGGAAGCGGGACAGAATCCCAGGACCGCCCCTCACTGGCTCACAAGAGCTGGCCCAGACGGAGCCAAAGAAACACAGGATCCCAGAGCATGGACCGCACCAGGGTGCAGGGCAGGCCTGACCTCGGGCCTGGAGTTCAGAGGCCTCTGGCCCTGAGTACAGATACAGAGGCCAGGGTCCAGATGATCCTGAGCCCTGCATAATGTCTAGATCACTGTTTCCCAGATGGGTGGGTTTCAGCACTGGCTCTTCGTGTATTCATCTGTGCACTTTCAGAAATGGACACTCAGGTTGGCTGAGTTTTAATGATGTAGAAAGGAAGAACCACTCTTTACCCTGACTGTCATTTCACACACATGCAACACACTTTGACGTACATGTACACACATAAAAAGAATCTCTGAATGAGGAGAAGTTTAAAAATCTGGCTACATTTAGTTTCATGAAAACTGACCACATCTTCCTCATGTGTTTCATTTTGTTGTGAACTGATGAAAATATTCCTTCCTCAGCGCTGGCCTATGGATCTCTGATCAGTAGTGTCACCGTGTCCCAGCCTTCCCAGTGGGAGCAGACATTGGAGTCAACTCCAGCTTGCAGCCCTGACCCTCCCCGACATTATCATGGTGGTTTCCTCACACTTGTTCCATATATTGTGTTCCATGTAAGATCTGGTTAAAAAGCAATGCTCTAAAAGAAAGGCTAAAGCATCAGTCCCTGGGACCAGCAGATGGTAGAATGGTTACATGGCTGAACTCCCATGTAGTCAACTGCGGTTTAAGTCCTGGACCCAGTGGCTTAAAACTCACGCTGGGTGCATGCGTGTGCCCAAAATCCCAAGAGGAGAATGGAGGAGAAGGGATTGTGGCATGACCATCCCCCAGGGGGTAGCTTTTTACTTTCTGACTCTGTCTCTCCAGCGAGCACACATGCCCTATAGCAAAAGTCTCTCTTAAAGAAAAGAAAAGAAAATCAGTCCTCATTTACTGTTGAAGAAATTGATGTTTATACACTGAATTGGCAGGAACCAAGGTTGACATGTAAAACCGGGACTCTGACCCTTGAGAGAGATGACAATCTTTACTGGCCTCGTAGAGTTTAGAACTTGATGGAGAGTTACATGTACCAGGGTGTTTAACCTCAGTAGAGATCTTCAGAGGTCCCAGTGAGAGAGGAGAAAGAACCCTAGGAAACAGGTGGTCAGAAATACAGCCTGAGGATGGAGACGCAATGGTCAAAGTTTCACTAGGAACTCCTTGCTCACAAAAACTGCCTGCAGCAGTGACTCAATGATTAACCTAGGCAGCATGAACTAAAGCAGTTTTGCCTTTTTCCATGTCCCAAGTACATCCTGGAACCTAGATAACAGTTTTTAGGGCCCAAAGCTCTCAAAGACTCCAGCAAACACTGACTAGATAATGGTCTCTAAAACCTAAAGTTCTCAAAGATCTGAATGATCATTTACCAGAAGTTCTCTAAATGTACAGTTTTTAAATGAACAGGACAACATAACTAACATGTGACCCCATGGGGACAAAAACGTGAATAAGTCCCCCTTGGCTAGGATAAAAAGCCCGGGCAAGAACTCCAAGCAGGCTTTCCACTTTTTTGGAACTCCCCCTGCTTTGGGAGCTTCCCTATCCTTCAGTAAACCCTCCTTTGCTATCCCCTCTCTGTGTCCATGTCTCTAATTCTTCGTGAGCATGAGAGACAAAAGCCTGATCCTGTGCTGGTACCGGGCCTGATCACCCCAGTGTCCTGTGTCACCAGGTGACATTACCACTATAGACAAAACTCTGTTTCTACCTCTGCCCACGACTAGAGTTGGAATCTGGTCTGGGACCAGCCCGACAATCATCTGCCATCCTCCTTGACTAGGGATAATTGGAATTGCTCAACAACAAGAGGGCGGGAGTACTTGAGAGGCTTAGGAGCCACTCCAAGTTCTGAGGCCGAGGAGCTGGCAGGAGAAGCCGCCTGTGGGTCTTGGCAGGTAACACTAGACTTAATCTATGCTGGCTGGCAGAGGTGCTGGGGGGAGCATCTGCTATCAAAGGAAAAGCAGGAAGAAGGATCAAGGCTCAGAAGACAAAAGAATCAGCTCCAGTTTCTCCCCGTCTCGTTTTCCTCCTCCGCGCGGTCTGGCCTTCCCTGAAGGTCAGGGCTTTAGCCTGTTCCAGGACAGTGTGGAGGGTCTGTGGGGGCTTTTCTGGAGTGATGTCCCTACTCAAGGCCTTTTCTGGCAGTGACTAAACCCAGCTGTAAACACAAAGCAACAAGCAAGCAAAAGATTGAGATTTCAGGGTTATTTAAGATTTTTTTTTTTTTAAGGCATGAGGATTTCAGATCTGTCTGGAGACTGGTCTGGATGTTTATTTTTCACATTGTTTCAGTGGAAAAAAAAGGGCCGGTGATTCAGACAGCAGCCTCCGCCTCTGGGCTGGGCCTGGGTCATCTCCTCAGCTCCCCAGGAGCTGAGTCTCAGCCTGAGGAGGAGATGAAAGTTACCTCCCACGTCTGCCCTCAGCTGCCCCAGAGGTTCCCCAGAGTGCTGGAGAGATCTGAGCTCAGTCAAAAAACATAAACTGCAAAAGGGTGGGGAGGGAACCAAGGAGAAAGGGGCCCTCCCAGGGATGAGAGCGAAAGGGCGAGGTCTCTGAGGAAGGCTTCTTTTCTCCCACCCGCTCCACTCCCAGGCTCTCTCATTCCCTTTGCCTCATGGGGGCAGGACCAAGGTCATCACAAGGCATCTGAGTGAGCTGCCTGGCCCCACCAGCCCTCCCTGCTGTCCGAAATCCAGCTGGAACTAGGGGCCTGACCTGGACAGCACCAGGCATTCTCCCTGGAGAGGAAGAAGGTATGCAAAGACCCCTGGTAACATTCCTCGGCTGGATGCTGAAGGCCCCAGCAGCATTCCTAGGGCACCATTTGACCCCAGAAAGGAACCAGGACTTAAAATAATTTGACTGTGGAATTACTAAGGAAACACAAGGTTCTCAGAAGTTCACATATTTACAAAGTATTTAAGGTGGGCAGTCTCATTGAAATTTTACTAGAGAAGTGGTGAGGAGGAATCAAAGAACAGTTGGTTGGGACTCCGGGGATTTGTCATTTCATAGACTCAGAGGTGTGACCACTGTGACGCCTGGTCAAGGAGCTCATGAAGAAGGGAGAAGGCGCAAGTGGTAGAGAGCAGACGGTAGTGGCCCCGGCCTCACTTCGAAATCTCTAGGAGCTACAGAATGGGGCTGGAGCCAAACTCCCTGGGCTACACTGCTTCTGTGGCCACGCTAAGACTGACCACACAGCACCAGCAGATGACATAATGGTTGCATTGCTGGACTCCCACATAGTCAACTATAGTTCAAGTCCCAGACCTGGTGGCTTAAACTCACGCCAGGCGTGTGTGTGTGCGTGCCCAAGATGGGCAAGAGGAGAATGGAGAAGGGACTCTAGCATGGCTATTTTGTGCTTTCTGTCTCTCTGTTTCGCTCTGACTTTCTGGTGAGCACATGCGCCCCATAGCAAACACCTCTCTTCCAAAAAAAAGAAAAGACCAGTCACGCTATTTTGCTAATGGAGTCTACAGAGACAAACATTAAGGTATAGCTAGTGTTTTACTTTCAAAATAGTCACTTCTCAGTGATGTGTAGACTTCTAGTCTGTCTGCTCATTGGCTGCTTTGTGACGTAGCACCAGCCCCAGTAGATGGGTCTGAGAACCACCAAAGAGTTCGAGTACACAGTGCCCACAACGGGGTAGAAGCAGCAACCCTGCTTTCAGCACTCCCACTCAGTGCCTTCATTTATTTATTATTTTATTTTATTTTTTGTTTGTTACAGGGCATGTGTGCTCATTGGAGAAAGACAGAGCGAGAGAGAGAGACAGAGCGAGAGAGAGAGAAAGAGGGAAATCACCCCCTAGGTGTGGCCACACCACCGACTCTTTCCTTCCATTCCCCTCTTGGAATTCTGGGACATATGCACAGTCCCTTGGCGTGATTTTCAAACTGCTGGGTCCAGGACTCCAACATGCATTTGGCCATGTGGGATCCAATTGCCTTAATCTCCACGCCCCCTGCTGGCCTACTCAGTGCCTTTAAACCTTATTTCCTTCCTTGCACAAGAAAAATAATGCTAGCAGCCTTTGTCTATCTCATTTTGTTCCTTTCTATTCAAATGAGACCGCACGGACGCTCTGAGGAGTGCTCTGAGAACACTAGAAGTTTAAACCATGCCTGTTCATCCTGGCGCAAAGATCCCCAAATCATCGCTGGCATTGCAAGCACCGTGGGGAAAACAGTGACACGAGAGCCACCGCTCACCCTGGTACGTCCTCCCCTCCCCAAGCTTCACCCACGCTGCTGGACTGACCTCCCACGACTGCAAGGACGCACCATCTCTATTTCACAGATGACACACCTCCAAAAGGTCAAGCCACTGATCCGACATCGACTTTGCAGGGCAAAGTCAGAGCAGGGCTGGGACGAGGTGCAGCCTGCATGCCTTGCAGATCCCTGAGCCCTGGCTGTGCAGGCCCTGAGACAGCTCCTGAATAATGAAGGAGGGAGGACTGAAAGGGAAGCAAGGCCTGGCTTTGAGGACTCAAAGGGGTGAGGGCTTTCCTAACCACGGATGGCACTTGAGCACATGAATAATTCATCAAAGCTCTTGGCCTGGAGCTGCTTCTTTTTGTGTGCGTACATCTGGTCACGGACAGCTGCCCTGGACTGGGACAGAGAGAGGCCTGGGCCCGCCTGCTCGGAAACAGCTCGGAGCAGCCCTCTGCTTCCTTTCTCTGGAGGCTGTTTGGATTTCCAGAGGAAGGTACGGGTCTCACTTCTGTTTGTGCGCATGCCCACCCGCCCGCGTGCACACACCAAATGAACTGAAGCGAACCCTGTGCATGTGACAGGGATCTTGGATTTTTGTTCCTGGAACCACTTTTCCTTCTTGAGCACCGTCCCTGGTTTCCTTCTGGAATGCGTGTTCCACCAGGAGGTTGATGTCTCCTCCAGCCTTGTGTGAATATTTAGGTCCACTGGTCTGGTCTCGATCCTGCAATTTTACCCTAGACATTTTTGGCTGAAGTATGTGAGGAGCTGGCGGGTGGCAGCAGAAATAAGAATCTGGAGGTGGCAAGAAGGATACAAAATAAAAGAGACTCCATCTGCCACAAAACCTCTTTCAGCTGAAAGTAAAAAAACAGAAGTTTGTTGATAGGTCCCATCATAATCCTCAAAAAAGAAAAGAAAGGATACTTGAGGTCAGCTGGCAACGAGGTGGTTAAGGCGCACGATCCCTCATGGCTGACTGTGCAGTTTGAGTCCTGGACCCAGTAGTTTGAAAAATGAGCCAGGCATGGGGCCTGCTCTGTGGAGTAGTGGTTAAGGCAACTGGATCCCACATGGCTGACTGTGTGGTTCCTGGACCTGGCAGCTTGATGCAACGTGCTGGACATGTGTATATGTGCCCAAAATCCCACACGGAGGAAGAGTGAGAGAAGGGATCGCTGTGTGACTATTCCTCGTGCTTTCTCCTTTCCCTCTCTCTGGTTAGCATACATAACCTCTAGTAAAAAATAAAGTAAAAAAAAATGAGCCTTGGGATCAGTAGTTAGCATAATGGCTATGTCACTGGACTCCCATGTAGTCGACCACGGTTTGAGTCCTGGACCTGGTGGCTTAAACTCACACGGGGCACATGTGCGTGCGTGCTCAAGATCCCGAGAGGAGAATGGAGGAGAAGGGATTGCAGCATGGCCATCCTCCCTGGGGGGGTGATTTCTCGCTTTCTGTCTCTCTGTCTCTCTCTGTCTTTCTGGTGAGCGCACGTGCCCTATAGCAAAAACCTCTCCAAAAAAAAAGAAAAAATATATATTTAAAAAAAAAATGAGCCAGACACATGAGCCAGGCATGGGGCCTGCTCTGTGGAGTAGTGGTTAAGGCAACTGGATCCCACATGGCTGACTGTGTGGTTCCTGGACCTGGCAGCTTGATGCAACGTGCTGGACATGTGTATATGTGCCCAAAATCCCACACGGAGGAAGAGTGAGAGAAGGGATCGCTGTGTGACTATTCCTCGTGCTTTCTCCTTTCCCTCTCTCTGGTTAGCATACATAACCTCTAGTAAAAAATAAAGTAAAAAAAAATGAGCCTTGGGATCAGTAGTTAGCATAATGGCTATGTCACTGGACTCCCATGTAGTCGACCACGGTTTGAGTCCTGGACCTGGTGGCTTAAACTCACACGGGGCACATGTGCGTGCGTGCTCAAGATCCCGAGAGGAGAATGGAGGAGAAGGGATTGCAGCATGGCCATCCTCCCTGGGGGGGTGATTTCTCGCTTTCTGTCTCTCTGTCTCTCTCTGTCTTTCTGGTGAGCGCACGTGCCCTATAGCAAAAACCTCTCCAAAAAAAAAGAAAAAATATATATTTAAAAAAAAAATGAGCCAGACACATGTGTGTGCGGGCCCACGATCCTGAGAGGAGAATGGAGAAGGGACTGCAGCATAGTCATCCCCCGAGGGGGTGCTTTCTCACACTCATTCTCTCTCTGCAAGTGCATGTACCTTATAGCAAACTTAAAAAAGAAACGGAAAGAAAAGAAAAGAGAGAAGAAAGAAAAAAAAAAAAAGAAGAGAGGAATCTGTTTGGAGGAGGTCCTTCATGTGAAGAAATCTCTACAGGACCAAGTGGTAAGCACAGACGTTGGACAGAACGTAGAGGACACCCTACGTAGAATACGATGTGTATAGTCCTTTAGGAAACCCGCAGTGGGGGCTGGGTGCGCTGCTTGTGAGCTAAGGCTGTGCCTGTTTTTCCCTCCGTAACAGGCGCGCGCTACTGTCACAGGTACAAAATGAAGGGGAGCAACAAAAACAAAACCCGCAAAGCCATGACTTGTCAAAGATTTGGGGAAAAGAGGGATTCTACACAGGAAGCAAAGATTCTTTCTTTCTTTCTTTTTTTTTTTTGAGACATTTTTGCTATAGGGCAAGTGCATTTGGCAAAGACAGAAAGGGAGAAATCACCCCCAAGGCGGATGGCCACACTGCAATCCTTTCTCCTCCATTCTCCTCTCAGGATTTTGGGCACACACACACACACATACACCTGCTGTTTCAAGCTGCCAGGTCTGAGACGCGAACCGTGGTCGACCATGTGCAAGTCCAGTAACATAATCATTACATCACTTGCTGGTCCCAGAAGTGGGACAACTTAAGAGTAAATGGTGGGAGGTGGGCAACAATTGGTACAGTAGTTAAGGGGTTGGATTCGCATGTGACCGTGGTTCGAGTTCTGAACTGGTGGGTTGAAACTCAACACCAGGCGTGTGTGAATGCATGTCCAAAGTCCCAAGAGGAGAATGGAAGAGAAGGGACTGCAGAGTGGCCATCCCCCTGGGGGGTGATTTCTCACTTGTTATTTCTCTTTCTCTGTCTCTCAGGAGAGCGCACGGCCCTATAGCAAAAATCTCTAAAAAAAGAAAAGAAAAAGAGTAAATGGGGCTTGTTATTTGTCCCCTGCAGGGAAGAAAAAAATCACAGAACTCCTGGAATATCTAGGAATCCCCAGACATCTGGTCCAGGCAATATTGCCTACATAACTTGCAATATCCAGAGTGAAGTGAAAATGTAGAGCCCCTGTTCAAAAGTCAGCGAGGACTTAGGGTGGTGCCGGCAGCGCGTTAAACCGGGTTTGGCTCTGTGTGAACGCAGTGATCGTATGTCGTGAGACTAGCCCAGAGTCCAGAAGTTCCCAGCTGGTCATTAGATCACCTGAAGAACTTTTTCTTTTTAAATTGAGATATAATCCATACGCCATAAATGTCATCATCTTCAAGTGTAAAATTCAGTGGTTTTTTAGTCCATTCATGAAGTGTTGCAACCGTCTGATGCCAGGGCATTTTTACCACTCCAGCCAGAAACCCTGTCCTCAGAAGAAGCTGCTAAGTTTTCCATGGTCAGCCCTCAGTCTAGTTTCCGTCTTGATGGATTTGCCCACTTGAGGCTTTCACATAAATGGAAACATGAAATACATTGCTCTGCGTATCTTTTTTCACTGTGCAGGGACAGAGTGGTTGCAGGGGTGATCAGGCCTAATGCCAGCAGTGGGAGGACACAAGTTCTTGTCTCCTGCTCATGAAGAATCAGGGAAGTGGGAACCAGCAGTTAGCGTAATGGCTATGTCGCTGGACTCCCATGTAGTCGACTGTGGTTCGCGTCCCGGACCCGGTGGCTTAGAACTCACGTCGGACACACGTGTGTGCATGCCCAAGATCCCGAGAGGAGAATGGAGGAGAAGGGATTGCAGCGTGACCATCCCCCATGGGGGGTGATTTCTTGCTTTCTGTTTCTATGTCTCTCTCTGTCTGTCTGGTGAGCACACGCGCCCTACAGTGAAAACCTCTTAAAAAAAAAAAAAAAGAATCAGGGAAGTGATTCCATTTAGGACCTAAACCCTAACTATATTTTTAGGGTTCCGGTCTATGACCTCATTAGTATGTTCTGAAGTTTTCTCCATGTTGTAGGGTATATTGGATCCCTATGCTCCATGGCTAAGTATCATTTGACTTTATATACATATATGCCTATTATCTATTTATTATATTAATTATTTGGGCTGCTTCCTTTTTTTTTTTTTTAAAGCCGGAGGGTTTGTTCGTGTGGGTGAGAGAGAGAGAGAACACGAGTGCAGCCCTTTCAAGGCCTGGCATACTGTAATCCCTTTACTTCCAATCTCCATCCCGTCGGGATCCAGGATGGACACTTACATGCACGTCTGAACACTAGGACCAGGACTGGAACCCTGACTGGCTCTGCGGGCTATGGCTTCCTGTGCATAGCGCTTAACCACTGTGGCCCAGTGCCAGATCGCTCTCTTTTTTAAGTTTATCTTATTCATGAAAGAGAGCCTGTGTGAGAGCAGTGGGGGATGGGTACCCTTGACAGAATCTTGTGATCGCCCTTTTCCCGGCCTTTCAGCTCAGGAGGACATTGGGTGTGCGTGCCCCTGGCATAGTTTCAAGTAGACTTGGGATGAGAATCTGTGGTCGGTCATGTGGCACCCAGAACTGCAGGCTACCAGCTACCAGCTGTCCCACTGAGGCTGGGCCTATTTCCTCCTTTTGGCTGGTAAGAATAAGGCAGCTATGAATATTCTTATACAACTGTTTGTGTGAATGAATGCTTTCATTTCTCTTGGCTATATATGCCTAGGAGTACACTGCTGGGTCCTATGTAACTCTACAGTTAACTTTCTGAAAAACTGCCCCAATGTTTTCTCTTTTTTTTGGGGGGTGGGGGGGTGAGAGGCTTTTGCTATAGGGTGTATGCGCTCACTAGAAAGACAGAGAGAGACATAGAGACAGAAAGCGAGAAATCACCTCCCAGGGGGAACGGCCACGTCACAATCTCTTCTCCTCCATTGTCCTCTTGGGTTCTTGGTTGGGCATGAACGCACACGTGCCTGGCGTTAGTTTAAGCCACCCAGTCTGGGACTGGAACCGCAGTTGACTACATGGGAGTCCAGTGATATAGCCATTATGCCACCTACTGGTCCCGAGCCCCAATGTTTTCTTCAGGGGCTCTACCATTTTAAATTCCTAAGAGCAGACCACAAGGAACGGGCGGTGTGTTTCTCCACAGCTTTGTCAACACTTGCGACTGTCCACCTTTTTGATTACAGTCACCCTCGTGGTGTGAAGCTGCAAAACACTGCAGTTTTTATTTGCATTTCCCTAATACTGGACTGTCAGAAAAGTCACAACGCAGAGCTGGCAGGTGGCGTGGTGGTTAAGGGCGATGGATTCCCACATGTCCAACGGCAGTTTGAGTCCTGGACCTGGCAGCTTGCTTTCTCTCTCTCTCACTCTCTTTTGAGTGAGAGAGAGAGAAATAAATAAATGCATAAATGAAGTTAAATAAAATAATTCTTTAAAAAAAGTCACGATGTGTTTTTACACAGAAAAACATGGAGAAATATGTCACAACTTTTCCGACAACCGAATAGCTTGTGATGCTGGGCATCTTTTCATCTGCTCACTGGCTTTTGTATATCTTCTTGGAGAAGCACCTGCTCAGATCTCCTGTCCATTAACAATTGGTTGTCTTGGGCTGGTCCCAGATCCCACACAACCATCCACAGTTTGAGACCCAGGCCTGGCAGCTTGAAAAACATGCTGGGTGTGGGAACAAGGGATGGAGGAAAAGTGACCGTGGGGTGACCATGCCCTGATGGGAAGCTTCCTCTTCCTGGTGAGTGCACACACCCTCTGGAGAATATTTAACAAAACAAAACAAAGCAAAACAAGGATGTGTCTTTGTTGTTCATGAATTATAAGTTATATTCTGGATTCTAGACCCTTATCAGATGTAAAATTTGAAAATATTTTCTCCCTTTCTATGGGAGGAATGTTTTAAAAGGACTTAGCCCCAAATTAGTGAATTAGTACCTGTTAAGTTATAAGAAAAAGTCTTCCAGGCGATTCTGATGATCCGCCATCCTCGGGTTATCAAGGATTCAACCCAGTGTTTTTCGAACTCTATGGTGTATACAAATCACTTGGGGTCTGAGCCCCACCAGTAATAGGTTGTCAGGAAAGTTGTGTCATATTTTTCTGTTTTTCTATGCAAAAATGTGTCAGGACTTGCCCGACCACCCGGTAGGATACCACAGTAATAAAAGTTGCACATAGACCCACTGATCAATGTTGGAAGTCGTGGGCAAATGTATCAGAGAGAAAGGATATCTGCCCATCATCAGCGTTATCTGCAAATGCTTCTGAGTGACAACAGTGACGATAGCGACTTCCCAGTTAGCAGCCTGGCAGAGCTCACTACATCACGTGAGCAAGGTTAAAGTTGCCAGAAATGAGACATGTGGGTACTGATGCACCTGCTCAGAAAAGCTCATCACCCTTGTGGCAATCGCCTCAAACTGCTAAGCTCAGCCTAACCACAGAAAACATCAGACAAACCCAAATCGAGGGACGGTTTCCAAACTGACACATGAAACACCTAACCAGCACTCGTTACAAGTATCAAGGTTGTGGGGAGACAAGAAAGACTGAAACTGTCACAGAGAGGGGGTGATGTGGAGACACGGTGCTCACCTGAACACGTATCCTGGACTGACCCTGAACGGAACAGGACCTCAGTGAAAAACAGGTGAGACCTGCACGGTCTGCTACGTTAGTGGCGGTACCAGTGTCTGCTGCTTAGTTCTGTTCGTGGCACCGTGGATAAAGAACACGCTAACGGGTGAGTCAGCTCAGAGAAGGCTACCCGGGAACTTGCTGTACTATTTTTGCAACCCTTCTGTGAGTCTTAAATGATTTCGAAATAAAAAGGTTTTTAAACTATGAGGATTCTGATACTCGTCTGGGTGGGAGTCCAGATTCTGCCTTCTTACAAGTTCCCAGTTGACGATGCCATCTACACACCTTGCTCTGAGCAGGAGGCATTGAAATCAGAGGTTCTCAAACTTAATGGTGCCTTGGAACACCTGGAAGGCTTTTAAAAGCTCAATGGCTGGGCCCTCCTCCCAGAGTTTCTGAGTCAGTAAGTCTGGGGTGGGGTCCAAGAATGTGCATTTCTAACAACTTCCCAGATGCTGCTGAAGTGCTGATGAGCTACGAATGGCTTTCACATTTTTAAAGGGTTGTCCAGGGGCCAGATGGCAGCTCAGCCCTGGCACATCAGCAAGGAAGCTGGACCCATCTGGGAAAGCCCTGGGATTGCATCCCGGGTCCTCCCTCTGCACGCTGGGTTGGCTGGCCAGGGCCACCCTTTGCCTGTTCCTCTGCTAACAAAGAGGGAAGTGTGGATCTGGCGTGAGGACCCTGTTGGTGATGCTTGCTGTTTGCCTGTCTCTTTCTCTGTCTCTCATGGAAGAAAAAAAGAAAAAAAAACTTAAAAAAGAACTTTTTAAAACAGGAATATGAAACAAAGAGTGTGGTCTTATAAGCCTAGAATAGTTACAGAAAATAGTTGTTGAGCCTGGACCCGTGCTGCTCGGGAGGAAGCTTTGAAAGGACACCAATACCTACATCCAGCCTCAGAGAGTCTGTCACGTGGCCTGGCCTGGGTCCGAGGCATTGCTACATTGAAATGTTCCTCCCCAGGGCTGATATGCAGCCAGCGTTGGGAATTACTGAACTGTAATTACTGCCTCAGGAAAAATCTCTCTCTTAAAGAAAGAAAAGCTGGCTGTGGAAGCACACGCCTGCAGTCCCAGCTACTCAGGAGGCAGAGGCCGGAGGCTTACAACACAGCAAGACTGTCTTAAACAGAACAAATATAAATCAATGTCCCCCTCTTACCTGTCCCCTCCCAAGTGAATACACACGAACACAGGATTGCACTTTAATAATAAGCACAAGGCCCACTGTGTGGTTTGAATCCCAACCTAAATGGCTTGAAAAAATTAATCACCCCAAATTTGAAATGAACAGAGTTAAGTGGAACTGTGAAGGGTGGCCTGAAACAGACTGGCGGGGACAGACAGGACCGGATGAAGGATCCAGGTAAGGTCCTCCTCACGTAGCCTGACAGGTCGCAGGGCACAGGGTACAGCTCCAGCCGGGGAAGGGAGAAAGGTGGAGGAGGCTGAGGAGTGGCGGTGGTATTGAGGGCCCTGAGGAAACACCACCAATGCCTCAAGCTCCATCACATGCCCAACATCTCCTGGTTGCCAAGTGAGCATAACTGGGCCCCGACCCTCTAGGATGGACCAACTCCTTCACCCTGCCACCCTTTGCCTGCTCCTCCACAACCAAAGAGGGAGGCTCCGCTCCAGCTTGCTCTCCTGGCCCAATGCTTCGGGGGCCTCCCCCCAGCCTCTCGGGAAAGGCGGGCTGGCCCTCGTACCTGTGCTCTCCTCGGCCTGATTGAAGCCACAGATCTGGCAGATGCTCTGCACCCATCTGTTCATGTCCTCCTCCGTCTCCGCCACCAGGTAGAAGGTGCGCTCGCTGGTCTTGATGTCGAACACGAAACTGTCCTGCAGCTCCTTCTTGTTGAAGGTCAGGCCTGCGTCCACCTGCTCACAGAAGTTCAGGTTGATGATGCGCAGGGGCTTCTTGGAGTGATCGTTCTTGTAGTATTCCAGAACATCTGGGTCCCCGCTCATCCGGCCGCTCCGCAGGATAAACCAGCGTTTCTTCCAGGCCTGGTTCCACCAGGAGGGCACAGGAAGAGGGGAAAAGTCATTAATCATCTCAAATTTTTTAATGAATTCAATTTTTTTTTAATTTGCCAGAGGATATGTATGCTTACTGGAGAGAGGGAGACAGAGAGCCCCCAATACAGTGTGGTCATGCTGTCATCCCTTCTCCAGTCCTTCCCAAACAAGTATGCACCCTATGACAAAACTCAAAAAAAATCGAATTGCTATGATTACCAATTTCTCTCTCTAGCCCATACCCATCTATCGAACCCCAGAGTCTTATATCCAACTGTTCACTCACAGCATCTCAGAATCCACGTGCTCAAAAGTGAGCTCCTGCTATCCCCCAGACCCATCCTTCCTGCGACCTCCCATCTCGGCAACTCCAGCCTCCAGTTGCACTCAGGCCAAAAACCTTGAAGTCACAGTTGACTCCTTCCTTTGATTCTCCACATCAAACCCATCAGCAAATCCTGTCGGTTCAAGACGTTCACAACATCCTCAGCCTGACTGCTCCTCCCCACCACCACCGTGGTTCGCCTGGCCTAGCTCACTGCTTTGCAGTCTCCTGCTCTCACACCCGCTCATCCTGCAGGCTACCCCCAATACTGGAGCCAAAAAGCAGGACATCGAGTAGGGCACGCCACCTCTCAGTGCTAAGTCTCCCACGGCTGCTCATCTCACGCCAGTGAAGTCCAAATGGCCTACAGCCCTAGGTGACTGGCCCTCACCTGCCGCCACATCTGACCAGCCTCTTCTGCCTGGCCACACTGGCCTTAAACAGTCCAGCAGCTCCTGCTTCATGGTCCTTATTCTGGTCATTCCCTCTGCCTGGAATGCACCTCTCCAGACACTCCCATTGCTTACTCTTTCTTTGAATCTTTATCCAAATGCCAGGTTACTAGAGAGGCTATCCCCATCCTTCAATACTCTTATCTGCTTTGCTGGTCTCACTAGCCTTTACACCTAAAATACCAGGGTTTTTTTTTTTTTTTTTACTGTCTGCACCCAACCCTCTGAATGTAAACTGCATCCTCAGTGCTTAGAATAGGGCCTGGCACATAGCTGGTGATCAATAAATATGCATTAAATGAACGAATGAGTTATTTTCTTCCATGAAGTCCTTATAGCAGCAGGTAGATCAAGGGAGGCCATAACTGGTGCCTAGTAGGCTTCGATGGAAATGAAAATTTAGGTGCAATCATGCAGAATATAGAGGTGAGTAAAACGGAAATGCATAAACTGTATTTAGTCACCTACAACCTTGTCCAGGCCACTGCTTTCAGAGCCGTGTCTGCTTGTGTGTGTGCACACAGACATGTGGGGAGTGGGGACCAGGGCACATTTTGAAAAGATAGCTCAGCTGTGTTTCAGTTAACCTACCCCCTTTGGAGCCCATCACTGTACAAAGAGCTGTCCCCAAGTGGCGGCCATTACTGTACAAAGAGCTGTCCCCAAGTCACCGGTGTGCAGGTTCAATCATAAACACACACACAGACACCCCCCTGACCTAGAAAACGTGTTACAGGTAATATCAGAGCCTGTCAGCCTCTGCTTCCAAGAAAGGGGTGCAGGCTGCTAAGTGCCTGACAAATGCAGAGCAAGCAAGACTATCTGGTCCAGTCCCAAAGCTGCACCTGCGGCCACAGCAACCTGCTCTCCAGTTCTACCTGTTAACAAAACTAGCAGTTTGGAGCAGGTACAGGCATCCTAAGCCAGGTACTGGCCTCACTGCCAGCCCCCCTGATACTCCGCACAAATGGACTTCTACTTCTGCTTTCAGAGGGGGCACATCTCAGGGACTTTTCCTGCTGGTGGATTTTTTTTGCTATAGGGCGTGTGTGTTCGCCAGACAGACAGAGAGAGACAGAGAGACAGAAAGCAAGAAATCACCCCCCAGGGGGATGGCCACGCTGCAGTCCCTTCTCCTCCATTCTC
>NW_006199316.1:1309086-1320798 GCF_000334495.1 Tupaia belangeri chinensis
CCTCCTCACGTAGCCTGACAGGTCGCAGGGCACAGGGTACAGCTCCAGCCGGGGAAGGGAGAAAGGTGGAGGAGGCTGAGGAGTGGCGGTGGTATTGAGGGCCCTGAGGAAACACCACCAATGCCTCAAGCTCCATCACATGCCCAACATCTCCTGGTTGCCAAGTGAGCATAACTGGGCCCCGACCCTCTAGGATGGACCAACTCCTTCACCCTGCCACCCTTTGCCTGCTCCTCCACAACCAAAGAGGGAGGCTCCGCTCCAGCTTGCTCTCCTGGCCCAATGCTTCGGGGGCCTCCCCCCAGCCTCTCGGGAAAGGCGGGCTGGCCCTCGTACCTGTGCTCTCCTCGGCCTGATTGAAGCCACAGATCTGGCAGATGCTCTGCACCCATCTGTTCATGTCCTCCTCCGTCTCCGCCACCAGGTAGAAGGTGCGCTCGCTGGTCTTGATGTCGAACACGAAACTGTCCTGCAGCTCCTTCTTGTTGAAGGTCAGGCCTGCGTCCACCTGCTCACAGAAGTTCAGGTTGATGATGCGCAGGGGCTTCTTGGAGTGATCGTTCTTGTAGTATTCCAGAACATCTGGGTCCCCGCTCATCCGGCCGCTCCGCAGGATAAACCAGCGTTTCTTCCAGGCCTGGTTCCACCAGGAGGGCACAGGAAGAGGGGAAAAGTCATTAATCATCTCAAATTTTTTAATGAATTCAATTTTTTTTTAATTTGCCAGAGGATATGTATGCTTACTGGAGAGAGGGAGACAGAGAGCCCCCAATACAGTGTGGTCATGCTGTCATCCCTTCTCCAGTCCTTCCCAAACAAGTATGCACCCTATGACAAAACTCAAAAAAAATCGAATTGCTATGATTACCAATTTCTCTCTCTAGCCCATACCCATCTATCGAACCCCAGAGTCTTATATCCAACTGTTCACTCACAGCATCTCAGAATCCACGTGCTCAAAAGTGAGCTCCTGCTATCCCCCAGACCCATCCTTCCTGCGACCTCCCATCTCGGCAACTCCAGCCTCCAGTTGCACTCAGGCCAAAAACCTTGAAGTCACAGTTGACTCCTTCCTTTGATTCTCCACATCAAACCCATCAGCAAATCCTGTCGGTTCAAGACGTTCACAACATCCTCAACCTGACTGCTCCTCCCCACCACCACCGTGGTTCGCCTGGCCTAGCTCACTGCTTTGCAGTCTCCTGCTCTCACACCCGCTCATCCTGCAGGCTACCCCCAATACTGGAGCCAAAAAGCAGGACATCGAGGAGGGCACGCCAAGTCTCCCACGGCTGCTCATCTCACGCCAGTGAAGTCCAAATGGCCTACAGCCCTAGGTGACTGGCCCTCACCTGCCGCCACATCTGACCAGCCTCTTCTGCCTGGCCACACTGGCCTTAAACAGTCCAGCAGCTCCTGCTTCATGGTCCTTATTCTGGTCATTCCCTCTGCCTGGAATGCACCTCTCCAGACACTCCCATTGCTTACTCTTTCTTTGAATCTTTATCCAAATGCCAGGTTACTAGAGAGGCTATCCCCATCCTTCAATACTCTTATCTGCTTTGCTGGTCTCACTAGCCTTTACACCTAAAATACCAGGTTTTTTTTTTTTTTTTTTTTTTTTTTTTTACTGTCTGCACCCAACCCTCTGAATGTAAACTGCATCCTCAGTGCTTAGAATAGGGCCTGGCACATAGCTGGTGATCAATAAATATGCATTAAATGAACGAATGAGTTATTTTCTTCCATGAAGTCCTTATAGCAGCAGGTAGATCAAGGGAGGCCATAACTGGTGCCTAGTAGGCTTCGATGGAAATGAAAATTTAGGTGCAATCATGCAGAATATAGAGGTGAGTAAAACGGAAATGCATAAACTGTATTTAGTCACCTACAACCTTGTCCAGGCCACTGCTTTCAGAGCCGTGTCTGCTTGTGTGTGTGCACACAGACATGTGGGGAGTGGGGACCAGGGCACATTTTGAAAAGATAGCTCAGCTGTGTTTCAGTTAACCTACCCCCTTTGGAGCCCATCACTGTACAAAGAGCTGTCCCCAAGTCACCGGTGTGCAGATGCAATCATAAACACACACACAGACACCCCCCTGACCTAGAAAACGTGTTACAGGTAATATCAGAGCCTGTCAGCCTCTGCTTCCAAGAAAGGGGTGCAGGCTGCTAAGTGCCTGACAAATGCAGAGCAAGCAAGACTATCTGGTCCAGTCCCAAAGCTGCACCTGCGGCCACAGCAACCTGCTCTCCAGTTCTACCTGTTAACAAAACTAGCAGTTTGGAGCAGGTACAGGCATCCTAAGCCAGGTACTGGCCTCACTGCCAGCCCCCCTGATACTCCGCACAAATGGACTTCTACTTCTGCTTTCAGAGGGGGCACATCTCAGGGACTTTTCCTGCTGGTGGATTTTTTTTGCTATAGGGCGTGTGTGTTCGCCAGACAGACAGAGAGAGACAGAGAGACAGAAACCAAGAAATCACCCCCCAGGGGGATGGCCACGCTGCAGTCCCTTCTCCTCCATTCTCCTCTTGGGATCCTGGGCATGCACGCACACGCGCCCAGCGTGAGTTTTAAGCCACTGGGTCCAGGATGCGAACCGCGGTCGACCACGTGGGAGTCCAGCGACATAGCCATTACGCTAACTGCTGGTCCCCCTGATGATGCATTTTGACATCATTATCACAGATATTTTTATATTTGTCCCTCCCCAACTAGACTTTGCTGATATTCCTTTTTTTAAAAAGAATTATTTATTATGGGACCAGAAGATGTCATAATGGTTATATTGCTGGACTCCCACATAGGAGACTGTGATTCAAGTCCCAGACCCAGCAGCTTAAAACTCACACCAGGCACATGAGCATGCATGCCCCAAATCCCAAGACGAGAATGGAGGAGAAGGGATTGTGGTGTGGTCATCATCCCAGGGGGTGATTTCTCACTTTCTGTCTCTCTTTCTTTCTGGAAATCACACACTCTCTATAGCAAAAATCTCTCTCTCTCTAAAAAAAAAAAGAATGATTTATCTTATAATATTTATTATTATTTTAATTTGACTAGAGAGACAGAGAAAGAGAAAATGAGAAAGCAAACCTCCAGGTCTAGAACACAAACCATGGTTGACCACATGGGAGTTCAGTGTCCTAACCCACCAGGCCACTTGCCAGCCCCCAACTAGACTTTGAACAAGGGTCTCTGTCACTGGACCTTTTTACCTCACCGTCTTGTGTATGTTTCCTTCCTCCCTCCCTCTCTCTGTTTCCTTGTATCCATCCATCCACCCAACCAACACTTCCTTAGTGCTTAGGCTAAGTATGCTCCAGGCATTGCTCTTGATACTGGGGACACGGGGTGAATTTCTGATCTCACAGAACTTACAGGTGCACAACAAATTACTTCTCCAAAGGTACCACATAATCGCATGACTTCTCGTGTTTGCATAAGCCGTGTTTTCTGCCTGGACTGTCTTCGCCTTACCTCATCCATCTGGAAAATTCCTACATCCCCTCAGTGGCAGATCAAGCATCACCTTTCCACTATCTTTGCTAATTTCCCACAAGTAGAAGCTGGTGCTACTGCTTGGGTTCTCTCCATAATCAGTGCTTTCCCCCGTTTGGCATTTCTTCCCCGACTTTAGTATTTCAATTGCTGAAATGTCTTTCTCCCCTTTCAGCCCTGTGCATCTTGAGGGTAGGGTCCTGTGAGGCCATCAGCTACTTGGCAGAGTGTTTAACACATATGGGAACTCAGTAAAGCTCTGTTAACATTTTTTTTAGCCGCTGAATATGTTAATGTATTTAAACTAATGAGTGCAATTTAAAAACGTAAGTAAGCTTTTACAGTAGGAAGTAGGAAAGGAAGATAGCGAGAGAATAATAGAAAAATGAATAAGATATAGACACACAGTAAATTCTCAATGATGTTAGTTCTTCACATCTTGTTCTTTTCAGTTTGCTAAGTGATCATGTATTAAATTTTTATAAGGGGGACCAGCAGTTAGCATAATGGCTATATCGCTGAACTCCCATGTAGTCAACCGGACCTGGTGGCTTAAACTCATTCTGGGTGTGTGTGTGTGCATGCCCAAGATCCCAAGAGGAGAATGGAGGAGAAGGGATTGCGGCGTGGCCATCCCCCCTGGGGGGTGGTTTATCACTTTCTGTCTCTCTGTCTCTCTCGGTCTTTCTGGAGATACAATGCCCCCTGTAGCAAAAAAAAAAAAAAAAAAACTCTCAAAAAAATTTTTTTATAAGGAAATCTGTAAGTTTCAGCTGAAAAGTGTCCTGTGATACACAAATGAAACATACTATTGGGTTGCTGACACATAATGCAAGGAGAACATGGGAGCCCGAGTTACGCATGTGCTTATTATTAGGAAGAAAGCTTTTTCAGGCCTGTACTCTTATCTACACAAATGTCATATGAAAACTAACTCAAAATGTACTGTGGATTTAAATGTTAAATATTAATAGATTTCAGCAACCTATAAAAAACACATAATGGGCTTACAAATGTCATATGAAAACTAACTCGAAATGTACTGTGGATTTAAATGTTAAATATAAATAGAATTCAGCAACCTATAAAAAACACATAATGGGCTTTATTCCAAGGAGGTAAGTATACCTCAATGTTTGAAAATGATCAATGCAGTCCACTGTATTAACAGACTAAAAAGGAAAAAAATCACCCAGTCCTATCACTCAATATAGGATAATTTTTTTTTTTCAGTTTAGGATAAAATTTTGACAAAATTGAATACCCGTTCATGATAAAATCTCTCCAATAAAAACAGGAATAAAGGGCAAGTCCTCCACTTTGATGAAGAGCATCAACAAAAGGCCTACATAATATGGCCAACAAAATCTAAAGAACGTTTGGCTATAGGTCACATGCACTCACTGCACACAGAGAGCAAGAGGGGAAAGTGAGAAATCACCTCCTGGGAGAATGACCAGGCTCTAATCCTTTCTCCTCCAATCTCCAGTCTCCTCTTGGGACTTTGGGTATGCACACACATGTGCCCAGAGTGTTTTCAGGTTGCTGGGTCTGGGACTTAAACCATGTAGTCAGTCACTTGGGATCCAGGATACCTGCCCACCCCAGGTGTAAAAGAAATTTAATGGAAGAAAGATGCTTTTTCAACAAATGATGCTGAAGTAACTAGGTATTCACTACAGGGGACCTCAGTCTGTTTTATACCTTTTACAAAAACAAACTCAAAATGAACAATGGACTTAAATGTAAATTGTAAAACTAAAAAACATTTACAAAAAATAGCTGGCAATGTTTGGGATCTAGAGTACTTCCCATGATAAATCAGTAAGTCCCTTCTATAGAATCCATTAAAGCGAGCTACACATTCTGCTTAATGTTTCGGCAGATAAAGAAACAAGACCCAAATACTCCTTTCAAGTAATTTAAAATATTTACAACACTGCAGGAAGGCACTAATACATATCCCTAAAATAAGCAGATTTCTAGAAGTATCATAAAAGACAGACATAATGCAGTATTATACCACTGATGGAGGGAATCAAACTTTTAGGAAGAGAAGGAGAAGGGAGGGATGAGAAGGGAGAAATGAATGAATAGGAAGGAGAAAGGTGGGGTTTGATAGGTGGTTTTAGAAAAGAAGAAGAACATGACATTTTCTCTCTTTTTAAAATCATTTTTCTTTTTGTAAGGGCACACATTATGACCACGGCCTGGGCATGGAAAAAGATAGGACAAATTCAGAGAAGGTGGAAGGTGGGACTTTTCCATGTGAGAATCCAGCGCCGCGACTACCATGCCACCTGCTGGTCCCACTATTCTACATCTCTGCTTTCGGAACAAAGTCAGAATTTGTGTCTAGGATCAGGAGTATGCCCCCACCTTCTCTGATGAAACAGAAGTGACTGTTTTCCTTTTGTACCCAAATCCAGTCAGAAAACAAATTGTTTCATAACCACCCAGACCACACACACAAGATGTGGCTACACACATGACTCGGACGTTGCATCACTCCTAGCTGCTGGGCAGGGAGTGAATGTCATGTGAACCTGTCTCTGTCCTTCGGGTTAGACCCCAAGGCCTCTGAACATGTTGAACGAGGCCATGATGTCCTCCTGTCGCTCTTGGCACCCAGAAAACTATCGCTAGTGAAGCGAATTCCTATCGCTAATGACGCGACTTGGAATCCTATCACACCAGGAGTTGTGAGATTTTGCCCGAGTCATTATCACAGTGTTCTGGTGATGTGTGCAAGAGCCATTTGATTTCCTTCTGGTGACTGCACATACTATGGATAAGCAGATGCTGGGTTTTCTAGAACTTTCTAAAGCAATGGTCCAAAGCAGGCAGTTATCTTGGGAGCTGGATAATACTTAGCACTGGAGGTTTGGAAGAAGAGATAGCCTAGGCCAGGGGCTGGCACACCTTCTCTATAAATGGCCAGGTAAAACATGTCCTTTAGGCCACGTAGTCTGCCACAGTGAGGAGAGTCTGTGGTGGTATGAAGGCAGACGACAGTAAGCAAGCAGGCATGGCTGAGTTCTAATAAAAATATTCAGAAAAAGGGACAGTGGGTAGGATTTGTTTGCTAAGCCCTGCCTCAGTTTTGGATGACAGGGTTGGGTAGGGAGACTGTGGGCTCAAGGAAAGGGTCAGTAGATGGGTAGGCCTCTTTCAGTCTACACACACACACACACACACACACGTACATACACACACGTACACACACATATACACACACACACTTTTATTAATGAGAAAGGATACAGAGTGCTTTTTTTAAAAGAATTATTTTTGTTTATTATCATCATTATTCTTCAATGTGCTATGATACACATGTGTTCACCAGAGACAGAGTGAAAAAGTGAGAAAGTAAGCCACCAGGTACAGGGCTGGAACCGTGGTCAACTATATGGGAGGAGAGCACCCCAAAACCATGCCACCTGCTGCTATGTTTTAATTGCTAGAGGGCACATATATGTGTGTGTGTGAGAGAGAGAGACTTCCGATGAGGACTGGCCATGCTGCAATCTAGTTTCCTCCCTGTCAGGATTTGGGGCACACACGTACACACACCCAGCTTGTTTCTCAAGTCACCAGGGCGGGGGCTGGAACTCAGTCAGCCCTGTGGCATCTGGCTCCCTTAATCACTAAGGTACAGAGCTGGCCCGAGACAGGCATTTTGACAGGGTCTCAGCATTTCACAGTCATCTCACTCCAGCCTCTCAGCCAGCCAAGATTACAGGCAGGCACTGCCTTACCTGGTGTGTGCAGGTTGGTCTAGAAGCCGAACTAGGACCTTCCATGTGGCCCCAGCGTCATGCAGTGGTGCTCCTCAATCTGAACCCCCGTGGCTGAGCCCCTTGCATACATATATTTTTAAACTTCTTTTGTTTTTTGAGAGAGAGATTTTTGCTATATAGGGCATGTGAGCTCACTGGAGAGACAAAGACAGAGAGACAGTAAGTGAGAAATCACCCCCCCCCCCGTAAGGAGGGCCACTCCACAATCTCTTCTCCTCCAGTCTCCTCTCGTGATCTGGGCATGCACACACACACGCCCGATGTGAATTTTAAGCCTCCAGGTATAGGACTTGAACTGAGGTCGACTACACGGGAATCCAGTGATACAATCATTATGCCATCTGTTGTTCCCCGCCCCTTACCTATTTCTTTCTTTCTTTCTTTTTTCCCTACCCTGCCCTCTCCCCACCTTACATATTTTTAACAAGGGAAATCTGATATGGTAACATCTCATTTAATTGGACAACTCAGATTCTTGAAAATGGAAAGATGTGTTCTAACTGGAACCTTCTTTAGTTTTAGCCTTGACAGTTGAAAATATTTCTAAAACTCCAGAATCTTCTGCTCTACCTCAGGTATTATGCCAAAGATGACACAACTCTTCTTTGATGACTAAGGACTTCTCAGGCCCTCAAATCATCTCTCCAGATATCAAATCTCATAAGCCCTGCAGCGAAAGTTGTCGAAGGCGTGAGACATTTCGTGGAAGAGGGTTTTGCGTAACTCCTAGAAACGGGTGTGTCCCTTTAACTTCCCTCTTTCTGATGAGGGTAAAGCAAAAAACTGCCACCAAACCAGGAGACTGCTGTCATGGAAAGGTTAGAGTTAAATAGACACTAGCGAGTTTCTGGATGATACCAATAAACTTAACATATTAGTCAGGGATATTAAGAACAGAATATTGCATTGGTATCTTCAAAAAACTCTCTGCTCTAATAAAACAATAGTCACTAGCGGCTAGAGAACAAGGTCGTGAGAAAGAAGGGGTTGTTGCAGTGCCACCACCATTCCTCCCAGCCTCGGGCTCTGTGCGTCTCGCAGAGCTTCCAGCAGAGCCATGCTGGGACAGAGTATTTGGAGGTTCACGACCTCCGTGGTCCGTAGGAGCCACTATGAGGAGGGCCTGGGGAAGAATCTGCCATTTTCAGTGGAAAGCTAGCATCGGTTACTCGTTCTGATGACTTTGCACTGTGGATCTGGATTTGCTGCACTTTTCTTTATAGTAAGACACTACTGAAGAAATGAGGATGTTTTAAGTCACCCATTTAATAGATATAAAGAACATTTCAAGAGGTGCAGTCTCAGTCTCTGAAAAATGGATCAAACTCTTAAACTCATAGCATACTGAGCATATTTGTAAATAAACTGATGACCTGAAAAAATAAAACGGTAGTCACCAGTAATACACACACACAAACACACACACACACACACACACACACACACACACACGTCTCACTGAGGTTACAGGTGGAGGTGTGGTTCGAGCTGGAGCTCCCACAATGACACAGAGACCTGCTCTGACTCCCGAGCATGCTCTGTACAGTTCCCTCCTGATCCGTTTCAGCATGAAGTACACAAGGCCAATGCATCCTGAAACAGGAAGAGTCCCGCGGGGCAGTGCGAGCGTCACACTCCCTGGGAGGAGCTCTTTCTGAGTGAGGACGGGCTTTTTGCTATCCTTCCTCCAGGAACTGTTCAACTACTCTGACCTGAGGGACGTCACACTCTGAGGAATAAAAGGGCAGAGGTGGGCTACCGCCACGCGGCGCGTGCTCTCCACCCACTGCCACGTTAATCCTCAAATCAACGCTGCAAATGAGGGCCCCTTGGTACAGGCGAGGAAAATGAAGCTCACAGAGATTAAACAACGTGGGGAGGTCACAGCCCCAGTCCCTACGGGGCAGGGGGACGGCCCAGAAAGCGCGGGAGCTGCCGACTACACTCAGAGACAGTGAACATCACTCAAGTTCACAGCTGACCGGCCGAGGCAGATGGCAACCGTGGAACTAGAATTGAGGTCTCGGCTCTTACTTCAAAATGATTTCCACTCCTCCAATGCAAATTCCCTAGGAGAAGGCAGTCTATTTAGTTCCTCTGAGTAATCACATCTCTGTCTCCCCATGTTTCTGTGCTGCCAGGAACTGTAGCTTGCCCAGACGGGCCCACTCGGAGGCCAGGAACTTGTGCATCTCTAGGACCGAGCACAGTATGGGGTGCTTGCTATGCTCTTCAGAATTCCAGTGACAGCTATTGCCAAGGGAACACAGGGAAAGGATGGCTGACTGCTGCATTTTGGAAAAACAAACCAAGCAAACCTCTCAGTCAGGTGTCCACTACTATAACATCCTCCTCTCCTGGGCAAGAATGTACAGAGACACCATAACCACCAAGATCTGGACACGCTCCTGTCCTTCATGAGAAGCTAACTCTGACTCCAACTATGAGCTTCAGGGGTAAGTTAGGGAAGTCCAGATGAAGCCAGTTAGCACATTCGCCCTGTAAGTCAGAGTGACTGGGTATCCACACTCGCTCAAGTCATTTTTTTTTTTGGTTTTTTTTTTTTTTTTTTTTTTTGCTATAGGGTGCATGTGCTCACCAGAGAGTGAGAATGTGAGAAATCATCCCCTAGGGGGATGGTCACGCCACAATCCCTTCTCCTCCACTCTCTTCTTGAGATCTTGGGCACACATGCATACGTGCCCAGCGTTAGTTTTAACCCACTGGATCTGGGACTTGAACTGTGGTCGACTACGCGGGAGTCCAGTGATGTAACCATTATGCCATCTGCTGGTCCCTTAAATGTGCTTGTCATTAAGATTCGACTCGAGGACGTTTGCTTGTTACTCATACTGGGTTCTCTCTGGACGAGCATTCTGATGTTAGGAGCCTGAAATTGCCCAGACCACTATTTGGAGTCTAAAAACAGCCAACCCAGAGTTAAAAGATGGATCCTGACAAAAAGTGTGTGTCCTATATCAAGTTGATCCTGAAGCTAGATTTTCCTGTTCGATTTTTTTTTTCCAATTTTCCCATGAAGTTATTTTTAAAATTTAAATTTATTTATTTACATTCATTCACTATACATCATTACAGCATACAAAATGAGATTTCCCATTCAGAATACACTGTATATTAGCTCAGTCAAGCACATCAACATACGTGTTATGGTCAACAAATAATTTTCCATTTCTTGTTTCCTGTTGTATATTTTGCTTTTTTTGGCCATCCTCGATTCCCTATCTCTTACCCTCTGCCGTGTCTCATCCTCCTCCCACACTGTCGCTGGTATCCATGGTTGCTTTCTATGCCCCCCCATTTTATTGATTTGCTAATGAACTTTAATTAATCTAAATATTTCCAATAGCAAGTGCAGCTAATATATACATATCCATGAACACAGGTCTGACTTTAGGCATAAACTTCAGTGAGTAAAATGAACATACTATAAAGTAGCACCTAGCTGGGGCTAGGGCTTACTACAGTCATCATTTTAATTAAGTAATGTACATTCATCCCCTAATCATCGTCACAGCATACAAAAAGTGTTTTCCCATCTAGAATATACTGCAATATACTGCATAGTGGCTTAATCATGTATGCTATCATAAATAATTTTCCATCTCTAGTTTCATATATGTGTGTGTGTGTTTATATATATTTATTTCCCCCCTATTTCTCACCCTCTGCCATTTCTCACCCACCTCCCACACTATCTCAGGTGTCTACAGTTGTTTCCCATTCCTTTTTTTCCCCCACATTTTATTGATTCACAAAATTTCTTAAATAATCTAACTACTTTCAATAGTTAGTTCCTCTGACATAGAGAGATCTGTGAATACAGTCTGATTTTAGGCATGAAACTCTGAGTAGAATGAATATACTATAAGGTAAGCACCTAACTAGGGCTATATAGCTTAACTGCAGTCATCAAATAGGTATTTCTAATGCTTTTTTTTTTCTTCTGAAAATTTTTTTTTAATTTACATTCATTCCCTGAGCATCATCACAACATTCTAAATGTGATTTCCCATCTAGAATGTACTGTATAGTGGCTTAGTAATGCATGTTCTCATCCATAATATTCCATTTCTACTTTCATATATATGTTTTTTTACCCCATGTCTAGCCCTCTGCCCTATTCCACTCTCTTATTACACTATCTCTGCTGTCTACGGTTGTCTTCAATCCCTTTTCCCCCAACATTTTGTTGGTCACACAATATCATAAGTAATCTAACTACTTTCAATAGCAAGATCAGCCGATGGTTTCAAGAAAAGCGGTTTTGAACTGGTAAGGATATTTCTTTGAAACTTAAAGCCTAGAAACAGGTTAGTATTCTGTTCAAATAGTAGGAACATGAATCTATTGATAGCTGAAGACAGGACAAAAGTCCTTAAAACC
>NW_006199316.1:1320932-1323541 GCF_000334495.1 Tupaia belangeri chinensis
ACAGAAAGCGAGAAATCACCCCCCAGGGGGGATGGCCACGGCGCAATCCCTTCTCCTCCATTCTCCTCTCAGGATCTCGGGCACACACGCACACTCACCTGGTGTGAGTTTTAAGCCACCAGGTCTGGGACGTGAACCGTGGTCGACTATGTGGGAGTCCAGTGACATAGCCATTATGCTAACTGCTGGTCCCTCTCTTGCCAATCTTAGTAGCTTGTCTTTGTCTGTGGTTTTGGTCAGTCTGGCTATAATGTGTCTTGGAGAAGATCTTCTTGGGTCGATTCTATTTGGGGTCCTTTGTATTTCTTGGGTCTGGATCTTTGAGTGCCTCTCTAGGTTTGGAAAGTTTTCTTGCAGGATTTTATGGAATAGATTATCAATGCCCTGATGAATCTCTTCGCCTTCTGGAATGCCAATTATCTGGATGTTTGGACGTTTGATGGTATCTAGTACTTCCAAGTATATTATTCTCAAATTTTTGGGCAATTTTCTCAGTCTTTGAGGTGAATTTTTCTAGGCCAGCAATTTTCTCCTCTACACCTGAGATTCTATTTTCTGTATGATCTAGTCTGCTTTCAAGAGAGATTTTGACTTCCTGTATTATAGTCTTCATTTCTAACAGTTCCATTTGATTCTTTTGTAAATTGTGTAATTCCTCTTTTAGACTTTGCAAGAAATTTCCTCACTTCCTGGAATTTGTCAGCTCCTTTTTCCTTTCTTTTCTGGAGTTCATTGTCTCTCTTCTCTTCATTATTATGAATGTTCTAAATTCTTTATCAGACATTTCCATGATTTCCATTGAACTGTGTGTGGATGAAGAGGAGTTATTCTTTTCCCTTGGAGGAGAGCTATTTTCTTGCTTTCCTGTATTTCTTGTGGTCCTGTGGTGATTTCTAGTCATCTGATGGAAAGTGTGTTTCTTCCCAAACTTGAAGTTCAGTCACGTGAGTTTGTGGGCTGGAGACTGAATTATCAGTGGAAAATTTTCATTTCTCCTATTCCCTGGAATCACTAGTTCTCAGTAGCCATGAAGGTGTCTTCTGAGGCCTGCTCTCTTGCCTCTCCTCTTCCTGTTTGATTTTTTTTAGCTTAGAGGACTCAACAAACTCTTCTCATTCAAGGCAACTCAAGGCACTCTTAGATCAACACAGGTTTCATGCATGTGTCCTGTACTGAAACCCAGAACCAATGATCTGCCACAGAGTAACTTAGGGGCCTTCCCATGTGTCCTGGTCATATCTACTATTCAATTATCTTTCTGTTTCCTTCACTTCCTGTTTGTTTTCCATTAGTATTTACTCCCAGCAACATACACACACGCTCCCTCCCTCCTTCCAATCACTCAGTCAAAACCCATGAAGCCTATTAGTACCAAGCTCTTCGGGATTTCATGATCTATGGAAAGGATGTACAGGTACAGACTACAGGTACAGACTACAGGTCACTGAGTACATGGAGGTCAGAGCTCGGACAGTGGTACGAACGAAGGTCTGCGGGTGTTCAGAGGGGAGAACGACTTTGTCGGAGCACTTGGACCAAGTTTGACTGGAAAGGTGACACCTGTAAAAAGTTTTGGTCTTTGTGTGTGTGTGTGTGTGTGTGTGTTTAGTTTTTGCTATTTGGTGTGTATGCTTGCGGGGGGTGGGGGAGAGAGAAATCATTTTCCTGGGGGAACAGCCATTTTGTAATCCCTTTTCCTTCATTCTCTTGGGATTTTGGGCATTCATGCACATGTGCCTGGCATAATTTTCTTTTCTTTCTTTCTTTTTTTTTTTTTTTTGAGAGATTTTTGCTATAGGGCACGTGCACTCACCAGAAAAAGAGACAGAAAGTGAGAGATCATCCCCCTGGGGGAATGGCCACACCACAATCCCTTCTCCTCCATTCTCCTCATGGGATCTTGGGCATGAACATGCACCCAGTGGGAGTATAAGCCACCGGGTCCGGGACTCGAACCACGGTCAACTAACATGGGAGTCCAATGTCATAGCCATTTTGTCAACTGCTGGTCCCAACACCCGACATGATTTTCAAGCTGCCAGTTCTGGGACTTGAACCACAAAGTCAGCCATGTGGGATCCAATTGCCTTGACCTCTATGCCAACTGTTGGACCAGGATGTGGAGAGTTTTGCTCGTTGAATAAAATTGCTGGAGAAAGAACTTTTCTTGTAAAGGCAACAATATAAGTACAGTTGGCTATTGTTATTCCTGGTATTACGATCTGTGAGTTTGGGATAAACACTGAATTAGTGAATGCCAAGTCATTTCTCTAGGGGAAATATGGGGCTAGATTCCTGTAAGCCTCTGGTCCCATTTTTATCAGTTGGTCAGTACATAGCCTTGGTTGATGTGTGTGTCTGTTGAAAGATTTCCTATTTAGTATATACTGCTGGTTCAATAAGATAGTCCCCCAGCACTCTCACTCCTGCTTAAACAAAGCCTTTCTTTTGGAGAAGTTTTTGCTATAGGGCGCGTGCGCTCGCCAGACAGACAGAGAGAGACATAAAGACAGAAAGCAAGAAATCACCGCCCAGGGGGGATGGTCACGCCGCAATCCCTTCTCCTCCATTCTTCCCTCGGGATCTTGGGCACGCACGCACATGCGCCC
>NW_006199316.1:1323627-1348457 GCF_000334495.1 Tupaia belangeri chinensis
CACCGGGTCTGGGACACGAACCGCGGTCGACTACGTGGGAGTCCAGCGACATAGCCATTACGCTAACTGCTGGTTCCCAACAACACCTTTCTTTCTTTCCTTTTTTTTTTTTGGAGAGGTTTTCGCTATAGGGCGCATGTGCTCGCCAGACAGACAGAGAGAGACATAGAGACAGAAAACAAGAAATCATCCCCCAGGGGGGATGGTCACGCCGCAGTCCCTTCTCCTCCATTCTCCTCTCGGGATCTTGGGCACATATGCACATGTGCCTGGCGTGAGTTTTAAGCCACCGGGTCCGGGACGCGAACCGCGGTAGACTACGTGGGAGTCCAGCGACATAGCCATTACGCTAACTGCTGGTTCCCCCCAACAAAGCCTTTCTAACATGTGCTGTTCTCTTAAGGCACATCACAGCCCTCCTGTGCTAAGGTGTGCCAGACAATAGCTCTGCACTGAGGATCATCTTATATAGCAAAATCACTAAGAAAAAGGACAAAACTGCAAAAACATGACATTAAATAGGCCACAGAAAAGACAGTTGTTTATAGTATAAGAGCTGGAAAAAAGGAAAGCAGAGCACTGCCTTCTTCCCTCTCAGCTGGACACAGGCATGTCAGAGGACTCAAAAGTTTAACAGCTTTTCACGTTCGTCTCTCTGTGACTGACTGTGAAAGCTTGGCTGTGACATTTTAAGCTGCTATAATAAAACACCTTACACTAGGTGATTTAAAAACAACAGAAATGTATTGCTTACAGTTCTGGAGACTGGAAAGCCCAAAATAAAGGTATGTCTGTAACAGGTGGCACCTTTGATGTGCCCTCACATGAATTAAGAGGAAACAGATTCCTCAAGATTTTTTTTTTTTTAAATTTTGCCAGAGGATTCATGTACTTGCCAGAAAGAGACAGAGACGGAGAGGGATAGAGAAAGTACTCCCCAATGTGGTGTAGTCATGTCACAATCCCTTCTTCATTTCTCTATCCTGTCGGGATGCTCATCTAAGATCCCGAAAGGAGGAGAAGTGGAGGAGAAGGGATTGCAGCATGATTATTCCCATAGGGGTGCTCTCTCACTTTCCCTCTCTGTCTCTGGCAAAGTAAAATATGAATAAAAATAAAAAACTTGAGAACTCCTCCACAGACCAATAACATACTTTTAGCATTTGTTAACTAATAAAGATGAGCTAGTACAAATTAATTTTTTAAAAATCTGCATATGTGGAGGGGGGTACAAATTCATGGAAAACACTTAGTCCATAAACAATGACATGAAATGGGATGTGTGTTTGAAGGACCCAGGACAGAGTGGCCTACCACTTGGGCACTACCATCCTGTGGCCTGGGGAGGAGTCAGGCAGCGGGAACAGCATGTGTTAAGGCCCCGAGGAGGGTGAGCGCTCGGCTCAAGGGAGGAGCCATCAGGAAGTCACGGCTAGACGGGTGAGCAAGGTGGGAAGGCAGACTGTGCCATTTTATAAAGCTTAGATTTTATCTCAACAGGGACATAATTAAATCAACGCATGGGCAGCTGAGGAAAGAAGCTTGAGAACAAGGGAGTCTGAGACTTTTTGTACTACACATCTTGGTACCAGCAGATGGCATAGCGGTTATGTCACTGGACTCCCACACGGCCGACTGTGGTTCAAGTCCTGGACTTGGTGGGCTGAAAATTATACCGAGCATGTGTGCCTCCCAAGATCCCAGGAGGAGAAGGAGGAGAAGACTGTGGAGTGGCCATTCTCCCTGGGGGGGGTGATTTCTCACTTTCCCTCTCATTGTCTCTCTCTCCCTGCAGCCAGTACATGCATCCTAAGGCAAAAACCTCCAAAAGAAAAAAAAAATAACATCCTATGTGTTTACGGACACAAGCACAGACATGCAGTGTACACACAGACATGTGATCTACGGTTGCTTAGAAAAGCATCCAAATTGCTACCAAAGATTCCGTGCTAAGGAAATGGGTCTGTAAGAGAAGAGATACCAGGGACTGCTCTACTCCAGAGACGTCTGTATTTCTACATAAACGGAGCACGAGTACACTGAATGTTTTAACACTTTTCCACAGTTCAAATTTTTTTAAAGAATTAATTTTATTTTACTTTATTCATTTTTACTTATTTTAATTTGACCAGAGATGGGGGGAAGAGAGAGAGAGAGAGAGAAAGAGAGGAATCAAGCCACCAGGTCTAGGACCTGAACCGCAGTCAGCCATGTGGGAGTCCAGGGCCCTTAACCACCACACCACTTGCTGGCCCCACAGTTCAAATTCTGTAAGATCATTCTGGCCTAGAGCAATTAGACGAAGTGGGGCGATAGTGGAGTAGAGGGCCCAGAAAGGACTGCTCAAGAAACAATGGTAACTGGGAGCAGTGTGGCGGCAAAGGGCGTCCATGTTCCAGGTACATTTCAGAGGCTGACACGACCACGCTCGGTGATGGAGTGAACATTCAGGGAAAGACGAATAAAGAAAGACTTCGACCTCTCCAGCTTGAGCAAGTAGGTGGGCTGGCTGCGTTGGGATGTATGAAGGCGGGGAAGAGAGTGGGTGACGTCTCTCTGCCAAGTCTAGGATGGTGCATTTTACCCACTGCCTGTCCATAACCCACCAAAGACAAAGGGGCAGGATGAATTTGACATGTGTGAGAGGGAGAGGGTCACATCTGGGAAACTGAAGAGCCTTGTATCAGTAATTACACTGACTCGGTTCTACGAGATTGATTCCCCAAAGACCAGGTCAATCTTTCTGCAGGACTCAGAATCCATTAGTGGAATTACTCCCACTGACAGAGCAGAGAAAGAAGGTCATTCCCTGGAGGGACCGTCCTTTCAGGGACCTCACTTTCATGTCCTTCAGAGCGCTGATCTAAGCTATATTTAAAGCAATGAATTAGGTGAAGGTTACCAGGGAAAACCAGGGCAGACTTGGGAGAAGGGTAGATAAATAATGGCCATGAATTAGTTAAACTCTCTCCTTTCATCTGAGACAAAGGCTTTTCTCATTAGTCCCTCCAACTCCCCAGGGATCTGGCTCCAGAGTTTCTCAAACACACACCTGATTGTGCTACTTCTTGCTTTAAGTCTTTCATTAGCTCACCACTGTCTCCAACAGTGAGAGTCTGGAGTACACTGGGATCACTAGGACTGGACACCTGTTCAAAATGCAGATGCCCAGGTCCCAGCCTCAATAGAGATTCAGACTCGGGAGGTCTGGAGTGGAGTCCAGGTACACGAATATCACTTAACCACCACGGACCGTCCACCGACCCCACTTGGAGAAAAAGCACACTGAGCTGTTCATGCTGGCTGCAAAGATGCGGTGTGGACTCAGTGTGCTGCATTGGATGAGTAGCAGTGGGTCAGGAGTTTGGAGATGTGGGCTGTACTTCTAGTTCCTTCTCTGGCATGCCAACCTGTGGGGAAAACGCCTCCCTGCTCTGGGCCGTGCTTCCCCCCGCCCTGTAACATACTGGTGCTGACTCTGTTGTTCTCCCCCTTGGTTTCGATGCCAGTGATACATGAGGACAGCCAGAGATCCAGAGTCAAGCATAGCCCTTTAATTCTAGAATGCACACTCCTAAATCAGAACACCTGTACCTTTCACCAGGCCTGCCCCACACCCAGAGAGAGGGATGCAGTTCTGTCCTGCAGCCGCTGCTTCTCCACCAGAGAGAGCAGAGCCAGTCCTGAGCTAGGAATTGTCATCGGCTCTACTGTAAGCCTGTGGCTCCAACCAACAACCAAGACTATTTCCTGTGAAATTCCAGGGACGTGAGCGCTAGTACGCTTCCTGAAGGCAGACACAGAAAGGAAGGCTGCTGCCATGGAAAAAGGGATTCAGAATCTGAAGCCACAGGTTCAAATTCCAGCCTTCACCTAGTTGTGTTACCCTACGGAGTGGACTAACATCTGAATGATCAAGTTAAAAGCACCTCACATAATGACAGGAGAAAAATAAAGTGAATATGTTTAAAAAATATTGTTATGTATTGGGCCAGCAGGTGGCCTAGTGGTTAAGGTGCTGGACTCCCACATGGTCAATCTACTCTGGTTTGAGTCCTGTATCCCATGGTTTGAAACTCATGCTGGGCACATACATGTGCGCAAAATCCTGAGGAGAAAATGGAGAAGGGATTGCAGTGTGGCCATCCCCCTCGGGGGGTGGGGAGGGAGATTTCTCACTTTCTCTCTCTCTCTCTGTGTCTCTGGCATGCACATGAACCCTTCAGCAAAAATTTCTCTTAAAAAAAAGAAAGAAAAATGTGTTATATACTAGCATAAATTTAATCTTCTAATCCCGAGAGCATGTACTTCTTTTTTTTTTTTTGGAGAGGTTTTTGCTATAGGGCACGTGTGCTCGCCAGACAGACAGAGAGAGATAGAGAGACAGAAAGCAGGAAATCACCCCCCAGGGGGGATGGCCACGCCGCAATCCCTTCTCCTCCATTTTCCTCTCAGGATCTTGGGCACGCACGCACACGCGCCCGGCGTGAGTTTAAGCCACCGGGTCCGGGACTCGAGCCACGGTCGACTACGTGGGAGTCCAGCGACATAGCCATTACGCTAACTGCTGGTCCCCGAGAGCATGTACTTCTTCCATCTCTGTATCTGGCCATAATTCAGTACAAGACACCACAGAAGGTAACTGAAAATGCTCTCTGATATCTACATATGAGAGTTTTACTGGCCAATTACCATCTTTCCTTTATTCACGATGGAGTGCATACGTACACACGCGAGTGTGAGACAGAGAGGGGAGCACCTTGCAGGGTCTGGGCATGCTCAATGCTCCTCTGTCCTGGCTTCTAGGCACCTGTGTAAACCCAGCATGCTCCAGGTCGACTGGGCTGGGGATTTGAATTGCAGTTGCCATGTAGGATCTAGCTTCTCTTTGGAGTAAGGTCTGATAAAACCAACATTCAGGAAACTGTATTATATTGACTGGACTGTGTGTGATGAATTGGGCCAAGCAGAAGACTGAAAAAATTCTTCAAGATAAGAAACTACAGAAAAGAAAAACCTACGTGTAAGGAGTGAATGGAAAATCATGTTAACATAACTGAAGTTCAGCTAAAGAAACGATGCTTAGCCTCGCATCCAGCAGCGGGGGTCTGTTCAAGCTGTGTGTCCCGCCAAGGGTTAATTAGATTATGACGTACATGCCGTGACCTTGTGCTTTTCATCTTGATGATGTTACTCTACAGTCATTTCCCCACAAAGTGTAAATCACATAGCTTACAATCAAAATAAGCATTAGGTCGTCGGAAAAGTCATAGTGCATTTTTGCATAGAAAAACAAAGATGGGACGGCAGGTGGCCTGGTGCTTAAGGTGCTAGACTCCCACAGTGGCCAACTACAGTTTGAGTCCCAGACCTGGTAGCTTGTGTTCTTACTTTCCCTTTTTTCTCTCTGTCTTTCTCTCTCTCTCTCTGGTCAAATTAAAAAAGGTAATAATAACAAAATAAACTAAATAATTCTTAAAAAAAAAAAAAAGACATGACATCATGGCTTTTCCGACAACCCAATTTAACAGTACTGGAGGAGGCATATAAGTGAGTACAGAAATGCTGAAGCTGTTGCTATTGGGAAACAAGGTTAAGGGTACGTGCACAGCAAGGTCTGTCATACGGTGTATATATTTCCTCCACCGTTGAAGGTTTATGAAATATTCAAGAGAATAAGCCAGACTAAACTTGCAACTGTAATGATATTGTTTAAGAGAGTTTCAACAACTATGTACCTAATATTTACATGTGCTGCAGAATCAAATTTTAAAACTCAATTTGAAATTACACATTCAAACATGGAAGGATGAGGGTATTCCTCTTCAGGTACAAAACCCCCTTGGGAATTCCAAATATTTGCTAGATTACTCCTCTCAGCCAGAAAGGTGGCCATCAGGAAAAGTTTTCAAGAGCTGTTCCAGAGTAGATCTGGCAGTTTACAAGCCTCATGCTACCTATTTAAAGGCAGAATGCTGTCACCACCATAGAATTGAGTGACAGAAATGAACATCTGCAACGTGGGGAAGAAAGCAGTATTTATTGAGCATCTACTTAGTACCAATCCACTCTCCGCACCTGGTTCATTGTGAGTTCTCAGAGAACAGTAACTGTTATCTTTTATTTTAATATGATGAAAATTATAAATTTTAAAAGGGGGAGGAAGGGGCCAGCAGGTGGCTTAGTGGTTAAGGTGCTGGACTCTCACATGGCTGACTGAGGCCTGAGTCCTGGACCTGGCAGCTTACTTTCTTACTGCCCCTCTTCCTCTTTCTCTCTGTCTTGCTCTGGTGAGTGTATGTGCCTTATAGCAAATTAATAATAATAAGAAGAAATAAAAATGAAATAATTATTTAATAAAAAGCAGGAAAAGAGGGCATAAAGGATTATGGAACACAGAGAAGAAACTAATCTATTCTCTCTTCAGAAGGAAGTCTAAGAATATGCCAGGAAAAAAACGGTAGGAAGAGATTACAGATGCTATGCACACGGAAACGTAGAAAGGACGGAATTTTCTGGGGAAGGTGAGCTCTGACGTGATTACCGGAAAGGACGAAGGAGAGGGCTGGGGAGTTGGAATGAGGCTGGAGAGGCAGGTTAGAAGACCATGCAGGACCCTGATTGCGGCCACATCGAGTTCGGACCCAGCCTCTACGACGGGGAGAAACAGGATCAGGTCTAGGTTTTGTTTCTGTTTCTAAAGAGGTTGGGGGGTGATTTTTGACAGTGACCCTCCGTGTCGTAGTCACTGCCCCAGCCTAAGCAGCTGGGATTACAGGTGTGCCACTGTGCCCAGCCGAGGTAGGTTGTTCTGGGAACTAAACCTGGGCCTCCCATGTGGCCAAAGACTCATGGTAGCTAGGCCTAGATCTAGGTTTCAATGAACTAAATCTGGGCTCACACAATAGGAGTGAGCTAATATAAAGTTGAGGTATGATTCACATACTGTAAAATCTACCGAGCACACAGCTCAGTGGCTTTTGTGTATTTGCAAGGTAGTGGGACCATGACCACAGTTTAATTCCAGAACGCTGCCACCACCCAAAAGCAGCCTCATTACTCACTGACTGTCACTATTCACTCCCTGACTCTCACCCTTGGGCCTCGAGTAAGTTTTAGAGAAAAAACATCTTGTGGTTAAAATTGCTCTTGACAGAGCCACAACGACTTCAGATTGGTCCCAGCAGCTCAATCCCCAGGGAGGTTTTATCTCAGAGACTTCATCCGCCTCTCTACTCCACAGACGGGAGCTCTGGGGAGCCTGGGAAGCTGCTTTTCTCAAACTGTAGAGGGGAACAACCCCAGCCCGTGTTCCAACTTGAAGAGGGACTCAAGTTAACAGATCAGAATGGCAGAGACAAGCCTCTGGGTAACGTGCCTTTGGGCAGTGGGTGTACCGCCCACCCACAGGGGTCTGGAACAGTGTGTGTACGTGTGCGTGCGTATGTTGGTGGGAGGGTAAATAGTCACGGTGATCGAAGAGCACTATGGTCATTGCAGGCTAGGGGGCAAGATACTAACCTCAGATCATGCATGGGACAGTTTTTCAAAACACAGAGCTGCCCCGCCCCTCCTCTGGGGCGATGGAGGCGGAAATCCCGCTCTCTCTGTAAGTACAAAAACCAAGATGGAAGTAATGATCTGTAAGTGGGACTCAGGCCCAGGCCCAAGAATGTGTGGCTAAGAATAGCTTCCCGATCTAAATGAGTGCACAGTGAGCCGGGAGTATTAATAGAAGCCCAGATATTAATAGTGATGAATCTCAGCTGAGCAGGACACGGTCCAGGATTTGTCATGTTCCACTGTCACTGTCCTCGAGCTGTGCCATGTGTTGGCCCTGCGGCTTTGAGTATGGGAAAGGACATAGGCTGTATTCAGTGGTACAAAACCACCGGCTGGTGTAACATAGAAAGGGGACCCGGGGGATGCCCCCACAGACCAACTACGAACAGGGAAGGTTCATCTGAAAGCTCTCTCTACAGAGAAAACCTTTTTCTTCTCTTCTCTACTCTGAGTTTGTATGAAAGTCTGCCATTGACTACACCTCTGATTCTAGCACTGAAGAACCCTGTTAAAATGGGCAGTTCAAAGGGACCAGTAAGACACTGGACTGCGGTTGACTGCAGTTCGAGCTTTGGACCCGACAGCTTGAAAATTATGTCAGACGTGATTGTGTGCATACCCAAAATCCAGAGAGGAGAATGGAGGAAAGGGATTGCAGTGTGGCCATTCCCCTGAGGGGTGATTTCTCACTTTCCCCCTCTCTGTCTCTCCCTGGCAAGCACATGCCCTAAAAAAATAGATAAATAAATAACATTTTTAAAAAAGGGGGTAACTAATTTTCAACCATTTACTGGTTGTGCAGTATGAGACAGTCCTTAGATTTGAAGGGATTCTGTTCTAGTGGGGAAGTTAAAAGGCAGACCCAATGAAATAAAATATACATTCACCTACATCGCGTGCTGAAATAGAAATAATTGAATAGATAAAAGCTTTGCTACTTAAGAGCTGCAGAAACTCAGGCTCTTGCAAATGTATCTAAGCCTCTGTTTTTTCCGCTATAAAAAGAAGATGATAATCTTGAATGGGTTGTTTAAAAATCAAAGGAGGTAATAGAAGCAAAGGTTTTTTTCTTTTTAACTTTTTCTCTAAACAAAGAATATAATTACAAGCTTTATATATAGAAACTTAACCTATGAAGTTCTGTTACAAAGGAGAGAGGGGTGTCTATTTGGTAAGAGAACAGCTTGACGAAGGAGACAACACTGAACTGAGCTTCAGACATAAGATTAGTAAGAAAGGGTTAAATGTCTCCCAAGTGGGCCAGCAGGTGCCATGGTGGTTAAGACAATGGATCCCACATGGTTGATTCTACGGTTTGAGTCCCAGATCTGGTGGCTTGAAAAACACACTGGGCGTGTGTGCATGTGTGTCCAAAATCTCAAGAGGACAATGGAGGAGAAGGGATTGTTGTGTAGCCATCCTCCCTGGGGATGATTTCTCACTTTCCCTCTCTCTGTGTCTCTGTCTCTCTCCAGAGAGTGCATGTGCCCTAGAGCAAAAATGAAATACAATAAAATGAAAATAAAAATGTTCCCCAAGATCTTTGGAGATGAAAAAGGGTTAACTCAGTGTCCTGCTGGTGCCTTAGATATTTTCACTGGAAAGACCCATCTAAAGCTCCCAGGTGCTTCAGACATTTTTCTTCTCCTCCCTTTTTCTTCCCAAATTAGTTGGTCCTTTCTTGACTTCATCACAGATGGCTGACCTTGTATTGTCTAAGTTTTGCTTTCAGCTATAAAGATGACAACATCTGTCAACAGTTCACACCAAAACTAAGGACCGAATACATGGCTGACCACAGCAGCCAGAGAGAGCAGTGAAATAACCCAAGGACCCACGGATGGATGGCCCGAATTACTCGACCACAGCCCTCCTTCCTTAAGGCCCAATAAAAGCTCCCGGCTGCCACCCTTTGGGCCGAGGCTCTGGGTCCCTTCTCACTGTTGGAAAGTGAGCCCGTCCCTTAAAATCTGCTTTCCCTCTAAGTGTGTGAATTCTTTCACAGCCCGTGACCAAGGCCACCCTAACACATCGCAAAGATCACCGTAACACAGTTCAGCTGATGTGCTTTGCCAAAACGAATCACCGCGTCATCATTTTCACTGAACCATGCCTTTGGGCCAGGCCCTGGGCCCAGCGGTGGGTGTTGGACCGTCTACTATGCTGCTCCGGCACTGCCTCCATGGGTGTTCATTCGCTGACTCTTCCCGTAAGCCCCTCAGACGCAGTGGTTCATCAGAGCAGCCAGGCACCCGGGCAGCTCCCACAGCTGGACTCAGGGAGCGGTGATGGTCAGAGAGAAGGCAGGGGCCCTAGAAGAGCCCACTAGAAGCTCAGCCCAGTCAGGCTGTGCAGACCCAGACCCCTGAGGCCCCGAGATGGGGTGGGACACAGAGGACAGGCGGAGCACGGTTCCACCGACGATTTCACCTAATAACCGACGCCGTCCAGGGCTGGACATGCTGGGAGAAATCAGCTCGGGCTGTGCTCGAGTGACTAAGAATGCCGCCGTCCCCGCCAGGCCGAGGCGGGGAAACATCTGCTTTTCTGGGTCTATGTCACGAGGCACAACTTTCTGTAAGAACTCCTGAGCTGAGATCACTACCCACTGCCTGCCTGTGGTGTATACTATAAACTCTGAGCCAGGCTGACTTGTGGAGCAGAAACAAAAACAAAAACAAAACTAAACAAAAAAACATTAAGCAAGAAGGGCGAGAGCTTATTTCCCTACCTTTCTTCAATAAACAAGCACAAGGGGATGTGAGAGGGGAATTTGGGTCTTTCCAGGCTGTGGGTCTGCATGGTAGCGACAATGAGGCACCTTTCATCCGTGCCAGGCACTCCGCTGACCCTTCACACAGTAGCTCATGTCACTCACACACTATCTATGTCCCACTATGATCCCACTTCAAAGAGGAAGAGATTGGAATAACTTAAGTAACTCAACCATACATAGGAAGTACTTCGTGGCGTCACCAGGACTCTGGCTCTGGCTCTGGGCTCTTTCTGCTAACCAAGACCTGCCTGGCTTCTCTCGGAAAGACTCCTGCAGAGCTCCTGTGTGAGGTTCCCAGCTCCCGAGGAGGGTGGGAGCAACAGGATCTGAAAATGAGAAATCACTACATGGCACACGGTTTCATGTTACATCTCAGAATTAGAGACTCTATCAGAAACCCTGGGTTTCGTCCTCAGTCTGTGTGTGCCCGCCAGGCAAATTTCTTGGTCTCTCTAAGCTGCACAAAGAAAGTGTCACCTGCCCTGTTCATCTTCAAAGGCAGCCGTGAGAGTCAGATGTGTGCAAGCCTCGCTGTATTCGCTTTGGGATCACTCAGAAGACCTTTCCTTTAGAATTTTTTTTTTTTTAAATTTCCACAAATGGTTTGGCTAGAAGGAGCCTCCAGACACTCAGTGTTACCGACCACGATAAAGCAGACAGTCCTGGGACTGGCAGATAGTGTAACTGTTACGTCACTGGACTCCCACAGAGTCGACCACTGTTCAAGTCCCGGACCCAGCGGCTTAAAACTCATGCCAGGTGCACGTGTGTGCGTGCCCAAGATTCTGAGAAGAGAATGGAGGAGAAGGGATGGCGGCGTGGCTATCTTTCCCAGGGGCTGAGTTCTCGCTTTCTGTCTTTCTGGCTCTCTGGTAAATGCACACGTCCTATACCAAAAATCTCTAAAAACAAACAAAAAAACCCAGACAGTCCTTAGGATGGGCTCAGAACCCCAGAGCTGGGGCACGCACGCCAGCCCTGTGGAAAGCACCTCCTGTGATGCCGGCCTGACCCCGGGCTCAGTGAATAATAGTCCCTTAACTTCCCCTCCCAGCTTTGTGCTTTTATGGGGCCGGACTGCTCAAGTCCAGAGGCTGAGGCTCAGGAAGAAGCCATCTAGGAGAGGATACAGAGCTGATGTCCTCTCCCGGATCACTGGGCTCGTGAGCGAGAGCCACAGCCTCCCCGTGATTCCGAGTCCCAGCCCCCACAGGCTGATTCATTTGTTCAGGGTGCACCATGGCGCCCCGCCAGATGCAAATGAGCTGTCTGCCAGGCACGTGCCAAGCTTTTCTGGGAGCAGCCTCATTACCGCCACAGTCACTACAACAAATAACAACAAAAGCCTCGAGGTGCAAATTACCACACATAATAAACTTAATTTAAGAAACACTAAAGAGACCCTTAGTTGCATTTTAATTTACGCAGCGCCATTTATCACACAAGTGCCCCCGGCCTCTACAAATTGAAAATAAGATACCAGCACAGATTAGTTCCACTACGCCCGGGTGAGCCTACCCGCTTCAATCCACCTCCCGCACAAAGCAGGTCGAGAGCACAGGAAACACTGCAGGAGGTGACGGTGCAAACACGGTCGAGCTGAGTTCTGTGCCTAGATGGACGATCCTCAGCCTTTGGACTTCGGCCATCAAGTCCTGGGATTTCACACTTGAGAGCACGGAGCTGGGGGGGTGGGGGGAGGCAAGGAGCCGCCCGTCAGGCAAGCATCACACTAGGTGTCCACAGGATGCACCTGTGAGGCGGGAGTGGCTGTTTGATCCCCAGGGTCCAGGGCGGCTACACTGTCACAGTACTGCCAGCCTCTTTTCCAAGGTGCAGTCCACTCCGGGTATCACGACGGTCGCCAAACCACTGCACCAGAGACGACAGCAACAGCTGGGATCTGAGCACCCCGCACCACCTGCCAGAGCCGGGCTCAGTTCTCCTTTCTCTGGCTTTTCATAGGCGCAGCCGCTAGGAAGCGGTGCCACTACCTCCATTAGACAGACGAGCCAACTGAGGTGCTTAACGCGGCATTAGGCTACATGCACTGGGTACTGCAAAAAGGCGAACGCCCGACATGACGCAGACGTGAGGTACTCAGAGCAGTCAAACCCACAGACACAGAAAGAACACTGCTGGGTCAGCTGGTGGACGGCGGCTGAAGCGGCTGGATCCCACAGGGCCAAGCACGCAGTTCCATTCCTGGATCCACTGGGCACATGCGCGTGAGTGCCCACTATCCTGAAAGGAGGGAGAGGTGGAAAAGGGACTACGGTACCACTGTCCCCCCGGGGGGTTCTCTCTCACCCCACACACCCCTGCAGCTTCTCACTGGCGAGCACACCTGCCCTCTAGCAGATGAAAAAGAAAGTACCAGAGTGGATGCCAGGGGCTGGGGGCTGGGGCAACAGGGAGCTAATGTCTAACTGGCACAGGGGTCTAGTCTGGGAAGAAGAGAGCCAGGGTGGATGGTGGTGATGGCTGCAGATTGGGGAAAGGAGGAATTTCATGGCATGAAATGTACACTTCAAATGGTTCGGATGTGAAGTTTCACATTATGTCCATTTTACCAAAACCTAAAATAAAGCAAGTTTTTTTTTTTTTTTTTTTTTTAAGAGTTTTGCCCTAGGGTGAACAGCAGTTAGCATAACGGCTATTCGCTGAACTCCCATGTAGCTGACCGTGGTTCAAGTCCCAGACCTGGTGACTTAAACTCACGCCGGGCGCGTGTGCGTGCGTGCCCAAGATCCTGAGAGGAGGAGAAGGGATTGCACCCAAGGTGCAGCCCACTCTGGGGAGTGATTTCTTGCTTTCTGTCTCTCTGTCTCTCTCTTTCTGGCGAGTGCATGTGCCCTATAGCACAAACAAAACAAAACAAAACAAAACAACAACAACAACAACAAAAAATGAAAAAAAAACCCTCTCCAAAAAAACCCCAGAGTTTTGCCCTAGGGTGTGCGTGCTTGTAAGAGAGAGACAGAGACAGTGAGAGGGAAAGTGAGAAATCACACTCCCACCCCACCCTCCCAGGGGGATGGCCGCACGGCAATCCCCTCTCCTCCATTCTCTTCCTGGGATTTTAGGCATGCATGCATACACGCCTGGTGTGATTTTCAAGTCTCGAGGTCTGGGACTCTAACCGCAGACAGCCATGCCACGCGGGAGTCCAGCACCTTAAGCACCATGTCACCTGCTTGTCCCAGGAATGTATTCTTTAAAGTAACATATACAAGTGGTCTTTTCAAAAAGTTCATGGAAAATGCATATTATAAGGAAACCTTCTGTAATACATATTATGAAAAAATGATCCCAAAAATGTTTTGCACTGAAATAAATCCATACTTTAAGTTCATTTTTCCATGAACGTCATGAAGCCCCCTTGTAGAAAACATCCGGAGAACATGGTGGTCATCTTAGTCCCTTCCTTTCCTTCTAATGCAATCCTCTATTTCAAGGATCTTCTCGAGATAAGCAAGATAAGCCTGACCGGGCTCCCCAGGTCTGCCCTTGCGCCCACTGTGCACCCCGAGACAGTGGTCTCTGAACCTTTTGGCATCAGGACCTGGTTTCATGGGAGATCATTTTTCCACAGACCAGAGTTGGAGGTGGGAGTGGTGGTTTAGGGACGATTCAAGCTCAGTACACTATCGCCACTTTTGTAGATATATGTGGTTATACCTCCAGTACCGGTCCTTGCCCCGGGTGTTGGGGACCCCTGTTCTAGGTTGATGTCTTCCTTCACTGAGTTTTGGTTTTGTCAACCATTAAAAAAAGAAAGAAAGAGCTGGAAAGTGGCGTGGTAGTTGGGGTGTTGTACTCTCACATGGCTGTCTACAGTTCTGGTCCCAGACCTGGTGGCGCTTTCTCATTTTCTCTCTCTCTCTCTCTCTCTCTCTGGTCAAATATAAAAATAATAACAAATAAATTAAAATAAATAACTAAAGAAAAAAAGAGAAAGAATAAAGGCCTGGGACCAGCAGATGGCGTATTGGTCATGTTGCTGGACTCCCATGTAGTCGATCACAGTCAGAGTCCTGGATCCAGCGACTTAAAACTCATGCCGGGCGCATGTGTGTGCGTGCCTAAGAAGCCAAGAGGAGAATGGAGGAGAAGGGATTGTGGCATGGCCACCCTGCTTTCTGTCTCTCTGGTGAGTGCATGAGCCTCCCGCCCCCCCAGCAAAAAATCCCTTTCTCTAAAAAAAAAAAAAAAAAAAAAAAGATTAAACTACATTATTTCCCCCTGTAGCTCCAAAAGTCAGAACATAGGAACAGTTTCAGAGCTTAAGAACAGGCGAGCAGAAAGGAAGGGAAGGAAGGTTCGGGAGCATTTGCTGTGTGCACGGTACTATGGCCGGGGGCTCATGGATACGGGTACACAGAGGAAGGCGATCGTTCCTGATTTGGGAGGAAACGTCTAAAGAGATGACAGCCTTGTGTGTAGGTGCTACTATAGGACCAGGAGTAGGCACAGGAGTGGTTATCAGGGAAAATGCAGGTAAAACCCACTTGGGAGGTGATATTGAGGGGGCATCTGCTCTCCGAGAGGGGATGTGAAGGATGAGGAGGTGATCAGGTAAACAGAGGCAGAAGGATAATCAGGGCAGAGGGACCGGAGATTGTGTGCCTAGTCAGAGGGCCAGAGCAGCCCAAGGGGTGGTGCAGGCCAGGCTAGGAAGGCAGTCTTGGGGCCCTGGAAAACTGGGCAAAGCTCACGGCGTGCACCAAGGGCAGTGGGAGAGGACAGACAGTGGTAAGACCCAAAGTGCAGGGCAGAAATACCACTCGGGCAGCAGTGTGGACACGGACAGGTTAGGGAACAGGAAGTTGTTGCCACAGCCCAGACAAAACAGGATGAGGTCTCACGAAGGCAGTGGTGGGGGTGGAGAGGAGGGAGGGCTGTCTGCCTTGAGCAGCTCCCCAGATAAGGCAGGAGTGGGGCATGAACTCCAGGAGGCTGGCTCACACAGTACGGGCCTTGAGCCACGTTCTTTTATCTTGAGAGGTTCTTTCTTTCTTTTTTTTTTTTTTTTTTTTCCCTGTTATAGGGTATATGAACTCATCAGAGAGACAGAGAGAGAGGAAGGGGAGAAAGCACCCCTCGTGGGGATGGTCATGGTACAGTTTCTTCTCTTCTATCCCTCTTTCCATTTGACATGGGCATGCACACACATACGCCTGGTATGTTTCTCAAGCCACTGGGATTCGAACCGTGGGGTCAACCATGTCAGATCTGGCTGCCTTAATCAGTAGGCCATGGATCTGGCCCTCTGAACAGTTTCTGACTAATTCCCAGTGTGCCTGGGTCCAAGGCAATCACTCAAAGGGAGGAAACTGGCATAAAAGTGAATCTGTTTCAGCTGCTGTGCTCCCCCATGCCGGCCCCCAGAGGTTAAGGGAGGCAGCCCTGGACAGCGCTGCATCTGGCTGCCCAAGACCATCCCTTCCCGCACAGGCCCTTGGCTCATCCCTGCAAGTCGCCACAATCGAGAATGGAGAATCGTGCCTTTCATCCGCTCACAGCATCACCCCTGCGACCTCAGCCCCACACAACGGGATGGTTTGTGTTCCCTCTCCCTCCACTGCCACCCCTTCCCACTGCTGCACAAGGAGAAGCTGTGCCCCAGAGGCCGCGAGGTGCAGGCCCCACAGCTCCTGAGCAAGTCTGGGAGAATCAGGTCCCTTTAGAAGGAGCTGTGCGAAAAATCAGATGACAAAGACAGAACGTTTTAACAAAAAGGATGGGAAAGAACTCGTTCCTCTCCATTAAAATAGCAAAAAGGGCCAGCTTATGACCTGGTGGCTAAAGGAGCTGGATCCCAGTGACCAACTTTGCAGTTCAAGTTCTGGATCTGGCAGTGTTGAAGACACGTCAGGCGCATGTGCATGCATGCCCAAAGACCGAAAAGGAAGAGGTGGAGCATGGCATTGGGCGTGACCATGTCCCGAGTGGGGGGTGCTTCCTTGTGCTCTCTCTCTCTCCCTCTCTCTCTCTCTGGAGAGCATATGTACTCTCTGGCATAATTTTTAAAATGCATTTAAAATACAAACTTACTTACACATTTGGTATCCACCTATCTACCAGGTACTGTGTTAGGGGCTACAGATACAGCAGGCAAACAATACAGACACGGTCTGTGATCTTGGAATCCAGTATCCAGCAGAAATGGCTACATGAAACCAGTAGATACGATAAAGTGTGGTCAGTCTCGTGATAAAAGGAACACGGTGCACCATGAGAATGAAACATTAGAGGGCCTTATTCTTGTCAAAGAGGTTGAAAAAAAATAGTGAGAAATTAAAGAATTTTCACTTCATCTTTTATTATTTATTTATTTATTAAGTTTTTTTTTTTTTTTTTGGCATAGGGCACACATACTCACCAGAGAGAGAGAAAGCAAGAAATTATTCCCTGGGGGGATGGCCACATTGCAATCCCTTCTCCATTCTCCTCTCAAGATTTTGGGAGCACACGCATAGTGTGAATTTTAAGCTGCCGGATCTGGGTTTGACCACAGTTGACTATGTGAGGGTTCAGCACCTTAACCACTGCGTCACCTGCTTGGCCCCATCTTATTTATTGGTCAGAGGGAGTGCGTACTCATCTCAGAGGAAGAGCAAGCACTCCCAATGAGGCGTGGTCATGCTGCAGTCCTTTGTCCTCCACTTTTACATCCCGTCAGGATTTGGGGCACATCTGCAAATGCACTCAGTGTGTTTTTAAGCCACCAGGGCTGGAATTGGAACCACAGTCTGCCACGTGGAATCCAGCTCCCTGTACACAGCACTTCACCACTGCACTATGGGGCTGGCCCTGGACGTCGTCCTGAGGACAATAGCAAAGGGGAGTGCTACGGCTAGACTTGTGTTCTGAAAGATCATCCTGGCTGCATGTGAAGTGCTGGAGGTCAGGATGAGGGCTAAGTACATCAAATAGTCCATGAACACGGTCCCAGGCAGAAATGATGGCAGCTTAGATGCAGCAGGATGGAGAGAGAGAAGGCAATGTGCAAGAGATGTTTCCTAGCTTCGGAATCAACTCTTCAGTGGCTGTTAAGATGCTGGGGTGAGGCCGAGCGAGAAATGATTCCAGGCATCTATCTGCAACGAACTGTGACATCTGCTGAGACAGGCTTCCAGAGCACAAGGGGATCTGGTACAGGGTGGGTGCCGCTGAGTTCAGTTTCAGATACTTAGAACTGGAGGGGCTTCACGACTTCCTTATGGAGCTGAACTGTAGCTCCAGGATTTGGTCCTGGAAATTCATACATGGGCCTGAGGGATAGCTTTGGAAGTCACAGCATGTAAGGATGGAGACAGGATTGGACACCATCACTCTGGACCACGGACAGATGGATCTAGCAGTCTGAGGTGCTGGCAGAGGACAGAAAGGAGCCTTCCAGGATACCGTCACCTTCCTGGGCGCCCTTTCCAGTCGTCCGTCTGTCCCGGGGCTGGTGAAACAACCCTCCTCGGGGGTCCTCTGCCCTCCTGCTTACCTTGAGCACTGTTTGCATGAATCACCTGATGACAGTTGTCAATTGACTATCTCTGGCCTATCCACAGTCAGCTCCTTGCGGGCAGCATGGTCTGTCTCAAGTCTTTACTGCTTGCTCGCAGGACACTGGACCTATGTCAGTCAGCTGGCATGTGTCTAGTGAGCGTGTGCAGAGCTGAGGCCTTTAATTAGGAGACGTGGCACAGACTGGCCGCATAGCCTCACCACTCACCTTATGACGCTACACTGCAGGAAGGTCACTCTAGGTATGGTAGGTTTTGACCAAAATCTAGTTTTTGGACAACTCTTCAGAAGTACTCTACTCACACAAACGTGATCTGTTCTTCCGGTGTGAAATAATTTCTGCCTGCTGTCAAGGCTTTGCTCATGAGCTCGTCCTTGTCGGTGTGGTCCGCCCACGAGCACCACGCCATGCTCCTAGCAGCCTTGGTGGTACTCACATAAGAGAAAGTCCTTGTGCCAGCAGCCTTGACATAAGTGTGAGTCCAAGTGTGGGGACTTATTAGCGGTTATTTTCTCACGGTGTCATGGTGGGGTGGAGTCCCAGAGACTTACTCAGCATCGGTCTCTACACAGGGAGAACCGACAATCTCAGCATGCAGTAGTAAGAGAAGATTGGATGATGGTAAGTAAGCTCAAACACTAGGAGTGCAGAGGATTAAATATTTATATTCCACTCAGGCAGAAGATTAAGCATATTAGAGCAGAGGAGAGAAACAGAGGAAGGGTGTATTAAGGGAGCAGAAAAAGGAAGGGGCTAGAGGGAGGGCGAAGGCTACGCTTTCATGAATAAGGAGAAGATGAGACACAGTCGGACATGACAGTGGCCCACAAAGGTAAGGCAAGAGAAATGTTCTAGAGGTCGAACGGTGTGCGAGGTCAAACGGTGCGCGAGGCCAAGTGCCAAGTGCTTTAGGTGCAGTCTCTCATTGTTGACTATTTTATAAGGTAGGAATCCTTATTCCCATTTTCCAGAGAGTGTAACTAAGACTCACAAAAGCAGAATAATCTCATTACGGTCTCATGACAATGCAGTACTTCCAAAGTATAAAAGACCGCAAGTGAGGATGATGCCTCTGGATACAATTCCCTAGGGAAGACAGTCTTTTTTTACTTCTACTTATGGCTGTGGCTAGCTAATCCAAAGTCACCAATTTTACAGTGATGGGCCAGGATCAGCTTCTATTAGCTCACAAAAGCCCACTGCTAAATTTTCAGGAATTGGCCCAGTTGGCTTCACAGTCTAAGTTTGAAATCAGCCATGGTGGAAATATTTACACATGGAAAGTGGTAAATGCTGGAAATCAGGGCATCTTCCTTTTTCCCCTCTTGGAACCTGTTGTTAAACATTTAGCAGCACACTGCAGTTTGACAACCTCAAAGATGGACGGGAGTGATGTTCATCTTGTTTGTCAAGTCCCACCCATGTCCCACCTATTGGTTGCAGCTGCCTGGAGGACTATGCTAAGAAGAATTCTGGGATTCATTCTCTCCTGAAGCACCTGCCAAACTGAGAGGTGATGTCGAGTACAGGTGGAGAGCAAAAGGGGCTGCAGCCGTGCCAGGTGCTTACCATCCCTGACACAGTCCAGTGCTTGGTCAAAAAAAAAATCATGATATAAAGTGCATTCATGCGAGAGAGAGAGAGGAGAACAAGAAAGCGCTCTGGACATGTCTAACCAAGCTGCAGACCCCTTTCCTAGTCCTCCAAACTTGTCTTGTCCATGCACGTGCGTGGTGTATTCCAGGCTGACTGACTGGGGATTCAAACTGGTTGGCATGTGACTTCCAGCACCACAGCTCAGCATGACATCGACTGCACCACCAGGTTGGGCTCAGTGCTTGAATTTTAGAGATGAAGAACACGGGTGCCGAGAGGCCAAGTAGTCTGCCTGAAGCCATACTGTTCATTGGCAGAGGAGAAGATAAGTAATCTGAGTCCTAGTCCAGAAATCTTGCCTGGACAGGACAGAACCCATGGAGTGGAGGCTCTCCTTGATTTCACGAGCACCTCTACCATAACAGGGGCATTTCTATTAACAACATGGGGCATCTCCACCAACACAAAGCATCTCTACTCATGACACAGGGCATCTCCACCAATACAGGGCATCTCCACCCACAACACGGGGCACCCCCACTCACAACACGGGGCACCCCCACTCACAACACGGGGCATCTCCACCAATACAGGGCATCTCCACCCACAACACGGGGCACCACCACTCGCATCTCCACTCACAGCACGGGGCATCTCCACTCACAACACGGGGCATCTCCACTCACAACACGGGGCATCCCCACTCACAGCACGGGGCATCCCCACTCACAGCACGGGGCATCTCCACTCACAGCACGGGGCATCTCCACTCACAACACGGGGCATCTCCACTCACAACACGGGGCATCCCCACTCACAGCACGGGGCATCCCCACTCACAGCACGGGGCATCTCCACTCACAGCACAGGGCATCTCCACCAATAACGTTGAGCAATGCTGGAGCAACAAAGACCACTGGGCAACTGTGGTACAGAGGGCATCCAAACACAATGGAGGTGGATCAGACCGAATCAGAAGTTCCCTTAGCCCTGAGAGCTGATGACCTTAGGTTTCTAAGAAACCTATCTATGCTGATATGCCCTTTTCCTGAGCACAGAAACCACTACTGACCTACAGGATGGGGTTTCTAAGAATCTTTCATGACTTAGCAACACCCCAACAACCATCACGTTGTCAGTAGTCAGATCACAAGTTAGAGAGATTATTCCTCAAGGATGATTTCATCAGGAAACATGACCTTAATAATACCACAATAAAAAAGAAAATTCACAATAATCTATCTGTAGGAACTTTCAGTAGAGAATTAACCCCAGATCACTTTTTGTTCATTTCTTTTTAAACATCGTAGTTTTAAAGAAGTAATACAGCTCAAGAATCAAGACACGTACGGTGGTAAACAATGACAAGCCTTCCCCTATGCTCACGTCAGCCACCCTGTTCGGCCTGGTAGAGACAGTTATTTTATTTTTTGTGTTTAATTTCAGAGATATTTTATGTGCATAATAGAAAATATGTATAATATTTCATTTTAATACAAATATCATAATATAATTTAGTATCATAGTATATATTACATGCTTTTTTTTTTTTTTTTTTTAGGTTTTTGACATAGGGTGTGTGCATTCACCAGAGCGAGGGAAAGTGAGAAATCTTCCCCCAGGGGGATAGCCATGTTGTAAACTCTTCTCCATTTTCTTCTTGGGATTTTGGGTATGCATGCACATGTGCCCAGTATGATTTTCACGCTGCTGGGTCCTGGGCTCTAACCACAGTCAGCCATGTGGGAGTCCAACATCCTAACTGCACCACTTATTGGACCATGCATCTTGCTTTTTTCACTTAAATTATACCTTAGAGCTTATTCCATATCTGTATCTACAGAACTTCGTCAATGCATTTTATAGACAATGCTTCCAACCTGGTGAGACACAACAAATACTATAACCCCATTTTTGCATAAACATCTTATTTATAAGCACATCACAACTTGATACCAGAGGAGGGCTTAGTAAACACCACACTTTGCATTACTTAAGTTCACATCGTTAACCTTTCTTTTTTTTTTTTTTAATTTGCTATAGGGCACTCACTGGGGAAAGAGAGAGAGAGAGAAGGGAGTGGGAAAGAGAGAGTAAGCAACAGAGAAAGTGAGAGAGAACTCCCCAAGAGGGATGGCATGCTGCAATCCCTTTTCCATTCTCTGCTTGACATTTTGGGCACGTGTTTTTCAAGCAACTGGGTCTGGGACTTGAACTGCACAGTTGCTATGTGGGATCCACCCATCTTAACCACCAGCTGGCCCTAACACTGTTAAACTTTGGAGGGGACACAGTTTGCATTTATTTGTATTTATTTATAAAATGAAATGATATACTTTGATCATAAGTTCATAAGATTAGTAAACTCTACTGAATCAAATTTGTACTTTTTCTGTAAGTTAAAAAAAGAAAGCTAAATGAAGACCAAATAATTGAAATTATGTTCATGAAAGCACTTTAAAGGACTTTTCTGCAGGAATAAGAAATTGCTATTTTAACTTATTTCTACCTTATCTTTTTTCAGAAAAGATTCATGAGATTTATCATTATTTGCCTGGGAAGGTGTCTGTATTCTGCTCTGAGCTTCGAGAGGTCAATGGTCAGAGTTGGTGCATCCCGGTACTCTCAGACACAGACAGAGCAGACCTGAACCTCTGCTAGGCAGAAGGAATGCTGTTAGAGAGACTGCTGAAACCATCTGGTACCTAACTCAGTGTGCAGTTCGATGCCCTCACACATGACCAAAGCAGGCACGGGACTGATTCGCTAAGATTTTCTCATGAGTTAGGCTTTGGTGAAAAAAACTATTACAACTTTGTGGATGACTTGCTGGAAATGAGAGGAAGGCCTAGAAGAGGATGATCCAGAAAGCAGAAGTGGGGTAACTGGTGGGGTGATGGGGTGAATGCTAAGGAGAAACTGTTTAGAGATTTATCTGAGCAACCCTTTCTACATTCTTTGACCACAGTAGGTAAGCCAGCACGTCTGTCTATGTTCCAGATCATTCCTACTGAATCCAAATGCATCGGGCTATTATTCAATATAATTCTACAAATACGTATTAAGCAACTGTGCCGGCCCCCCAGTGGGATGAACTCCATAGATCTGTATCTGGGTCTATTTTCATACGTGTAATTATAACTTTTTTTTTTTCAGTTGCCAAAGGGTGCATGCACTTACACTGGGGGTGGCCCTCCGATGGGGCATGGTTACATCACAATCCTTCTCCTCTATCTCCCCATCCTATTAGGACTTGGGTTACACACACAACAGTGTAATGTCCCAGGCCTTCACATGCACTCACCACTGACTCACTGCACTTACTGAGGGAACTGCGTGTCTTGCAAGCTCCGTTCAAGGTAAATGCGCTATACAGGAGCACCGTTTATCTTCTAGACCATACTTGTCCTGTATGCTTTCTGTCAGACAGGCTCACATGCATACATATTTACCACAGTGTGACAGTTACCTGTTGTGATCAGTACCTAGCATGCAGGACAGGTCTGTAGCCTGGGAGTCCTAGTCCATCCCAGTTAGCCCAGGTGCGAGGCAGGCTACCCCACCTACTAATAGGTGTGTGTAAGTACACTCTGTGACGTTAACATAACGAGGAGACTCCCTCCAGAGGCACTTCTCAGACACAGCCTTGTCGTTCAGTGATGTGTGTATGTAGCGGGCCTCACTGGAACATCGTCAAGGACATCCCACATTCCACGGCACAAGGTGAACTGGCTGGAGAAATCAGACTCTTTCTCTTTCTTTTTTAAAAGAGAATCATTTGTTTAATGTTATTTATCATTATTATTAAAAATTTGCTACAGGGCATGTGCATTTCCCAGAAAGAAAGAGAGAGAGTGAGAAAGCCAGCATCACATCTGGGATTGCATTACAGCGGGCCAGGTAAGAGTCCAGCACCTTATCCACCACGCCACCTGCTGGCCTCCAGACTCTTTCAGAGGTCATGGGGAGATACAGAAGATTCCCCACAGAGAAAGAGGATTTTATGGAAGTCACTGTACTTGGAATGTAACTAGATACAAAGAGACCTGTTTGGATGGTCCTTTTTATCCTGTCATATTGCTACCGGAGATACTTTTTTTTTCAATTGGATACATGCACTTGCCAGGAGGGAGTGAGAAAACACACCATCAACAGGGAACGGGAACACTGTAATCCTTTTCCTCCATTCTCCCATCCTGCCCTGATTTGGGGCACTCATGCACACTTACCTGGAATGTTTTTCAAGTTTCTAGGGCTGGGATTTGAACTCTGGTTGGCTGTGTGGGATCTGGTTTTCTATGCACACCACTTAACTAGAGGGCTGGCCCTGAGAAATTTTCTACATTAAACTGGTTGGTATGTAGTGCAGGTTGGTCCATTCAACCTCTCCTCTACTTCTCTTCTAGTTAGAAATTTTGGAAAACAAAGAATCAGCTTTACCAGATCTGCTTATAGTTAATCCGCAAATTATTTGTATTCATATAAGACTTGTAAAATGACAAAGAGGCAGACATGCTCTCTTTCAGCGGCTGGCTTCTGTGAGCAAACGAGGGTATTGATCCATGAGGGTTTTTATGCAGGTGAGATATTCTTCAGCTTCCTGAGTGCCCCGGGCAGCTGCATTAGTAGCTTCCAGAGGCTGTCCTCCCAGTCCCTAGACATGGCTACAGAATGAGGTGTGCTACATGGCCACTGCAGTGGTGTCCTGGGAGGTCCTTCGTGGAGTCCTAGACCAGAACACAGAGCTTTGCTGCTTCCTACCATTTGGCAGCATCTAATTCCTTGTGTTAAAATCCCTTCCTGTGTAAAGTCTCTGGAATGTCTACGTTTCTTGCACAGATCACTGGGTATAAAAATCAAGAAGTAAGTTTGATGACCCTGGGAATGGAGAAAAAAAGAATACAAGGGTTTGCGTTTTCTCAGAACGACTACGTATTCAAGTAAACGTTCAACCCCACTCTGCACTCAGGCCAGGGGCTGGTCTCAAGAGATAGTGGTTTGGTTTGGTTTGAGATAGGAGAGTCATGTTAAGATGTGAAAGAAAAGCCGAAAAGGATAAATAACTGAGAGAAGGAAGAGATGGTCAGTATGATAGGCTTACTCTTAGACCTCAAACCAAATAGTAACTATGTGCTTACCATTTTATGCATAGCATATTCATTTCTTTTTTAATAATTATTTAATTTATTATTATTTTTTAATTTGATCAGAGTGATGAATGGAGAAAGAGGGAATGTGAGAAAGCAAGCCAGGTCCAGACTCGAACTGCGGTCGGCCATGTGGGAGGCTAGTGCCCTAACCACCATGCCGCCTGCCAGCTCCAACACATTCATTTCTATTATCTCATTTAAAACATATTTCCCTAACCCC
>NW_006199316.1:1348488-1349831 GCF_000334495.1 Tupaia belangeri chinensis
TGCGCTGACCCGTCAGGTACCTTTTATATGGCAGGCACTTTACAAGCATTTTCTTATTTAAACTTGACAATACTCTAAAAATAGGAACTATTCAATATTATTGGCCCCATAACTTGTCTGAGGTCTCACGGTCAGGAAATAGCCAGGGCAGCACTTGAACACATAGTTTTGGATCCAAATCCTCCGTTCTTAATGGATGGCAAAGCAAGAATTTCAGTTCCTCTTGAGACGTATGTATCAAATCCAGCACTGCAGACACACGAGGGATTGTTACCCTCATCGTGGAAACGTTTCCTCCAAGTACGAAGTTAAAGTCGGAAAACCAGAGCCCATGCTGCTGCAGGCCTGGCAGGGGATTCCAGAGGTCCTGGGCTGGCTCAGAGCAGACCAGACTCACAATGGACAAAGGGGTGGGGGCAGAGGCAGAGAAGGAAAACCAGGGGCTGCCGCCACGGCCTCCTCACTAAGGCAGCTCTTTATCTCCTGCACCGCTGGGTACAGCTCAGAGGACACCATCCGGACCTCGTAAATGAAAGTGTCCATTGGGAAGGGGGAAGAGCACACACATGCCTCTTCCACACACAAAAGGACATTTGTGTCAGGCAGCCTAAGAGGCTGACACACACCAAGGGCTTGCCCCTCCTCCCTGCACCCCGAGGAAAAGACAAGAAAGGCAGCTTTCTGGTGCTCCACAAAGGGGGCGAGGCTGTGGCAGGGGAGAGAACAAGCCCCTCCAAACTGCTGACTTGATTCATCCTCAAGCTGACACAATGCGGAGAGGAAGACTTCAGGAAATGGGCAGATTATGTCCAAGAAAAGATTTCCTGCAAGCAGTTAACGGGAAACTTACATGAAAAGCAGGACTAAAAATACACAGGCTGTGGAAGTGAGCGGTGAGGGCTCTGAGTTTTTCAAGAAGTGGCTGAGGAAGCCACCAGTCTTGGGACTCTCCCCACTGCTAACCTAGTGAGATCACCTTGACCCTGGTTTTGTTCCCCCGGAAAGCTTACTGGGTTCCTCGTGCAGCTGAATTTTCAATTCCACACTTCCAAAGTGCTCACTGGGTTCTAGGCTCTCTTTTCACATATGTCGCTACAGCACTGAAAGGCCCCAAGAGCCCCAGTGCCCTACACAAACAGCTGGACTCGAGTGACGAGGCACCTGGGTCGGCATGACACACACTATCCTGTGTTTCCGTGAAACTCAGCTAATGAGGAATAAACCTCACCGCGAATGAGTCTAGGAAGATGTAAAGGACGGGGGACGTTCACAGAGGTGGCGACGGAGAGCGGAGCGTTTCTTTGCACGTGAAGGCACATTTGGTGGGGGTGGGGGCGGGGGGC
>NW_006199316.1:1349862-1358698 GCF_000334495.1 Tupaia belangeri chinensis
TCACAGAAAGCAGAGGAATGAAAAGGTAGCACAGGAGACCAGCAGGTAGCTCTTAGGGAGTGTTTGCTGATTTCAAGGAAGAACCTCTTCGTAGGTGCTCAGACGCAGAAGCAGCACGTGGCGTTCCCTCATGCCCTGGCGTCTAGCAAAAATCTGCAGACGGAGTTTGTTTTCAGGACCTCCTTCTTCTCTTAGAACTGCAGACTTTTGTTAAAGGTTTCTTTTCTTTCTTTCTTATTTTTTTCCATAGGGAGCTTGTGCTCTCCAGAGACAGAGAGAGGTAAAGTGAGAGAGACAGAGAGAGGTAAAGTGAGAAATCTCCCCAGGGAAGATGGCCATGACACAGTATCTGATCCTCCATTCTCCTCTCAGGGTCCTGGCCACGTATGCACATGTACCAGGTGTGATGTTCAAGCTACTAGATCCAAGACTTGAACTGTGGTCAGCCATATGGGAGCCCTGGCACCTGCCAGCCCCCCAAACACTTCTTGAGCTCCAACATCAGTGCATCCCCAAGAGCACTGAACAATAACAGATCAAGAAGCTCCCAGGAAGGGCCAGCAGGTGGTATGGTGGTTAAGGTGCTAGACTCCCACATGGTCAGCCACAGTTTGAGTCCTGAACCTGGTGGCTTGCTTTCACACTTTCTCTTTCTATCTCACTCTGGTCAAATTGGAAAAAAATAATTAATAATAACAAGTAAGATTAAATGAATAAATCTTAAAAAAAAAAAAAAAAAAAGAAGCTCCCAGGTAAGAATGACAGAAGGGAGGAAGGGCAAGCCGCAAGCTGGTCTTAGTTTCAGACCCCACCTAGGGCCCGGGCAGACCCCGTGAGGTTCTCAGTGCCCTGCTGCCCCATTAGTATGCTCTGGCTATAGTGATTTTCAGTCCTCATACCCAGAAATTGTGGGCCCTGATTACGAAGGTGAGTCTTACACTGAGCTTCCTCCAAACACACAGACCACACTGCAAAGTCCTTCCAGATGACAATGGGTAATTTGTAGCCCAGGCTCTTTCGGGGGCATGCTTTCATACCCAACGGGAGCCAGATGTGAAGGCGCATGGAAAACAAGACGTAGGTGGTCCTATGTGATTAGCAGCTGGGGAGACGGGTTGAGAGAACAGCCCGTTCTTCTCCGTGGGTGATCTAAGACTTTCCTTGGTGGTAAAAACCCAAGGGACGCTGTTGCTGCCATTGCTCTTATCTTCCCTGAGTTCTTGGAAGCAGCAGAAGCAGTGGAAGCAGTTGTGCACACGCTTTCTCTCCCACACGCGCCTCCGAAATGCTTTACATTATGTGACACCAGTTTTCTGCCTCTCCCTGCTTCATTTTAGTCTTCACAGGGACCCTTCTAAGGTTGACAATCCCTAGGACCACATCCTCAGCTTCCTCTTACTCTACTCTGCATCTTCCTGTGTGATTTGGGCTCTCCTGTGCAGAGCAGTCTGGACTTCCATCATCAGACTCTGCGTTAGGACCTAGACAGACCCGAGACAGGCTGATCCTGTCTCCTCCATTTCACTCTCTCTTCTACGGTCTGGAACAGAATGGAGGGAGGACAATGACCTGGCACCCTGAAACTCCAAAATCTCAGTGAACGGCTTCATAATATAAATGGATAATAGGGTTTTGTTTTTGCATACGAATGTCTGCAATATTAAGTCTATTTTAGGATTTGGAAACACGGGGACCATGGTTGGCCCATTTCATTTGCTATATTTAGACACATGATCATCGTTAAATAGTAAATGGGCAGGAATAGAAAGTACAGGAAAATTAAGTGGCCAAAGGGTATGAGAAACATGATAGCAAATTCTTGAAATTTGTGTAGTGAGACATGAAACAGACAGAATAACTGGATTAATGACTCAAGCAGTGATATAAATGGAACCAAAATAGCAGCGATTCTTCTTTCTTTTCCTAAAATCTCAGGGTTACGACAAAGAGAAGAAATGGGATTGAGCTGCTTGGAGATGTGACTGTATTGCTCTGGCATCCCTATGGACTGGAGAAGGAAACAACACCTGCAGAGAACCATGCTGAAAGAACTCCGGCCTGGGCACCCAGCTTTGCTACTGAACACTCCTTGTTAAACCTACATCTAGTAACACCTTTGCAATCCGAGATCCCTACACATTCTTAGCATGTGGTCTCAGCAAACAGATCAGATACTTATTTACACCTCCGTATAGTTTTTGGCCAATGCATTCGATTTTCTCGCTCAATACTACTAACCTCGCAAGTCTTCAAAAAGAAACAACAATGGCCAACTGTGAAAAAGGCACCAGACACGCCCTTTGCAACGGTTTGTTTTTGCTGCACTCTGAGGGGTGAGGGACCGAGAGTTTTTGCCCTGGCACAACCCTGGTGAATTCCCGCTGCTAAATCAGAGCTGAGACTTCGTTAAGAAGAAGCAGGGCAGTAATAATGCAATGAGGTGCTCCGTGTCCTGGACAACCCACGTCACTCTCTTTGAGGAAAGAGGCTAGGGGCAGACACTGGAGAAAGCATGGAGGAGCCCTGCACTAAAGAAAATGAAGTTGCTCCCTCCAGAAGAGAACGTCACTCATTTGAACCACTCCCCACTCCATCCGACCTCTGTTCTGTCTAATGGTGAGAAGCAGAAAATGCTCTGTTGAGAAAGGATTAGCAACTGAGCTTCTCCTGCATTCCACAAGACACATTTTATGTAGATCCTGTCACTGAGGATTTCCAAACCCACGAAGAAGCCATGTGTACTTTTAAAATACAAAGGAGCGAACTCCGCTCTCCCTTCTTGGTTGAGCTTTGTTCAGCTCACTTTTCAAGGTATGTCTAAATATGTAATAACATGTAATATGTAGTGCTAATAATAACCACTAACGAGCTCCTTACACAGGTTACTGAAGTGCTTCTTAAAGCTTATCATGTTAGCCATCATCTCACTTCGATCTTCAGAACACATTAAGGTGGGTTGTCTGGCACCATTACCATCACTACCATAATAGCATTAAAACAAAAACAAAAACAAAAAGGTGTGTGCATTCGTCAAAGGAGGATGCACCAGCCATGGGGCACAGTCACACTGCAATCCCTTGTCTTCCATCTCTCCATTCTGTTAGGAATTTGGGTATGCATGCACATGCACCCTGAGTGTAGGGACTTGAGTATGCATGCATATGCACCCTGAATGCAAGAAATTGGGTATGCATGCACATGTGCCCTGAGTGCAGGAACTTGGGTATGCATGCACATGCGCCCTGAGTGTAGGAACTTGGGTATGCATGCACACACGCCCTGAGTGTAGGAACTTGGGTATGCATGCACACGCACCCTGAGTGCAGGAACTTGCACAGGCACAGTGCCCTGAGTACAGGAACTTGGGTAGGCACACACACACGGGCCCTGAGTGCAGGAACTTGGGTATGCATGCACATGGGCCCTGAGTGCAGGAACTTGGGTAGGCACGCACACGGGCCCTGAGTGCAGGAACTTGGGTAGGCATGCACATGGGCCCTGAGTGCAGGAACTTGGGTATGCATGCACATGCGCCCTGAGTGTATTTCAAGCTGCCTGGTCCAGGATTCAAATCACAGTTAGCCATGCATGATCTGGCTCCTTTAACTCCTAGGCCACAGGGCTGGCCCATCACAATAGCACTTACCATGAATTGAATGTTGTGCCAGGCACGGTGCTGTTGGCTGGATAACGATCCCTACACACCGTCCCCTTGTTCCTGGCTGCCTCCATTAGTCTAGAGAAACAGAATGCTCACTTGCCGGGCCTCCGGGCCTGCAGGCACCCACACTTCACAGTTCTGGACAATCAGCTCTCACTATCCATCAGCTGGTCTCTGACATTACTGAAAATGTTCCTGAGATACGGGCTTATCGTATACACAGCTGAGGCCATACAGTCGCAGGTGACAGAAACAGACTTTGGGCCTACGTCAGACAGGCCCACAGCCCTGCCTCTGAGTGACGACATGAACAGAAATATGTACAGTGCTGCCAAAAAGGGGCTCTCAGTGACAGCCCGTGGTTGTTTGGGTCTGAAAGTCCAGTCATTTTATGATGCCCTACTATCCTCATCAGGACACTTTACATTCTGGGCACATCTTAGTAATATGCTCAAAACCAAACCAAACCAAAAGCCAATGATTCCAGTTTCCCTGGCTCTCAGAACTAGGGGCAAAGGATTCAACTTATTGACTCCTATCAGCCATCTCCTGATTCTCTTCTGGCTTTGGTTTTATTTTAATGGTCTCTCTTTCTCTCTCTCTCTCTCTTTTTAAAGGTGTTTGTCTTAGAGTGTGTGTGTGCTCACCACAGAGAAAGACACAGAGAAGGAAAGTAAGAACTCACTGTCCATGGGGATGGCCACACCACAATCCCTTCTCCTTCATTCTCCTCTTGGAATTTTTTTTTTTTTTGGAGAGGTATTTTCACTATAGTGCGCGTGCGCTCGCCAGACAGACAGAGAGAGACAGAGAGATAGAAAGCGAGAAATCACCCCCCAGGGGGATTGGTCATGCTGCCATCCCTTATCCTCCATTCTCCTCTCGGGATCTCGGGCACGCATGCACACGTGCCCGGTGGGAGTTTTAAGTCACCGGGTCCGGGACGTGAACCGCAGTGGACTACATGGGAGTCCAGCGACATAGCCATTACGCTAACTGCTGGTTCCCTCCTCTTGGAATTTTGGGCACACACGCACAGGCACCCAGTGGGAGTTTTAAGCCACCAGATCCGGTCCTATACTTGAACCATGGTGAACCGTGTGGGAGTTCGGTGCCTTAACCATGCCTTAGCCACCCCACCTGCTGGCCTCTGTTCATTTGTTTTTTTAGGTAGGGTCTCACCATGTGATGAATGTCTTGCTTCGCCTTCCCAGCTGGGACTACCTTCCCAGGTATAAGCCACCATGCCTGTAGGGTGGTGCTATGGACAGGGTTTGCTATGCTGCCCAAGCCAACCTTGTCCTCTCAACTCTCCTGCCTTGGCCCTCCCGAGCTGTTGGGATAATAGGCAATGCCACTGCACCGGCCTGTAGGTTGGGCCAGGAATCAACCCTGGGCCTTCCATGTGGTCCCACCTGCAGAGCCCAGCATCTCAGCTGAGTGCCACACAGCTGGCCTGACTCCCTCTGGACTAGTCTATGACCCTCTTCTTTCATTCTGAGCTTCTTCCACATTTGAAATCCAGAAAACGTTAACATGTGCCTACAGAAACTCTCCCCTTACCCTCTCCTTTTTTGTGTACCTATTTGGGGTTTCTGAGGGCCACAATGGACTTCTGTCCTTGTGTTCTATACAACAGATAAGTGTCATTTCAACAGACTGAGCATCTCATAGCTCAGTGAAAATAAACAGCACACGACGTCTGGAGGGTCACTCACCGCCTCGCAGTAGATCGCATCAGAAATCATTTAAAAATATTTCAGAGCCCCCAATAACACTTGGCACATGGTGGCAGTGATCAGCTGCAGGCAGCTGTGAGGGCTTTCGTGGGTCACCGAGAGTGAAACACAGTCCTCAATGGTGGATATGACGGGCCAGTACATGGGAGGACTAATGGGCTGCTCTCGGCTGTCATGGGAAGCTTAAGACGCATTCTTTATGCGGATCCCTGAGAGCAAACACCTCCTCTGCAATGGGGTAGGTCACCTCCCTCAACCAATTAGCTAATTATCTGAAATCACCCCTCATAGATCAAGAACACCCATCTTGTGAAAGGACTCTCTTCACACAGAAAGCAAGAGCCTTTTGTCCCCTTTTGAAGACCTGATTCAAGGCGAAGGCCCCTCCATCTACAAAATTCTAAATTTTGTAAACGCAAACAATCAGCTTCAACGAACACAAGTCCTTCTTGCTTACAAGTGAGTGCTTTTTTGAGTAATATTTTTTTCCTGAAGAGAAACTCTTTTTTTTTTTTTTTTTTTCTAAATGAAGCTTCTGGACGCAGTAGGTGTGAAATGATAATAAAAGAACAAGCAGCAACGAGGACTGTCTTTGGATGCTGCCTGCAAAGCACACCAGACGGACAGCATCGGGGACGTCTCCTACCCTACAGCCCAAGCTAAGTCTTCCTGGGAAAAGCTGGAGACTGACTGCTCAACTGTACCCAAAGCGCAGCACGGAATCCTAAAGCCTTGGGGCCACCCAGGGGCTGGCAGCCAACTCCCACTGCACCAAGGGGGGAACGGCCCCTTTCTGGTGGCTGATACTAGGAAGTGGAGATCAACTCCACCCTGGCCCTCCTGGGCTGAACTCCTTGGAGGGGACTTCCCATGTGACAGATACCATGGCCGTCCTTGTGTCTGTGAATTCTGACCTACACCTGATAACAGATGACCCCTGGCAGGGCGGGTATCGTCATTACTCTCTTACAGCCCTTGTCATTTTCAGAAATTTGCCCAAGGTTAAATTCGCCTCAGCGTGACTAAAAGCTGGCTCTAGGTCTCAGGTCTGGGTCCATGTCATCTTCTCGTCACACACTGGTGAGCGACAGCATGGGAATGAGAATCACGGGACGCTTCCGGAAATGGGAACTGAGCCAGGACATGGGCCAGAACACACCAGGTTCCGGGTATCTGTTCTTCGAGAGTCACCATTAAAGAACAAGATCCCACGAGGCAGACCCAGCAGTGACATCAGGGGTAAACAGAGTGAAACGCCTGGCTATTTTGATCTGATGTATCAAAACAGGCACTGAGTCACACGTTCTGGGAAACCACCAGCTGTCCCCAGCGGGCGCCCTAGCTAGGACTTACGGTTGCTTCATCATCTCCGCTTGGGAACGTGTTTGCATTGAACCTAAGTGGTACCTAAGCCTTGATCCCAACGTTCACTAGCGATCCGGCTCATTATGTCACTAGGTGATGAGTGTTCAAGGGGCCTACCTGGGCACCTCCTGCTGCACCCACGTTTAGGACGCTGCAGTGAGTCCCAGACAGAGCTCAGGGGCAGTCTCCATTTATCGACCTTACCCTTTCGCTATTTCTCTATTCATAGGCTCCTAAAGAAGGCCTAGAACCCAGAAGTTGACCAATAAAGATTTACTGAAGAAACAACCGATCATAGTCAAGAGATGTTTCTTAAATAAAAAGATGAAGCCCTCATATCAAAAGAAGTGAAAAAGAGATATTAAGCCTGGGGGCATGGTGGTTAAAGGTGCTGGATTCCCACATGGCCGACTGCAGTTCCAGTCCCAGACCTGGCAACTTGCTTTCTTGCTTTACCTTTCTCTCTCTCTGGTTGAATTAAAAAAATAACAACAACTGGAATTAAATAAATAAATAATTCTTTTAAAAAGAAAGAAAGAAAGAGAGAGAGAGAGAGAGAGAGAGAGAGAGAGAGATACTAAGCCTTAGGCTTGTGGTTAAAGTGATGGGCAGAAAGTAGAGTGAAATGGTAAATGCAACCTGGAGTCTCGAGTCTCGCCAGGGCCACCTTGAAGGCCAGGCATGGGAATGTGACTTCACTACAGGCAAGGGCACAAGAACCCCTGACTGCTGATGAGGATGATAAACGTCCTGGGCAGGCCAGTAGGAGGGGCCCTTTCCCAATGGTTCTAGATGGTCAGAGAACAGCCAGAGGGCCCAAAGCAGTAGAGAAGACAGTGAATGGTGATGGGAAGGAAGAGGGCGGACTGCAGAAGGCATCTCTGTTCGCAAAGCTCCCCTCCCCTGATGACACCAAGGTCTGATCTCTGGCTTTTCTCCATGGTCTCAGTGATTCTTCTCTTCTGATACGTCCTTCCTCCGACCACTCCTCGAATTTCTCATCCAAGTTATTATCTCGTTGGAAAAGTGCGATGTGAACCGGCCTCAGAACTGTTTAAAAATGCCTCAGATTCTCAGCCTCTGGGGAAGGAAGAGAAAGGCCAGGGCACATGGTGCTCCTGTCCCTGCGGACCAGGCAGCCTTCGTCGAACCAGTCCAGCCAGAGGGCTGACGCGCAGCAAATCCATCTCCTTTGCCTTCCTCACTGCAGAGCCGCAGAAACAGAGGAAGCACCTCCTCCTGTGATGTGTGCAGAAGACGGCCCCTAAACAAAATTCCACTTGCCAGCTCCGTCTTCCTGCCGTTACGCTCCAGCAAACGCTGCAACCCAGTCCCGGGCCTTTGCTCAAGCTCCTCCTCATACATCACGTTCCCCACCTCGACCCAACACTGGCTGTGTTGAATTCAGAATCCTCTTCCAAGACTCACCTAAAATCCACTTCCTCTAGAATGCTGTCCTTGGTCTTTTTTTTTTTGGTGTGTGTGTGTGAGGCTTGAGAGGGTGTTAGATGGGAGTCTTGCTGTGTTACGATCCTTCCACCTCAGCCTCCTGAGTAGCTGGGATTACAGGTGCATGACACTATGGCTGGCTTTTAGGGTAGGCTGGGAATTGAACCTGGCCTACTGTGTGGCCCCAGTTTGCTGAGCAGTAGCTTCCAGCATGGCTGGGTCATGTTGTCTTTGATCTTTTAAATGGAATGCAATCTCTTCCTCCTCTGAACCCCTTCAACACTGTGCCGCTTGCTACATCTGTGAGACTTTCTTACAAATGTGTCTTACCTCTCACTCACTCCTTTAAAAGGAAACTAACTTTGAGACCAGAGTCCACATCATTTGGACCTTCCCTCATAGTCCCATGTTCTTGTTCAAAATAGTAGTAAGATGAGTAAAATCTTTGTTTCTCAGTAGATGAACCAAAAATATGTTTGACTCCCTTTCCTCCTGAATTCCAAAGAAGTCACAAAGCAGTACAAGGAATAAATAAATAATTGTGTTAAGGGTGAAGAGAGACGAACAGGGAGAGAAAAGAGCCTAGAACATTTTTTTTCTTTTTTTTTTTTAAGAGATTTTT
>NW_006199316.1:1358738-1377765 GCF_000334495.1 Tupaia belangeri chinensis
AAGAGATTTTTAAATATAGGACACACATGCTCACTGGAGAGACAAAGAGAGAGAAAACAAGAAATCATCCCCCAGGAGAACGGCCATGCTTCAATCCCTTCTCTTCCATTCTCTTCTCAGGATTTAGGGCACGCAAGCACACGCACCCCGACATGGGTTTCAAGCCACTGGGTCCGGGACTTGTGCCACTGCCAGCAATGTGGGAGTCCAGCAACATAACCATTCGCCATCTGCTGGTCCCAACAGCCGTAGAGCTTTTTGATACTTTTCACCAGAGGGAAAGTAGAGAGATATACTGGCAGATGCACAACATTGCAGACGCATACACTGCTGCTGTGACTACAGGCCTTCAGCTGAAGGAGCCAGGGCCAGGAGCACAGGAGAGGCTGCAGGTGGGAGACTGTGCAGCGCTGTGCAATGGGAAGGCAGGGTGAGGCAATATGTGATTCCCAAATTTCTAGTAGTCACATTTAAAAAGCAGAAACACATGATCATTTAACCCATGACCAAAATATTATTTCGAAATATAATCAATATAAAAAATGAGGTCTTTTTTCCTCCTTTTTTTCTGTACTAAGTCTTTGGAACCTGCAGTGTATTTTATACTCATGGTACACCTTAATTTGGGTGAGCCAGAGCTTATGTGGACAGGAGACACATGTGGCCTGTGGCTACCAGCCTGGATGGCTTGGCGTCAAGAGGACGTGGAGATTGCAGGCGGGTAGAAGAACAGAAATCAGGCACTGTCTAAAGAACAGTTGGGCAAAACATTTCAGATATGCAAGAGCTTAGGAAGTTTAGTGTCCATGTAGTCTCTGAAAAAACTATCCAGCAAACATTGCAGCAAACTTTAAAAGAATTGTAGAGCTAGCCAGTGGTGTGGTGGTTGAGGCAGCTGGATCTCACATGGTAGACAGTGTGATGCGAGTCCTGGGCCTGGGTGCTTGGGAAACACACTGGGCACGTGTGCATGCATGCCCAAAATCCTAAGAGGAGGGTGGAGGAGAGGGGACTGGGGTGTGGTTCCCCCCCCCCCAGGGGGTGCTTTCTCATTTTCTGTCTGTTTCTGACTCTGGCAAGTGCACACACCCTATTAGCAAATTAAAAAAAGAAAAAAAAGAAAGAAAGAAAGAAAAAGAAAAAGAACTTTAATAAAAAGTAGGGTATGGGCCGAGCTAAGGTGGAGCAGCAGTAGCTCAATGATGGAAGCTATTCAGAAGATGGGGGTTCGGTTCCCAGGTAGGTCTGAACACACCAGATGTACGCCCATGATCCTGAGAATTGGAAAAGGCTGGCGAGAGCACTGTGGCTGAGACCCTGTTAAGGATGCTTGTTTCTCTTTCTCTCTCATAAAAGATAGAAAGAAAGGGACCAGCAGTTAGCATAATGGCTATGTCGCTGGACTTCCATGTAGTCGACTGCGGTTTGAGTCCCGGACCCAGTGGCTTAAACTCATGCCAGGTGCATGTGCGTGCGTGCCTAAGATCACGAGAGGAGAATGGAGGAGAAGGGATTGCGGCATGGCCATTCCCCCAGGGGGTGATTTCTCATTTTCTGTCTCTATGTCTCTCTCTGTCTGTCTGGCGAGCACATGCACCCTATAGCAAAAACCTCTCCAAAAAATAAAAATAAAAAATAAAAATAAAATATAGAAAGAAATTAACTCAAAAAAGAAAAGGATGACATGGGATTGAATGAAGGATATTTAACTCAAGACATCAATGAAATGCTAGCAGGCCTTGAAATTAGTTCTGTGAATTTAAAGGAATGTGTTCAGACGAAAGGCATTTTCTTATAATAAATATTGGGTTGTCAGAAAAGTCATGACGCATTTTTTCATGTTTTTCTATGCAAAAATGTATCATGACTTTCCCACAACCTAATAGCATGATTAAGAAACTAAATGATCTTGGTCATAAGGTAACCTTGAATAAGGTTCTTATTCAAGAAAAAAAACAAGGAGGGATTTAGAAAACTCAAAGGAAAAACTAAAAGAAAAGACAAGGGATAAATACAAAGCAGAGAGCATGTGGGGAGTAATGGAAAATAGGAAGACAATCTATTTGATCTTGCTGTTTGCAACATCGTCTTTAAATGTCACAGGTTTAGTGACATTTTCTTCCTGTGGGTCAAATGGTACAACTCTGCATTGCTAGGAATATTTTACATGATCTTAGTGCTCCAAAGGACAGTTACTGTTTTTTAATTCTTAGATTCAACCGAAAGTAAAACTTAAGACTTATTTGTTTATAGATTTGAATGTAAATGCCATTCATCCATGCAATGTATTTCTTAAAATAGGAAGGGATTAATGGACTCATCCTTCCTGTTGGACAGTCAACCTGTTCTGTATAGAGGGGACAGCCCCATAGCACAGTGGTTAAAGCCCAATGCATGGGGAGCTGCGTCCCACAGCCAGCTGTGGTATGAGTTCTGGCCCTGGCAGCTGGAAGAACATCCGGGGCGTATGTGTGCACAAGTGCACCCAGAATCCTGATAAGGTGGAGAAACGGGGGGGAAAGGATTACAGCATGGCCATGCCTCAGTGCAGGGTGCTTTCCCTCTCTTCTGAGTGCACGTGCTCTCTGACAAAAACAAAACGAAACAGAACAAAAACCCAAACTGTGGATAGTTATGGGGAAAAAGAACTTTAGATGCAAGTAAGTGGTAAACCACATGAGACAAGCCTCACTAAGGGCCTGAATAACCTAAGGATGCCATTTCCTTACCTACGACTATGAAGGCGCCAATATTCTGCTGGCACAGAGTGGTTTCATGGGAGCCATCCCCACAGCCACTCACTTATTCTCCGACGTTATAAATAAGCGTTTTTAAGCTTCCAATGGTAAGTGAAATAAATTGTATCCGAAGGTGTACAGACAGAATGAAGGCTGAGCAAATGAAATGAAATTTGAGCTACGTTTATAGATTAGGAGAGATGGAGGTTAGACTTAAGAATCACCCAGCTGTTGAAAGGCATTTCTGAAGAGGTTGGGGAATCTCGGTGAGAGGACCGAGGGGTACAGTGTGTCGGGGAGTTGAGGGTAAGCATGTGTTGCTTGTACCAATTCAGGTCTTTATCTCGGTAACCAACCCCACTTCCCAACACACACAACTTGTAACCTATTAAATATTCATAGATCCGGACGGACTCCCAAGGCTACCTGAGATTTAGGGTGGCCGAGGAGACATCACACTGGACAGAGCAATCAAGGGAGGCTTCTTGGAAGAGCTAAACCCTCACCTGTCTCAAAGGATGTGTGAATGATAACTGGGGAGTCTACAGAGAGCAGTCCCTCAGACCGAAATCAAAGGAGTCTCTTTCCAAGGCAGGAAATTGAGACCAGCTGGCAGGTATAGAAACCAAGACAGCAGAGACACTGACTCGCCCTCGTCCGACCAGCTGCCAGTGGTCTGACGTTTCCCTGGCTGTGCTTCAGAGGATGGAAGTATAACTCTTACGAATGTTCAGCTAAGTTCCTCACTGTCCTACCAACCTGTGCTTGATTACCTTGAATTAGACAGAGAGACTGTTTTTTTCCTCTACCCTTCCCCAGCTCGCATTTTTGCCCATAAGCTAAGCTTCTCACTAGCAGATGGCTGCATCACAGACAGCAGAGTTTGCGTCCAGAGACAGGGACAATCTGCTTGGCAGCTGCAAGGAAAATACCGAGCAGAAAGACGACCGCGCGTGGTAGGTGAGGTCTTTGACGTAAGACTGCAAATCCAAGACAAACTGTTAAGATACCTTGAAGAAAGCTCTATACCCAGGAAAACACTCCTACTAAGCCTCTAACATGCCTTTATTCAGGTATTATTCCATGTCCTTACTCCTCAGAAAGAAATCTAAAAAAAGAGGGGGACAGGAAGAAATAATATAATCCCACACATGTGCCCGAATAGACACTCTACAATACACGTATGAGGCAGTCGGTATTTCCTGCTCACAGGCGCGGAGGCTGCACTTACTAAGGGTGAGTGATGTAAATATTGGAGCTAGATTCAAACTCAGAACTTCTTACTCTCAAACTCCACATTCTTCCCCCAATACCATACTGTCTCCCCGAAAGAAAAGAAGAAGAGGAAGGAGGCAGTGGCTTTACCAAAGCGATGTTGCTGAGAAGCTAGAACAGAGAGGTATCACCTGGCCTTTTCAGACCTCCTTCCCAACTGTTTTTTGTTTGTTTAAAGAAACAAAATATTCCTGCTAGGTAACCCTCAGGAACTCTTTCAAGATGACCAAAGTGAACAGCCTACAACAGGCCTTTCTTTTTAAAGGGGAGCATCAAAATTAGAGGGTAGGGGACCTTTCTCACAGGACTGTCATAGCTCAAGGGAAAGTTTCAGGCAAAGATGATTTACCTAGTAGACCACAGCATCTCAGATAATCCAAAGGGCAAGAGGGGGTGAGGAGGGAGACTGACTCACTATTTGCTTTCCAAAACTAAAAACTCCAACCAAACACAGTGGGACCCAGCCATCCGGCTGGGTGCTCCAAGGAGTAAGCGTCTATGTGGCCAGACAGTTCATGCTTCTGACAGGCCTGCCGTAAAATGAAATAAAAACAAACTCAGAATAAGGCTCCTTATTAAGAGGGCACCAAAAGAGTTGTATTTATAGCTTCTGAGGTACAGACCTCAACAAACGGCTGGGCATCCGACCCTGGTCCTAGCACCCACTATCCCTGTATGGCCACTGTGTATGTTGGGTTTGGGGGTGTGAATATCATGAGAATGGCACGGCCGTCCCCTATGTTTCATATCTCCTCCCAGCATACAGCTAGGGTTGTTTTTTATTTTTTTAAAAGGAGAACTCATCCTTCAGGGGGATGGTCATGCTACAGTCCCTTCTCCTCCATTCTCTTCTCAGGATTTTGGGCACACACACATGTGTGCTGGCCTGAGTTTTAAGCCACTGGGTATGGGACTTGAACCATGGTCAACTACATGGGAGTCCAGCAACGCAACCATTATGTCATCTGCTGGTCCAGCGAGGGATTTTTTAAAATACATATCTGAACTGAATGCTGAAAAGAGTACCAGCACAGGAGGGGAGAACGGACATGGGCTTTGGAGTTGGGCAATCACAGGCTTGAATATCAACTGTACACTGGAGCGAGTTAATCTCTCTGAAACTCATTTTCGTCATCCAAGTGGGAATAATTACCTAATTTAAAACCTTTACTGCTTGTGGGACCAGCAGTTAGTGTAATGGCTATGCTGCTGAACGCCCATGTAGTCAACTGGGGTTTGAGTCCCGGACCCGGTGGCTTAAACTCACGCCAGGCGCATGTGCATGTGTGCCCAGGATCCCGAGAGGAGAATGGAGGAGAAGGGACTGTGGCATGGCCATCCCCCCTGGTGGGTGATTTCTCGCTTTCTGTTTCTCTGTCTCTCTCTGTCTTTCTGGCAAGCACATGCGCCCTATAGCAAAAACCTCTCAAAACAAAACAAAACAAACAAACGACAAAAAAAAAAAAAAAAAAAACAAAAAACAAAACAGCATCAAAACCCTAATGAATACCATTACCTGTAAACCCAACAGAAATATCAAAATTTAAAAGACTGACCATGGCGCCAGAAGATGGTATAATGGTTATATCACTGGACTCCCACATAGTTGACTGCGGTTCGAGTCCTGGACTGGAGGCCTAAAACTCAGCCGGTGCATGTGCATGCATGCCCAAAATCCCAAGGAGAATGGAGGAGAAGGGATTGCAGCATGGCCAGCTCCCTGGGGGGTGACTTCTCGCTGTTTATCTCTTTGGTAAACACATGCGCTCTATAGCAAAAATCTCTCTATAAAAAAGCCTGATCATACTTAGTGAGGATTTGGGACGACAGAAAATCATGTATGCTGTCAATAGGAAAATGTAACAGTTCAGTTCAGTTTGGAAAACAGCTTGGCAGTTTCCTAAAAAGTTTAAGAAATATTTACCATATGACTTAGCTCTTTGGCTCCTGGGTTTGCCCAGGGAAAAATGAAAACACGTGCCAACATAAAGATCTGCAGGTGAGTTTCATATCAGCTTATTTAAAATAGCCAGAACATGAAATGAATCAGATGTCCAACAATGGGGGTACATCCGAACAACGGAATACTGCTCACCTGTTAAAAGGATACACACGACAACATGGACACGCATTACACGCAGGCCGAGTGGAAGAAACAGACAAAACGTGAGCGCACTGTCTGCTTCTAGTCACGTAAAATGCAAACTAATTTACAGAGACAAAGAATAGGTGAGTGGGGCTGGAGGCACAGGAGAGATCAACTGCAGCGTAGCCAGAGGGACCTTTTGGGGATGATACCAATATTCTACATTTTTACCATAGTGATCGTTTCATGAGCACAGACATCTGTTAGACCCACTAAATTTAAAGGCAGTTTACTGTGTGTCAATTACTTCTTAGAGGTGGTAAGAAAAAGAAAATCATGGGACTAGCAGATGGCGTAATGGTTATGTTGTTGGACTCCCACGTAGTCAACTGTGGTTCAAGTACTGGACCTGGTGGCTTGAAACTCAAGCTGGTGCGTGTGCGTACATGCCCAAGATTCTGCGAGGAGAATGGAGGAGAAGGGGCTGCAGCGTGGCCATTGCCCCTAGGGGGTGATTCCTCACTTTCTGTCGTTCTGCCTCTCCAGTGAGCACACAACACCTTAAAACAAAAATCTGTCTAAAAAAAAAAAAAATCATTCCCTTTGTCACTCCTAGTGCTACTGGAATGAAGATAGCAAATCCCATCTCACAGTTGCTGGGAAACAGAAGGATGTGTAGACGCTACCAAAAAATGAGAGCTGTTGCCAAAAAAACCTAATCTGAATATCAGTTGGATGTTTGGCAATACGCTAGGCACTTCATATACATTATCTTACTTAATTTTAACAGATTTGATGAGATAGGCACTATTATCTCTTTCTTTTAATTGCCAGAGAACACGTACAATTTCCAGAGAGAGACAGAGACAGAAAGCACAACCGAATGGGAAGTCATCAGGCCGGAATCCCTTCTCCTCCGCTTACCCATCCAGTCAGGATCTGGGGCACGCACACGTGCCTGGTATGTTCTTTTATCACTGGGACTGAGAGTCAAACTGCCTTCAGCCATGTGTATCCAGCCCCCTCACCTACTCGGCTGTCTCCCTATTAACTATTAGAGATGAAAAAATAGGATTAGAAGGTTGAAGGAACTCATCGAAAGTCACCTGGACGGTAAATGGTGGACCTGGATTCACTGAGAGATGTGGAATCGGAATAGGTAACCCTGACCTCAAAGATAACGCTATTACTTCCTATTATACTTAGGACTTCCTCAGAAGGGCAAAGCCCTGGTGGCCCAGGGTCAGCAAGTTCCTGGAGATTTCCTTCACTAGGACTGGGAGATTCTCTCAAGTAGGCAGTTTCAGCTTTTTTTCTTTTTTCTTTTTTACATGCTAGAGGGCATGGAAACTCAAGAGACAGAGGTTCAGGGAGAGGGTTAAAGCATCCCCAACAGGGAACGGCCACACTGCAATCCCTTCTCCACTGCTCTCTTTCAGGGATTTTGCGCATGTGCGCACTCACACCTGCAGTGTCTCTCAAGCCTCGGTCTGACACTCCCACTGTGTGGTCGGCCATCTGGGATCTGGCTGCCTTAATGACCAGGCCCTGTTGCAGGCCCAGCCCCTTTCTCAAAGGAGCCTGGTGGGTGGGGAGCACCTTGGCCGAGCAGAAACCTCCCTGGTCCCAGCATCTGCTGGTATTTTGTCAGCTCCTGGCTCTTGCACGCTCACCCACCCACTGGTTTCCCAGAGTAAAAAGGCCAAAATATCTTGGCTACACAGGCAAATGGATCACAGATGACAGAGGTAAAAAAACAAAACAAATCAAGAAGTTCTGGAATCTGCTTTTTCAAAAAGGCAAACAGGAGCCGCACACTCCCCCGGCCAACGTGCTCTGCGTGTCTCTGAAACGTTCCGATGAACGTATTTTCATTTCGCACAGTGGAAAAAGTTTGGCAAACGGGCCATGCTGACAGTTTAAGCGAAGTCACTGTCTTCCTACTTCGGACCAGCTGGCGTCCATCTCCCTGGGAGCTGGGCCAGCAGATGCAGAGGACATCTGCACCACAGAGGCTGCTCGGGTCGGTCTGGGGGAGGAGATCTGGAGGGGACGGATGCCGCGGACAGAGAGGCTGAGTCCTGGCCGAGTTCCGTCTGGGCGTGTGATGATCGGCTGACCGTCTGTTTCAACTTTCAACCAAGGCCCTCCGTTTCTAACCAAAAAACGATCTCCCCGCACCCTGAGGGGTCTCGTGCCCCTCCTGGGAGTGGTGCTCTGCCACCTGTGTACTGCTCAGCAGCCACACTGCACTTCCTGAAACCCAGACTGCACAACCGGGCAGCTCTTCCCCACCTCACGCTAAGCCATACCATAAAACGAGAATTGCAAGAGCGCGCCAAGCACAGGCTGACATTCTGTGCTGATCCTGGGGTGTGTGGTGGAGCCGGGACTGGGCACTCTGCACCGGCCCAGGGCTCTGGCTGCTCCTCCCTCCAGGCCAGTTCGTCCTGAGCTGAGGTTAATGAAGCTCCTCTACTTGCTGTCGCAGGCCGGGAAGGCACCATGGGGACATGTGCTTTTGCGCTCATTTCACTAAAGCCTCCTCCCTGGCTGAGCTCTGCCAAAGTGTTTCTGGTAAGCAGCTTCGGAAAATAAAAATTCCCTAGACGTTCTGAAGGAGGGTGTGAGAGGAAGACCCACGAGCCAGCAGGGGAATTGAAACACCCACCACCCCCCCATGTCCACTTCTGTCGGGGAGGGTGGGGGGAGGGAAGCTGCGGAAGCAGCTTTCAGAGGAAACAGCCTCACAGGACTTCTACCAACAATCAGGCCTTGTGTCCAGCTGTCGACTGAGGCCACTGTCAGCTCAGACCTTGCAGAGAACAAGGGTCAGAGTTCCTTCTGAGTGGGGAGTGCTGCGCTTCTTCCACAGGGAAGCTCCTACCTGCATGCTGGCCCTGAACTCAAGGCCAGTGTTTGAAAGGGCTGTGGCATCATGAAGCCAGAGGCTTCCTCCTAAAGAAATGATTTATTATTATTAATATATTTTTTAATTTTACTAGAGAGATACAGAGGGAAAGTGAGAAGGGAAGCTGTCAGGTCCAGGACTTGAACTGTGTATGGCCATGTGGGAGTCCAGTCCCTTAACCACCATGCCACCTATCACCACCGCCCCGATTTTTTTTTTTTTTTTTTTTTCAGAAGGAGAACCCCTCATCTATTAGAACCCTTTACTTATTTCTTTTTCTTTCTTTCTTTCTTTTTTAAATTTTAGGTTGCTAATAGGGTGTATGTACTTATCAGAGATAGAGAGAACAAGAGAGAAAGAGAAATCACCTCCCACAGGGATGGCCATGTCATGATCTCTTCTCCATTCTTCTCTTGGGATTTTGGGCATGCACACAGATGCACCTAGCATGTTTTTCAAGTCACTGGGTCGGGGGAACTGCACATCTGGCCATGTGGGATCCAGTGACTTAACCACCAGGCCACTGGCTGGCCTAAACCCTTGATTTCTATATACAAGATTCCGTGTGAGGGGGTGGGGGCAGACGGAGGTGCAGTAGTAAGATGCAGTGCTCTGTGAAGCCGGCCCATGCGGGGAGTTCTGGGTTCACATCTGGAGACCTCTGTGAGTTTACCAGCCACATGTGCACCCATGACCTGGGGCTCCCTGTAGCTGGGAGTGGACTGCAGCATCAAGACCCTCTTGGGGATGCCATCTCTCTCTGTGTTCTTTACTGATGGAAATAATTTTAAAAATTGGTCTAGTACTGTACTACCCAAGTAAAAGCAGAACTGTTCTGGGGGTGGGTGTGGGGCGGGGGAGGGGACCCGGGTCGGGAGCTCTGCCGGCTCTGCGGCCATTGCCGCTTCCATCAGGCACCGGGCACGCCCAGGTCCACAGGAACATGACCTGGTCTATTGGTTCTGCCGATTATTGGACTGAGGTTCAGACCAGCTGGAGCTTGTGGCTAAACGCACAGATGAGCCCTGCGCTGATGGGGCCCGGCAGGCTGGGATTATGCTCCCAGCCCTTCTCCCATCCTCTCCTTTGCAGAGCCCCTACCTCCCAGTGCTTCGTCGACATTTCTACATGGAAGATTCTCACACATTCTCCGTTTTCAGACACGCGTTCCCTACTTGGAAAAGTGGAGTATGTGACACGTGCGGATGGGAGGCAAGCAGGGACACAGGCCATCTGACAGCAGAACCCGACCACTGGGTCTCCCAACTCAGGACCAGGACTCTCATTCTACGAGGGCTGCTCAGAGAGCAATAATCAGTCCCCAAGGAATCCCAGTATAGGGATTTGTACTTTGGCAGGGACTTGGCCAACAGGAACCAAGCAAAAGCTCTTTTAGAAATTGGGGGCTGGTGTCAGAGGGAGACGGGCTGTAAGGCTGGATGGTGCTGACCCGCCGAGGCCTGGATCAGGTTCTTCCATTGCACCAGCGTTATGATCAGAACAGCTTCATGGAGACATGCAAACAGAGAGAGCTTGCCCAGAAAGCCAAAAGCCCAGCATGACCTGGAAAGATCCAGACCCAGACACTAGCAAGCTTTCTCAGGTCACTCACTGGAGGACCCAACAACCACTTCTCCTTCATCCCTTCACAGAACATGTCGCTCAGAGAACTGTTGCCACCTTCAGGTCTCAGGGAAGGAAGATCCTTCCTCCAGCCCCAGAGACTGACTCACAAGCGGTCTGAGACAGTTATGTAAATCCCAGTTCCCTTTGCTGGGACTGGCCTAGAGGTGGTTCTGGCTGAAATCATTAGGGGCTTTCTAGGGGAGGGAAAATGACGCTTGAGCCACTAAAAGAACCTAAACTTCCTATCTCTGACTTTGCTAAGTGAACATCAACATCCTTGTGATGGTCACTAATTGTCAGATTTTCTGTTACCTGTGGCTAGACGTTTTCCTGACCTGTTGACCCACCTGAGAATCACCGGACAACTATGGGCCTATGATCTATAACCTATTTTATGTGAATATATAAAGTATTTTTCTTATGATTTTAGGAGGTTCACAGATTTGAGAAAGGATCCTTATTCTAGACCAGCAATTGTCAGAATGAGTTCCCCGACCAACAGCGCGAGGCTCACTGTGGTGCTTGTTAGAAGTAGAGATTCTTGGGACCAGCAGTTGGCGTAATGGTTATGTCGCTGAACTCCCATGTAGTTGACCAAGGTTCGAGTCCTGGATTCAGTGGCTAAACTCATGCTGGGCACATATGTGTGTGTGCCCAAGATCCTGAGAGGAGGATGGAGGAGAAGGGATTGTGGCGTGGTCATGCCCCCTCTCAAAAAAAGCTCTCTTTATGTCTCCTTTACTCATGAAAAGAATAAACTTTGAAATGTCTTGTGTTTTTTTTTTTTTGGGGGGGGGAGAGGTTTTTGCTATAGGGCGCGTGCATTCGCCAGAAAGACAGTGAGAGACAGAGACACAGAAAGCGAGAAATCACCCCCTGGAGGGATGGCCATGCCGCAATCCCTTCTCCTCCATTCTCCTCTCGGGGTCTTGGGCATACACGCACATGTGCCCAACATGAGTTTAAGCCACTGGGTCCAGGATTTGAACTGCGGTCAACTACATGGGAGTCCAGCGACATAGCCATTATGCCAACTGCTGGTCCCCAGCGTGAGTTTTTTAAGACCCCGGTCCAGGACTTGAACCATGGCCGACTATCTGGGAGTCCAGCAACGTAACCATTATGCCATCTCCTGGACCCAGAAGTACAGATTTTCTAGGCCTATTCCAGAGCTACTGTCTCAGAAACTCAGGGCACAGGGCCCAGCGATCTGCATTCTACCAAGACCTGTAAGTGCTCCGCTTCTTACTAAAATGTGAGGACCACTGTCCTGAGCCCAGTATTATTTAACAGAACTTTCTGTGACAACAGAACCTTCTGTGACGACAGAAATGGGCTCACAGGGCTGTCACCAGTCACATGTCTTATTGAGCACTTGCAGTGTGACTAATGCAACCAAAATCTGAATTCTTAATTTTACTTAGTTCAATTCAAATTTACATAATTGCCCACAGCTAGTGGCTTCTGTGAAGCTCTAGATAAGGCTGGGGGTGGGGGTCATAGCACGAAACTTGAAAATAAGCCAGTGGTTCTTGATCTTCAGTGTGCATCAGAATCACTAGGGGGGTTGGTGAAGGCCTGAGTGCTCCAGCCCTGTAATTGATGAGCAGGTCTGGTCTGAGAATCTGCATGTCTAATTGGTTCCTATGAGGCTGATGCTGCTTGGCCCAGGGGTGGCACTTCAAGAGCTGCTGAAATCAGCCAGATTTGCCTGTGCCTTTATACCCGGTGCCTTGGGCCCAGCAGGAGCTTGAAATGACCAAAAGAGGGATGGCTGTACCCTACCCGTGAGAATCTTCCATGAGGGTCTGCTGTGTTCCTGAGTCCGTGATTGCCCCCTCACGACCACCAGCGGGGGTGGCTGTGCGTTCTGAAAGGTGTTCAACTAAAGGGTCTGTGTTGTGCCCAGGGTGCTTGTTCCTACCCCTTACTCTTTATTTCCCCTGGCTTTTTTGTATTTTAAGGGAATGACTCATAAAATTGCTCAGATCTGAGCATGTCTGTGAATAAGTGTGTGTTAGTACACAATGCTGAAAACGCCAACATTCAAGAGCTGCAACACTTCGACAGGACCCCGGTGGTAGGAAAGGCAGCAGGCACAGTGATGTGGACAGGGCTACGCCTTCTCAAATAACCCCACGTTGGGAGCCCGCTGAGCCAAAGACCTGGTCTGGCCAGCCTCAGCGCTTTCAAGCACTAATGGGAAAGGCAAGGATCAAGGACACACACAGGGGACTTTTCTGAAGGTCAAAACAGCAACAATAAATACCAAGCCCAGAAAAGCTTTTAAGTCTGACCTTTTCCTCTGCTGAAGCCATTCGCCTTCCAGCATCTTCAATATAATAGACTGGAGTGGGCTGAAACGGCTCTTAGGAGAGAACTGAGCGGCCTTTCCTTAATGCTGCCTCTCCACACCACTCAGGCAGCCGCATTACTGGTAATGACATCATTACCCATAATGGAGCACAGGCTGGCGAGGGAGGCCGCCCAGCAACTCCCAGCTGAGAACAGAACAGGGCTCCCTCTCCATTGCTCAGTTTCCATTAACCCTCCAGGTCCTGGCTTATTTTCAAAGGCAAAGCACCTCTAGGACACCGCACAACCTTTCAGCCGAGCCCAGGGAAGCATGCCTTGGTTGAAGACCAGGAGGGAAGTTGAGGCACAAATGCAATGCAAATTCTCTGCCTGCTTGGGAATTAGGGACCTGGGGCCCTAATTCCTCATGGCTACAAACAACTTTTGGGACCTTGGGGAAAAAGGTTGCATCTTTTAGGTTTCTGGGTCCTCATCTGTAGGGAACTGCACAACTCCTGGGAACAGGATCCCAACATGTCCCTGTGGGCGATTGGAATCAGTCTGAAGGATCACAAGCCTCCCTACCTACCTCTTGCCGTTCTGTTATCTCAAAAGACTCTAAGAACAGGTCAGACTGCAGTGCAGGAAAATTTAGGACACCTTGTTTGGTCTTTATGGTTGTTCACACCTCTATCCTGACCATACACGCAGAGACTTTGAAAAGATCAGGAAAAAATAAAATGAAACTAATGGTTTATTTTTGTGCCCCAAATTTTGAAATCCACGCAGTTTTTCAATAATATACGTTTTCCATTAACTTTCTGAAGAAAGTGACACCTCCCACCTGTCTCAGGTCATCTTTATCAGCAATAGTAACTCTTCAGGACCAGCCAGTGGTGTGGTGACGAAGGCGCTGGATCCTACATGGCCGACGGTGTGATTCGAGTCCTGGATCCAGCTGCTTGAAAAAACATGCCAGTCACACGTGCATGTGTGCCAAAATCTCAAGAGAAGAATGGAAGAGAAGGGATGGAGCATCCCCCGGTGGTGCTTTGTCATGTTCTATGTCTCTTTTTTTGTCCCTCTCTCTGTGGCAACCATGTATGCCCTCTAGCAAATACTAAAATAATAATAATAAAGGGGTCAGCATGTGGCTAAGGTGCTGGACTCCCATGTGGCTGATGGCAGTTCAAGTCCTGGACCTGGCAACTTGAAAGTCATGCTGGGCATATGTGCTTGTGTGCACCAAATCCCAGAAGAATAGAAGATTGTGGTGTAGCCATTGCCCCAAGGGGTGATTTATCACTTTCCCTCTCACTCTCTCTCTCTGGTGAGTGCACACACTCCACACTCTATGGAAAAAACCTTAATAATAAAAATAAAAATAAAATACAGAGGGGCCAGCCTGTGGCTTGGTGGTTAAAGCACTGGACTCCCACATGGACGGCTGTGGTTCAAGTCCCAGATCTGGTGGTGTGCTTTCTCTCTTTCCTTTTCTCTCTCTGGTGAGTGCACACACCCTATGGCAAATTAGAATAATAATAATAAATAAAATGAAATATTTAGAAGTAAAATAAAGAAACATATAAGAGTTTAAGAGACATGATACAGTAGGCATGTTTAGCGTCCATCTAAGCTTGTAACTGAAGGTCAAAAATGGACTGAGAGAGGACGGAGAGAGGGTTATTCAGTGCCTTTGGCTGAAAATTTTTCAGAATCCCTGAGAGAGCAGTAAACCTCAGGTCCAGGAGCCAAACAAATGTCAAGCAGAATAAATATGAGGCCATGCATTGTAATGAAACTAAAGAACATGAAAGACAAAAGAGGATACATGAAAAAGAGAAATAAGAATCACCCACGGCACTGGACTCCCACCTGGCCTACCGTGGCTCCAGTGCCCGACCAGGCTTGAAACTCATATCGGTGAGTGTGCATGCGATGTGTGCCCTAAATCCCGAGAGCAGAATGGAAGAGAAGGGATTGCAGTTTAGCCAACCCACACCCCAGGGAGTGATTTCTCACTTTCCCTCTCTCTATCTTGGGTACAGTTGCCTGTAAAACAAAACTCCCCCCCAAAAAAAAAAAAAAAAAAAAAAAAAGAGAGAGAATCGTCTATGAAATAATGGCAACTAGATTTTAGCTGACTCTTCAATAGGAAAAGTAAAACCTAGAAGACCATGGACTAATACTTTCTCTGGTTCTCTCTTTTCTTAATCTGCTAGGACTCTGTGCTTGTCAGAGGAGAGTGAGAAAGCACACACCCTGGGGAAGGGGGATGGCCACGCTGTATTTCCTTCTCCATTCTCTTGGGATTTCTGGCACATACTGACAAATGCCTGGTGTGTCTTTCAAGCCACTGGGTCTGGGACGTGAACCGTGCAGATGGCCATGTGGGATCCAGCTGCCATAACCACCATGCCACCAGCTGGCCACAGGCTAATACTTTCAGTGTGCTAAGACAAAATCACTTTCAATGCAAGAGGCTATAATTAATGAAACACTTTCAACCATGTCAGCAAGAGAGATATCTTTAGACAAAAACGGAGAGATTGCCACAGAGACTGTAGGCCACTCTAAAGAATCTATTTCAGGAATAAACAAAACGAATCAAGATGGAAGGTCTGGCACAAAAGAAAACAAAAACGAGCAAAGATATTGATAAATATGCAGGGAATCTGAACAAGTGTAAAAAATATTCATTAGTCTACTTATAAATAAACAAGATAGAAGTAATGGACAACAAAAACACAAGGTAGGAGGCACAATGAGAGTTAAGATGTTTACGATTCTTACGTTACTCAGAACAAGAGTGTAATAAGTGGAATAGTGGCTCCCCAAAAGATATGTCCACTCCCGGTACCAGGAGTTAGCCTAATGGCTATGTTGCTGAACTCCCACGTAGTCGACCGCGGTCCGAGTCCCAGACCCGGTGGCTTAAACTCACGCCGGGCACGCGTGCGTGCATGCCCAAGATCCTGAGAGGAGAATGGAGGAGAAGGGATTGTGGCATGGCCATCCTCCCTGGGGGGTGATTTCTCACTTTCTTTGTCTCTCTGTTTTTCTGGTGAGTGCACACGCCCTATAGCAAAAATCTCTCCAAAAAAAAAAGTATGTCCACTCTCTAATCCTAAAACCCATGAATATTATCTTCCACAGAAGATGGGATTCAGTTAAGGGCTTTGAAAGGAGGCACTTATCTTGGGAATGCGGGTGGGCCCTAAAGTTGCAATCATCATGCAAATTGAAGGGGGCGGGGGACAACAGATCCTGATACACACAGGAAAGGGAGCACTGACCAAGGACACAGGGATTGGAATGATGCAGCCACCAGAGGCTGGAAGGGGCTAGGGACCGCCCTCGAGCCTTCGGAGGGAGCACAGTCCTGTGACACCTGGATTTCTTGCCTTCTAATGCCAGAACGAGAGAGCACACTTCCACTGTCTTAAGCAAACAAACGTGTGAGGATTCGTTAGAGCAACCGTAGGAAGTTAACACAGAGAACAAATGTCACTTGAGTCCAAATTCAACTATACGTGTGCAGCGGTTCATTCTAGCTGTCAACCTGACGACTAAGGATTACCTCGAGAACTGGTAGTTTTGGGATATTTCTCGCTGTGGCTGTGAGGGTGTTTCCAGAGGAGACTGGACTGTGAGCCGTAGACGGAGGTAAGAGCCACCTTCAATGTGGCAGGGACATCCTATCTGACAGGGGTCTGGGCAATCTCATGGAGCTGGGTACACTTTTCTTCCCCCCGTTTTGGGACAGCAGAATTCTAGGCTCTCTTGCTTTTGGACGCCAGGAGTGGCAACACAGGTGCACCAGGCCTAGGGTTCTCAGGCCTTCGACCTGGGATTGAATCATACCACGGGCCTTCAGGCTTGGGCTGAGCCACATAGCCAGTACTCCAGGGTGTCCAGCCTGCAGGTGGCCGGTCTGGGGCTTGTTGGCTTCGATAAGCACCGTAAGCCAAGGTCCCTAATCCCCTCCCTCTCTGCCTTCCTATCGGCTCTCTCTGTGAAGAACCCTAATCCAAAGCACTAATAAATTTCCCTAAGTGAATGTATTAATTTAACAGGAACTCAGTAAAGACATCATCGTTTCTTTCTTCTCTTTTTTTAAATAATAGAGGGTGATGGCAAGGCTCATTCATACAGAAAAAAATAAACAAAAACAGCAATAAGGAGATTTTACTGCAACCATACAATAAAACATGCTGTAAGCCACATTAATTAAAACAAAGCACATGGCCGCATACAGTCGGACGAACCAATGACATTCAACGTACAGCAAGTCCACACACAGTTACTAACAGGGGCAACGCTACGACAGAGACAGCGTCTCAAATATGAGAAGGAGGGGGACCAGCAGTTAGCGTAATGGCTATGTCATTGGACTCCCATGTAGTCGACCGTGGTTCGAGTCCATCTCCTGGTGGCTTAAATTCACACCAGGCATGTGTGTGTGCATGCCTAAGATCCAGAGAAGAGAATGGAGGAAAAGGGATTGTGGCATGGCCATTCCCCCAGGGGGTGATTTCTCACTTTCTGTCTTATCTGTCTCTCTCTGTCTTTCGGGTGAGCACATGTGCCCTATAGCAAAAATCTCTCTCTCTCAAAAAAAAAAAAAAAATGTGTGTGTGTGTGTGTGTGTGTATATATATATAGGAAGGAGATTTGGGATGGCATTGGAGATTTGAGATTGAAATGATATTGTAACAAAGGAAGTTGAATTTGTACCTTTAAGCACTGATCCGGATAAATTCTAAATGGTGCAGAGATTTAATTATAATATAAAATGAAATGATAAAGTAATACAATAAAATGTAACACATTTCTTTTATAATCGTGGTGAGAAAGGAGGAGAAGGGATTGCGGCGTGGCCATCCTGGGAGTGGTGGTGGTGATATCTCACTTTTTGTCTCTGTCTTTCTGGCGAGCACATGCACCCTATAGCAAAAACCTCTCCAAAAAAAAAATCTACAACTCCTCCTCGGCAACACATACACATACAAAGACCACTATGGGCACAGTGAAGAAGCAAATAGTAAGCTGGGTTAGGAGTCAAATATTATGTTAAAATTCTTAAGTTTCTATTACAAAGTGCTCCTCACTCACATGAAGAGTGCCTACAAATCATCAGGGCCACCCACACTGTTGGAAACGAGGAAAGGCTTTGAACAGACTACCCACAGAAAAAGGAACGCACATTTTAAAGAGGTTTATTTCCTTCATGCCAGAGATGGGGGTAGGGAGAGGACAGAGAGGGAGAGAAGCAAGCACTCTCGACAGGGGCCCACGCCATGACTCCCTCCCACCCCCTACCCAGCCAGGATTGTGGGCACATGTGCCCGGTGTGCACAGGCTGGCTGGGGAAGTGAACCCATGGACCTCCATATAGACCCAGCATTGCCTGAGCTTCCGCTGTGCCACCAAGCCAGTCCATGAGTGATTTTTAAACATGTGAAAGGTGATCAGCCCCGACTTATAAAGGAACACAAATGAAAAACACACCGAAAGACTACTTATCCGTCATTAGACTGGCAAAACTCCAGAAGCTGGGTAACTATGTTGGCAAGACTTGGGGGAAGCAGGCCTTTCATACACTACAGGCGGGAGTGTAAACAGTTACAAACTCCCTGGAGGCAGTGTGGCAAAATTACATATACACCATCAAAGTTGTAACAGTATATATCCTCTAGCCAGGCAATTTTTTTTTTCTACAAAGTTATCCTAAAGATAAACAAACACATATGCGTAATCATATATTTTGTGATCTATGTAAAAGAATAAGATTGGAAATAATGTAAATGTGCATCAATGGGACATTAAGTTAAGGTTCCACCTATTGATGTAATACCACCCAGCTGTTTATAAAAAGGCAAGTGGTGGGGCCGGCAGGTGGCATGGTGGTTAAAGGCGCTGGATTCCCACATCATGGCCGACCGCAGTTCCAGTCCCAGACCTGGCGGCTTGCTTTATCACCCCCTCCCCCCAACCCCTGTCTCTCTCTCTGGTCAAATTAAAATAAAGTGGTTTTTTTTTTTTTTTTTTTTTTTTTTTTTTTAAAAAAAAAAAAAAGGAAAAAAATCTTTTTTT
>NW_006199316.1:1377796-1386977 GCF_000334495.1 Tupaia belangeri chinensis
TTTTTTTTTTTTTTTTTTTTTTTTTTTTTTAAGAAAAGATAAGAGGAAGAAAACTCTTTGTGTTATGAAAACAGAAAGAATACTGGGGCCAGCAGATGGTGTAGTAGTTAGGTTGCTGGACTTCCACATGGTCAACCACGATCAAGTCCAGGACCCAGTGGTTTGAAACTCACACTAGGCACGTGTGTGTGCATGCCCAAGATCTTGGGAGGAGAATGGAGAAGGGATTGTGGCATGGCCAGCCACCTCTAGCCCCCACTGGGGTGATTTCTCACTTTTCCTCTCACTGTCTGTCTCTCCAGTGAGTGCACAAACCCTAAGGCAAAAACCTCTAAAAAAAAAAAAATCAAGATATGCTATGAAGAGAAACAAAGCAAATACAGAAAATTGTGTTTCATGCTATCACTGTGTAACGAAATAAGGTGTTAACCAATAACTGTGTATTAGTACCTATTTTCATAATCCGTGTTGGAGTATGTGGGCTAATGAAGTTACAGTGGTAGATAAACTGGTGGTCGGAGCTGAGCAGACGGAGGCAGCGGGATAGAAGGGTGCCTCCACACAATGCACTTTTGAAATATTTGATGTTTAAGTCATGTGTGTGCGCTACCTGTGAAATTTAAAATTTTAATATGTATAGTAAATATTATACATCTAAATATCTAAGATAACTTCAAATTAGAGGATAATTTTCAAATCAGTAAAGAGGTAAAAAAACAAAAAAAAAAAAAAAAAGAAAAAAGACAGTCAATTCGGCATGACACTAGCTGGCTGGAATAAAGCTAAATATTTCCATAATTGCAATTTCTGGGGTTTCAGCATGTCCCCACTGAAAGCTCATGTGGAAATCTGACCCCCCAGGGGGATTACTGTGTGGGGCCAGGTGAGAGATGTCTGGGACGCAGGGGTGGGCCCTTGTGAGTAGATTAGTGCCCTCTCAGGTCTCACTGGACTTGTTCCCCCAAGCGGGGTATGATATAGCCGACCCAGCTGTTTTCCTGTTCCTGTCTTTGCACAGCTCACTTCCCCTTTGGTGTCTCAACTGCGTTCACACAGCAGGTGGGCCAGGCCAGATATCAGCACCAAGCTTTTAGATTTTCCAGCCTACAGAAGCATAGGTTAAGAAATCCTCTTTTCTTTATTTAATAGCCATTTTTTAACGTTCACTTATTTCTTCCATGAGAGAAACAAAGAGAGAAAGAGAGAGACAAGAACCCCAGCAGAGTTTTCACACCACAATCCACCCCTAGGCTCAGGTGGTCTGAATCATGGGTATACAGATACAGACATGCCAATGTGCTAGGAGAGGTCTCAGAATGTGAACTCAGAACTTTTCTCAAGTGGGTCCAGCTGCACCATCACTTAGCCAGTATGTGGCCTCAAACTTTCCTTTTATCAACTGCTCAGTCTCAGGTATCCTGTTGCAGCAGCAATGAATATACATCAGTTAAACTCACCAGTTATAAGGCAAAGATTGTCTCACTTTATTAAACACTATAAATGTGAATGAACTAAACTTTCAAGTTAAAAGACAAAGACTATCAGACCAAACAAATATACAATCTAGCAACAGATGGTTTTTATAAAAGATAACACCTACGGTATATGAGCACAGGAAGGCTGAAAGGCCAGTGAATGGAAAAAATGTACATGAGGTATATACACTGCTCAAAAGAAAGCTGCTATAGCTATGTTACTATCAAGCAAAAAAAGATATTAAGGTAAAAAAGGTAAAGAGGGTTACTTTGCAAACCATCTTTAGGAGGTTCACAGGCCCAGTAAGATACGTAACATTCTAAAAGTAGGTGCGCCCAATAATATGGCCTCAAAATATATAGAACAAGAATTACAGGCCTCTTGGTGGCAGGGTGGTTAAAGTGGCTGGACCCCACACAGCCAAATGTACCATTTGAGTCCTGGACCTCGTAGCCTGAAAAACATACCAGGTGGATGAATGTATGTATGTTTGTGTGTCTAAAAGCCCAAAAGGAGAACAGAGGAGAAGAGATTGTGATGTGTCTATTCCCATGGGGAATGCTTTCTCCTTTTCTTTGTCTCTCTCTGGTGAGATCATGTGCCCTTAGGCAAAAACTTTTTTTTTTTTAAATTTCTAATACTGAAAGTAGAGACCGACAATTCTATTATTCTAGTGGGAGCTTTCAGACCACCTTTCAACAGTTGTTACAAAAAGTGTGAATCTCCTTCCTGTCTATTCTAATTAAACTTCCTTGGAACTTCTAAATCATCTATCAGAAAAAAAGATTTCTTACTTACTCCCTGAGAAAACAAATTAGGATGGAGAAACACACTTCCTGTCTGCTTCTGGTGACCAATATGCCAACACAGAAATGAGAAATTACACATCAGCCACACACAGTAAGACACAGACTACAGCTGTGCGAACAACTCTCTGTTTTTGTTTATGTCTAAGATCCTCAAGGGAATACATTGCTCTCTTACACATATCCATATCCATCCTCTAACCTCCCACCATACCTGTATAGTACATGCTCAATCTGCGTTCTGTTGAGTCGTCTATTATACACCTCTTTAAATTTTTTGTTAGAGGGTGCATGTCACAGAGAGTGAGTGAGAGAGACAGGAAAACAAGAAAGCGCATAGCTCCTTCCAGGGAGGCATGGTCACACAGCAACTCCTTTTCTATCAGTTCCTTCTTTAGGGATGTTGGGCACACACACACATGCACCCAGTGCATTTCCCAGGCTGTGGGGTCCATAATTCACACTGCATGGTTGACCAGATGGGATCCAGCTGCCTCAACCATCAGGCCATGGAGCTGGCCCCCAAAATACTGGGTCATCTGAAAAGTCATAACACATTTTTGCAAGAAAAACATAGAAAAATACGCATGACTTTTCTGACGACCTAATATTTATTTACTCCAGTATTTATAAAAAAAAAAGCTATTAAATATCAGGCAACGTGTTAAGTACTATACAGATGAATAAAAATATCTGAATAAAAATGTCTGCTCTCTAGGATTCACAACCTAGAAGACAAACAGAAACAAATATATACATATACATTTGTTTTATATACATATGTTTGTTATTATTTATTTACATATATTTATTGTTATTATTTAAGTTTTTTTTAAATGAGATTTTTTTTTTTGCCTTAGGGTACATGTGCTCGCTGGAGAGACAGAGACAGTGAGAAAGTGAGAAATCATCCTCGAGGGGAATGGCCACGCAGCAATCCCTTCTCCTCCATTCTTCTCCTGGGATCTTGAGCATGCATGAACACGCGCCCTGTGTGATTTTCAAGCCATTGGATCCAAGACTCGAACCGCAGTCAGCCATGTATGAGTCCAGCACTGTAACTGCTATGCCATCTGCTGGCCCCTAAAGTATTTTTAAAAAGCTATAATAGACCCAGCAGGCGCTCCCCACTTGGCCAACTCTGCTGTTCAAATCCTGGACATGGTGGGTTGAAAATTATGATGGTCACATATGCGTGCATACCCATGAACCCAGGAGAATGGAGAAGGGACTGTGGCATGATCATTCCCCCTGGGGGGGGGTGACTCCTCACTTTTCTTCTTGCTGTCTGTCTCCGCCTCTCTCTCTTTGGCAAGTGCATGTGCCCTATGGCAAAAACGTCAAATCTTTTTTTTGGAAGGGAGGGAATTTTTGCTATAGGGCACATGTGCTCCTCAGAAAGACATAGACAGACAGAAAGTGAGAAATCATCCCCCAGGGGATGGCCATGCTGCAATCCATTCTCTTCCATTCTCCTCTTGGGATTCTGGGCATGCTGGTGTGAGTTTTAAGCCTCTGAGTCTAGGACTTGAACTGTGGTCAGCTGTGTGGGAGTCTAGTAATGTAACCATTACACCATCTGCTGGTTCCAAAATCATTTTAAAAAATACCCTTACTGGATATGATACACGCTAGTTTTTATTTGATTTTTAATTAATTTTTTAAGAGAGATTTTTGCTATAGGGTGAGTGCATCTGCCAGCGAGAGAGAGACAGAAAGCAAGAAATCATGTCCAGGGGATGGCCATGCCACAATCCCTTCTCCTCCATTCTCCTCTTGGGATTTTGGGCATGCACACACATGTGCCCAGTGTGAGCTTTAAGCCGCTGGGTCTGGGACTTGAATTGTGGTCGACTATGTGGAAGTCCAGTGATGTAACCATTACACCTGGAAAGCCACGATGCAGTATTGCATAGAAAAACATAGAAAAATACATCATGCACACAGAGAAAGGGAAAGTGAGAAAGCAAGCCACTAGATCCAGGACTTGAACCACGGTCAGCCATGTGGGAGTCCAGCACCTTAACTACCATGCCACCTGCCAGCCCCTCAATTCCCATTTTTCAAAATGCTTATTGCTTGTTGGTTGGTGGTGCTGGGGTAAAATGCAGCGCTTTTGAGGACCACCCACATGGGAAGGTTCAAGGTTCACATCCAGAGACCTCCCTGAGTATGCTTGGAGAACACCCATAAACTGGGATTGGACAAGGCAGGGGTGGGGAGAGCAGTGGATCAGGGCAGTGAGACCCTATTGGGGGAGTTAATGCTACAGTGCAGCAAGAATGTGCTATTCAAGAGAAGCTGGATCCCACATGGTGATGGGGTTTTGGATCCCTGGCCCAGTTCTACAACAGGGCAAGACTGTGCAACTGCCTGGGATCCAGCAGGCTGGACGGCTGGACTCCATGGCCATGCTCCTCTCTCGCTCTCTCACCGTGTGCGCATGCATGTGCTCTATCATGAGGCAAGGACAAATGTAATAAAACCAGACCCTGTTGGGGGTGTTCTCTGTCTCCCACTTTCACATCACTCAAGGAAGAAATAACTAAGTAAACTTTTAAAATATCTTAATTAATGCTTATTGCTTGGGATGGTTATAACGGGTTTTCCCCAAATGGGTTTCCATCTCTCGCTCCTGCCATCCCAGTTTAGAGCAGGCTTTTCCTCTCAGTATAGTATTACCATAGTATCACTAGGCAGCTACTGTGTGCAGAACAAACACGGTGGTAGGCCCGGGGTTTGCTGTTTGAGGTTAAGTTCTTCAAAAAGTATAAACCAAGGACTTCATCAAATTGTCCCAGGAAACCTATCCCAAACTACCTATTTACTACATCAGAGGACTGCGTCCACAGAGTGAGATCTGGACGTGGGAGTGTGGAGAAGCGCTTCCCAGGTCGTCGTGACTTGATGATCTGAGGTCTCCTCCACTCCTACAAAGTACGCATTTGCTTAGGAGAAGAGCCTTAGCAAGGCACTAGACACAGGCCAGAAAAAACGAGACCTCGGAGAAGCGGAGGGATTTATGGGGCAGGGAGGACCAGCCCTCCAGCTCATCTGGTTCCCAGTCTGTTTCAGCAAGTTCCCACCAGGAAAACGAAGTCTCTCTCTCTCAAGGTTCCTTCTCTTTTAGCACTGATCTTTTCTTGATCAGAAACTCCCCAAGGGACGTGGCTGATGAAATGCTAATTAGATTTCCTCCACCTGCTCTTACAGGATTTACAGGGCAGTGCTAATGGGGTGCCCTCCTCAACTCACAAAGCCACTGGCATTCCTGGTATGCAGGGGCTGCTCTAGCTCTTTAGTCAGCAGCAGTTAAAGGGCTCCAATCCCAAGCCCCAAAGAGGAAGGCAGAGAAGGGAGGGGTGTTTCTTGATCCAAAAAAGGGAAGTATACCCACCAGTCCCAGATAGTTACTGCGGAGCTGGGTGGACACGGGGAAAATTCTGGGAGGCAGGAATGGAATCTGGGTGAGGCCAGTAAACTAATGACTCTTCGTCACCCTTCTCACTCTCTAAGGAATGCTATTGTCCAGACTGAGGGGATAGAGCCTTGGATGGCAAAAAGCCCTCATCCAAAAATAACTCATCGAGAAACATTTCCCTTTCTCTTCTGGTTTCGATACACAGGTCCAAATTCCTCAGCCAAGAATGACAAGTCCTCCATCATCCTACGGCCTTTAGTTAGGCATCAGAATTCCGTGACTATTCAGTCACTAACTGGCAAAGTCCAGCCTGGATGTCCGCCCCTAAACTGCTGTGTGATTCTGAGCCAGGTGCAGTTTCTCTGGGCTTTGATCTTTCTCATTTACACCTCCCAGAGTCTAGTTTTTAAAAGAATTATTTGATTTAACTTTATTGATTATTATTATTATTATTTTCCAGTATGATCAGAGAGAGGGAAAACGAGAAAGCAAGCCACCAGGTCTGGGACAGGAACTGTGGTTGGCCATGTGGGAGCCCAGAGCCTTTAACTACCACCTGCCGGCCCCTCCCAGAGTTGATTTCAAGATCAAAATAGATACGTTTTATTAACTATAAGGTAGTATAGAACTTTAACATTTTTCTAAATAAGAAAAGCTACGATCTAAACTAAAAGTGTACAAGCTGCTAGGTAGTCACAAGAAAAAGAAATATCGTGATGAAAACGGGAATAAAGCGTAATCTAAGAAACCCGAATTTCTCTACATGTTAGTACCTAGCTAGTGGGAGAAGAAATAATGAACTGCAGTAGAAGCCGGTCTTCACGACTCTGACGGCATACCTGTACACCAGAGCTACACAGCCTGACCCTGGACAATCGCCTTCCCCGTAGGCAACTCATTCCCAGTGCTGGTCTCCTGCTGGCCTCCTGCTGGCCCTGTTCGTCCCCCATACTCACTGCGGTAGAACCCTAGTCACCTTGCCTGCAAGCTGTGCTCCTGCTGACTTTGAACTGGGAGAGGTGGCAGTTTCTCCACACTTCCTGACAAGTCAGTGCCTCTATTCCCTTTGAGCCTTGAATTAATATAACAACATGTAAATCTAACATGTAGTGGAATGGCTCCGATGTCCCTCTGAGCAGCTGTGTGGCCTGTGGTTCCTTTTGGCGGCAGAATCTCTAGGATTTAACTTGCCTCTCTGTTATGTCCTGTGTCCCAGCTTCCTCCATGGGAGGAGTCACCTCAGGGCGGACATCCTGTTAGTTTAGGGTGGCCCTGAGCCTGTCATCGCATTCAGTGTGAGGTGCATTCAACACAAGGCACCATCTGAATGAGGATTTTCAAGGAGAAACACCGTCTCACATGTCGGTAAGTTACAGAAACATAATGGCATATATAAGGATGGTCATTTCAGCATTTTTAAATAAAAAATTCATTGTAAAACCTTATCAGTCAAAAACTGTTTAAAAAGCATAGTATTGTGACCAGCAGATGATGTAATGGTTACGTTGCTGGACTCCCACATGGTTGACTGTGGTTCAAGTCCCGGACCCAGTGACTTAAAACTCACACTGGGTGCGTGTGCGTGCATTCCCCCCAAATAATCCCATGAGGAGAATGGAGGAGGAGGGACTGCGGCATGGCTATCCCCCCGGGGAGTAATTTCTCACTTTCTGTTTCTCTGGTGAGTACATGCGCCCTATAGCAAAAATCTCTCTTAAAAAAAAAATTGTAGTATTGGGGCCAGCAGGTGGTGTGGAGGTTAAGGTGCTGGTTCTCACATGGCAGACAACATGGTTCTAATCCTGGACCTGGAAGCTTAAAAATCACACTGAGTACATGTGGGTGCACCTAAAACCCTATAAGGAGGATGCAGGAAAAGGGATTGCGTATGGCCCTCTCCTCTGGGAGGTGACTTCTCACTCTCCCTCTCTGTCTTGTTTCTCTTTGGCAAGAGCATGGGCCCTAGAGTAAAATCTCAAATGTATGTATGTATGTATGTATGTATGTATGTATGTGTGTGTGTGTATATAATATTCTCACACACTACTGTAGAAATGTCGAGGAAATGTAAAAGTTCATGGAACATCGATCACTAATGGTTATTCCCAGATGATGGGATCTGGGGTGAGCTTTTACTTTCTTTGAATTTTTCAGCACTTCATGCTTTGTCACCCAACATGAACTATTTTAACAAAAGCTACAAATGATTCCATTAACAATGAAAACAAATGCAGCAATCTGTACTGCAGGTGTGGCCTACTGCCGTGGTCCATGTGATCTCAAAGGGCTCTGAAGCACAGTAATGATGAGGACGCAGGACAGCGGCTGACACGTACACATTCGAATATCACCTGTTCTTATGCTGTTAAGTGACAAAGAACGGGGGGGCTGACCAGGGTTAACAGGGCAGGGTGGGCAGAGGAAGGGTACTTATTTTCCACTGCATGCTACCTAGGCTCCCTAGAAAACAGAGCCTGGGGCAAAGCGCACCTGCTCACCAGATGTGGCAACCTTGGAGCAGAGCGGGTACAAAATGATGAGCAGGGTATGGGAAGTGAACCCAGGCTAGGCATTGGTGAATGGACCACAGCTCACACAAACACTCAGACAGGGGCAGGAGGTGGCGTAGTGTTATGTTGCTGGGCTCCCACATGGCTGACTGCAGTTCGAGTCCCAGACCAGGTGACTTGAAACTCACACCCGGTGCACGTGTATGGGTGTCCCCGAGATCCCAGGAGAATGGGGTAGAAACGACTGTGGTGTGGTCACCACCCTGGGAGGTAATTTCTCACTTTCCGTCTCTCACACTCTCTCTGGCAAGCACATGTGCTTTAAGGCAAAAATCTCTACAAACAACAACAACAAAAACAAAAACTAACTACAGACAACTGTTCTGTCATTCGGGATGTTTTGGGTCAGGCAGTAAAGAACTACTGTACTGGGGCTGGCAGGTGGTGTGGTGGTTAAGGGCGCTGGACTCCCATATGACCGACCGCAGTGGTTTGGACCTGGTGGTTTGCTTTCTCACTTTCCCTCTCTCTCTCTCTGGTCAAATTAAAATAAATAAATTATTTAAATTAAATTAAAATAATACTTAATTAAAAAAAATAACTATTGTACTGAGAGGGAGAGAGAAAAGACAGGAAAAACACTGCAGGTGAAAATGTATATGTTGACTTCTCCCCTTTTCTAACAGTGCTGGTTAAAGGCGTGAACTGTCCCCACCTTGTCTGCCACACTTCCAGCCCCTCTGAGCACTCACTGGGGAGAGGCACACTCTGCATTTGAACCTGGATGCAGAAGAAGCCAGGGTCTGGTCAGATGAGGCACATGAGCTGCTGTGATCTCACCACGTGGGCAAGGTGGGGGCACAGGAGGGCCCAGCCCTCAGCACAGGGAGGATGAGACACCACGGTGTCAGGGTACAAGGCAGATGCAGCTACAGACTGGCTGGGCCGCCCGCCCGCAGGGGGGGGGG
>NW_006199316.1:1386988-1389629 GCF_000334495.1 Tupaia belangeri chinensis
CAGATGCACCTACAGACTGGCTCCCCAGCCAGCAGACTAGGGCTGGGGGTGCAGGCCGACCAGGGAATCTGGGTAGACACACACACTTATCTGCAGAGCAGTGTATGCATGACAGTGTCCACAGGGCTCCATGTACGCATTATTCTTAAAAACATTGGGAGGGGCCAGCAGATGGTGTAGCCGTAACATTGCTGGACTCCCAAAAGGCCAACTGTGGCTCAAGTCCTGGACCTGGAGGCTTGAAAATCACACCAGGTGTATGCGTATGTGTGTCTAAGACCTCAGAACAATGGAGGAGAAGAGATTGCAGCCTGGCCATCCCCCATGGGTGATTTCTCACTTTCATTCTCATCATCTCTGTGTCTCTCTTTGGCGAGCACATATGCCCTAAGGAAAAAAACTAAAAAAAAAAACAAAAAAAAGAACTAGGAAACACCTGTACATAGCCTACACTCTAATGAAAAGGGCAGGGACGTGGAGCCAGATAGTTCTGAGGCTGAGACTCTAACCCATTTGTTTCGTGTTATGAGACGTGGGGGCTGCTCACCTGAGACGCAAGTGCTCCTGATATACAAGTGGCCCCGGTGACGATGAAACGGGTAGGGCGGCCGGCAGTGTGGCCAGGCTCCAGCAGGCAGGCTAGCCTCTTACTACAGAGGCTGATTCTTGTCCTCCCTCCACCCCGTCCTTCCCCCCGTTCCTGCGGGACAAGCCCAGATCGAACTCCTGACCCCACTCTGTTCACGACCTGAGAGCCCCACAAGAAGGCGATTATTGTTCGATCCTCTGGTTTCCACCTTCCGGGGCCTGCTCCGGCCACGCTCATAGCCGGCATGAGTGCATGTGTGCGGAGAAGCGAGAATTTCACACACGCTCCTCGGGGACAGCTTGTCACGTGCCCATTGGTAAAGTCACTGTAAGGCCCAGGGGACTTCCTAAACACAGGCTGACTGTTGTTCTGGCCAGAAAGATGGAAAGAACAAATAGATTTTGGGGAGAGAGATTTACATTCCAGTCCCAGTTCACCACTTACTACAAGGGTGACATCTGGGCAAATGACACACACCTCTACAACTTCAGCTCCTTGATCTATAAAATGAGGATCGTGCTGTATCTCATGGACTATTTTAAGGACTGAAATGAAACAATACAATCTGTGAGTTGCAAGGTATTCCTCCGGGTTGCAGGGGACTGTGTTGGCCACTTCTCTACCCTTAGCTTGACCAAGGCTGACCAAGGTCAGAAGAGCAAGAAAAAGAGAGAATTTCTATTATGAGTAAAAAGGATCTGCTTGTACCTTCTTTTTATTCAAAATGCATTTACTGAATGTTAGCTCTGTGCCAAGCTGTGCACAAAATACCATCTTTTGGAGTCTACGAAGTGCTTTAACATGAGCTTTTCTCCTTACACGTTATTTTTATTTATTTTTATTTTTATTTTTTATTTTTGCCAGAGAGTGCATGTGTCACCAGTGAGAGACAGAGAGAGAGTACCTCCCATGGGGACAATAATGCCACAATCCCTTCTCCTTCACTCTCCTTTCAGGATTTTGGGCACCCCATACACATGCCTGCATAGCTTTCAAGCTGCCAGGTCCAGGATTTGAACTGTGAAGTTGGCCATGTGGGATCTAACCACCTTAACCACCATGCCACCTACTAGCTTGCCTCTCTCCCTTTAAGCTCGTACCTTCCTGTCTCTGCCTTTTTTTTTTTTTCTTTTGAGAGCGATTTTTTCGCTATAGGGCGCGTGCGCTCGCCAGACAGACAGAGAGAGACATAGAGACAGAAAGCGAGAAATCACCCCCCCAGGGGGGATGGTCACGCCGCAATCCCTTCTCCTCCATTCTCCTCTCGGGATCATGGGCACGCACGCACACGCGCCCGGCGTGAGTTTTTTTTTAAGCCACCGGGTCCGGGACGCGAACCGCGGTCGACTACGTGAGAGTCCAGCGACATAGCCATTACGCTAACTGCTGGTTCCCCTGTCTCTGCTTTTGACATGCCAGAGATACCATTAGAGGACGGAGAGATCAAGAGCTTCCATGGCCGCCGAACAGAGGCGGACAGGAACCGCGACACCAAGGGCAGTCAACGCGGACGTGCGAGTCTAGCTGATGACAGCTTGGAAAGGCGGTGTGTGACTAGCACCTTACACAGCTCACGGTGGAGACCTGAGGCTTGTGCTATTCCCTAGGCGCCCTCTACCTCTCTAAATAAAACCTTTTCCTTTCAGGAGAAACTCTTTTTTTTTTTTAGAATTGTTATTTTATTTTATTTGTTATTATTATTAATTTATTTATTCATTCATATATTTTAATTTGAGAGAGGGAGAGAGAGGGAGAAAGTGAGAAAGCAAACCATCAAGTCTGGGACTTGAACTGTGGTCAACCATGTGGGAGTATCCAGTGTCTTAACCACTATGCCACCTGCTGGTTCCCAATGATTATCTTTCATCTGACCAGAGAGAGAGAAAGAGAAAGTGAGAAAGCAAGCCGCCAGGTCCCAGACTTGAACAGTGATCAGCCATGTGGGAGTCCAGCACCTTAACCACTGTGCCACCTGCCAGCCCCAGGAGAAACTTAAAAATAATTAAAAAACTTGTATTGGCTATTTGCTTCAAGAAGACAGCGAGTAGGGAA
>NW_006199316.1:1389640-1400194 GCF_000334495.1 Tupaia belangeri chinensis
GGAAAGGGATAAAAAGCCAGTTACAGAGGAGACAAGATGCGTGTGGCCCGAATAAATCCTAGCCGTGTACTTCGTGGTACTCGGTGAGAACAGTTATTACAATTGCTGACCAGATCCTCTTCATCCCTAGCTTCTTTGTCGTTAGACGATCCGTACAAACTGTGTGTGGTTGTGGACTTGGGGAGAGAAGCTGACTTAACCGTGGGTCTGAGACTAGGCTCTTTTTATCCCCTGTTGTCGCTCCAGTCTAAATACAATGCCTGACACACAGCTCGTGTCAACACAAGCTTGTGAAAGGAACTCGTTTTCTTAGGTGTAGATGGTCTGCTTTAGAAACCCAAGACTTCATTTAAAAGCATTCCGGTTCTAGTTTATCTTTCCGGAGTCCCATTTTTGGCAAGGTTTTTGACAAATCAGAGGGTTTCTTTGAACCAATGCCATGTTGCCACATGATAAACAAACCGACTTTAGTCACACATTCTAACAAGTGACTGAGAAGTCAGGTTGATCCCAATTTAGTTCTGAAATCCAAAAATACCACTTCCTCTTTAAACATTTTCCATACTGTTGACTGTGCTGTGTGTCCCTCTAATCTTATGACCTTGTCATCAGTCCTCAAAGGAAAACAAAACGTTCAAGGCTAGGAGCAACAATACGATCTAACATTTTCCCCAGGTTTGGCCTTTGTCGCGCCATTTCTAAACTGACTGCCACGTTCTGGCTGTGTGGGACTTTACGTCCCTGTCAACACACACCTACTCTCAGGAGAAGGACTTGGGGTGGGGAAGACTGAAGTCCTGGGTTTTTATTTCAATTCTGCCACTGACTAGGTAGGTTAGTCAGGCTGTTCACCTCACGCACCAGCCATTTCTTAAGATATAAAATGATAATTCAGTCAGGTATTTGCTGAATGTCTATTCTATGCTGGGCATTGTGCTGAATGCTAAAAATACAAAAGGTGAATAGGAAAATCCCTTTCCTTAAGGGTGTCAACGTTTTTCTTTACTCATGATAGAGCATATGTGTGTGCACATAAGTACGAGAGAGAAAAAGAGAGAGAGAGGTGAGCACCCTCCACAGGTCTGGATATACCACCACCCCTTCCTCCTGTCCTCTAGCCTGGTGGCTCGTGGGCTCTCACACGTGGGTGCAGCATGCTTTAGGCTAATGTGGCCAGGGGTTTGAACCATAGCCACCAAGTGGGATCCGGCTTCTTTTGAGGAATGCATTACTCCTGTCCTACGGAGCTGGCCCTCCTTAGGGCTTTGATATTCTATTGAAATTGGAAAGAGTCCACGTGTAACTGAAATACAATGTGGCAATGACAGTCAGGCAGGGTACATGCAGGTCTTCGGCAATGTGAAGGTAAGAACATTATTCTGTCCCGCGGGCGGGTAAATACACCAGGGAGCTAAGAAGGTGCATGCTGAGCTGTTATTAATGCTCTCCACAACTAGAGTTCTACCCAGTTGTTGGGAAAGTCAAGACACATTTTTGCATAGAAAAACACATCACAGCTTTCCCGACGACCCAGCATGGGATGACGATTCCCTCCCACACACAGGGAAACCTGCAACCTAGCAAGGACCTTGAACTGTACACTGCAATATTTGGGTATTTTAATTAAACTACACCTACTACCACAGCATCGTCTCGATCTATTTTAAGAACGTCCCCAAATCAAAGTCTACTACTATTTACCTTCATTTGGAAGTAGTTTTAGACCCAGATACAGTTTGAAAAATTCAAGGTTCTGCCACTGGTATATAATGCCTTTTCAGTTGCAAAGACAGAGTAGAAATATTTTTTCATAAAACATTTAAAACAGAAAAAGCACTTAACAGTGCAACTGTATACAGTAAAACAGCAGAGAAAGAGTCAAAGGCACAATGGCAATTACCAAAGAGTCTGATAACATCTAGAGGTTTTGTTCCCAACATGCCCACTGATAGAGACGCAAAACCTTGAGGTTATCAAGGACACATCAGCTTCAGACGCAAATGTGGAATCAGATACTCATCTGAATTGAGTTAAGAGAGAGGCAGCGAGGGGCCCAGGGCTGGGCCAACCCAGCCCACGGAGTCAGCGGCAGGTCCCCCATTTCCACCCAGCTGACGGATGTGTCACACGTGATGTTCTTCGGACTCTCTGGGGACACCGCAACCCTGACACTCTGCCTTGCCGTCCTAGCCTGTCTCTAAGGAAACCACATTCCCTGTCCCTCCGAACCACAGACACACTCCCACGGGCTGCTAGTCCCTCCCCGTCCGCACAGACCCTCCTGCTCCGGGTGCCATTCCCTTCCACCAACTCAGCACCAGTGTCCCGATTCACCGCTTTCCCTCTGCAGACTGAGGGCAGCTTATGCAAACTCGTGTCTAAAAGTTCAGGAACGTGTGAGAGATTGGAGGGCATAAGAGCACTGAAAATAGTTATGGACACTGAAGACAGTGCGGAGGAGGATGGGAGAAGGGAAGAGTCCAGGGAAGGAAATCAGGGAGAAGAAAGACAAGGAAGACATGAGTGGGACACAGAGCCGGTTTATTACCTGTTACAGTAACGTTTCCTCACTGGACTACTCTGACATGTATTCCATGTTGGGTAAATCCTCCCTACAAGCCAAATGATGTCTAGTGACTGAATGTTTAAAAAAAAAATTTAAAAAACGATGAAACTGGGATGTGATCGCAGGCACCTATGACCCCAGATCCTGCACTTTAAATGATTATACTAAGCTGCTTTCTTATCTTCCTTTTTATTAGGCTGCAATGACTTGAAATAGGAAACATTTTAAAAACTAAGAAAATTCTTTTATTTAGTCTTTAAAAGAGTTTCAGTAATAAATAGGGTTCATTAACAAAGGAAAAAAAAAAAGCTCGGGAAATAGGTGCAGCCAAGGGAAATACGGGGCAGGTGTTGATCACATGTGTGTGAACAGGACCATATGGACAGGGACACCACTTTCCCTGGTAATGCTACTCCCTGGACCGTGAGCAGTTTGTTTCTGCCTGTGGTTGTAGTAAGAGGGGTTTGCTCCTCTGAGAGCTAAGTACACACCTCCCAGATGGGAACCCAAGCAGCAGCACGAAGGTTCTACACAGAGTGTCTGCCTGTCCGGATTAGCCAGAAGGTCTATTAATGATGAGTCACGATGTTTCTACCAAGAGAGCTAATAGTGACACAGCACTTGCTGTGAGCTGGACACTGTTCTAAGGGCTTTATAAATATATTAACTCGTTCTATCCTTTATAAATACATTAACTCATGATATGTTGAGATGCAGAATAAGTTAGTAGGGGGATGCAAATAGGCTCAGGTTCCAATCTGAGCTCATGAGAGGTGAGGGGGTGGTCGACATTTCTCTCTCACAGGTCTGGAGGCTGGGAGATCCAGGATCAAGAAGCTGCCAAGTCCAGTGCCCGGCAAGGGTCCACCTCCTGGTTACAGAGAGCTGCCTTCTCCCTGCACCATCACATGCAGGACGCCAGCTCTCATGTCCACCTCTTCTTGTTAAGGACACTAGTGCCATTATGAGGGCTCCACCCTTGTGACCTAATTATCTCCCAAAGGTCCATTTTCAGATAACATCATATCAGGAATTAGGGCTTTGACATAAGAATTTTGAGGGACAAAACATTCAGTCCATAGCCAGGGGGAGGGTGTGCCAGCCAGGTATGTCTCGCTCACTGTGAAGAATGTGGTGCAGAGAAGCCCATAAGCTCTGGAGACAAGTGGGACAGCTTCAGCTCCTGGCTCCATCACTTGCATGTTTTACAGCCCTGCCACAAAAACAGAACAGTATGCTGGGCAAGGCTGACTCACAGAGGAAGGTTCTCAGTTCAAGTCCTGGGACCTCCCTGAGTACTCCAGGTAGGTGCTTGGCCATAACCTGGGACTGGCTGAGGCTGGGGGTGTGTACACTGGAACCTGTTGTGGGTGCTGTCTTTCTCTCTTTCTCTGTGTCTCTCTTTTGCTCATGGAAGAAGTAATCAAATAAACTTAGAAAAAAAAATCTTGGGACAGCAGGTGGCATGGTGGTTAAGGTACTGGACTTGCACATGGCTGACCATGATTTGAGTCCTGGACCCAGTGGCTTGAAAATAATGTCAGGAACAAGTGCATGTGTGCTCAAAATCCCTAGAGGAGAAAGAAGGAGAAAGGATTGTGGTGTGACCATGCCACCTGGGGGGTGATTACTTACTTGCCCCCTCTCTCTGGCCAGTGTACATGCCCTATGGCAAAAATCTAAAAAACAAAAACAGAAACCCCCCCTCGATCCTCATGGAACTCTGGTAGGAAGGGCTCAGTTTTCTCCTTGTCCACCCTAACCACGTATCTACAATCGTGTAAGCCTAGGGTCAGAGTACAGGATTGAGAGTCACTTTTTTTTTAAATTTTTTATTTTTTTGGAGAGGTTTTTGCTATAGGGCGCATGCGCTCGCCAGACAGACAGAGACAGAGAGAGACAGAGAGACAGAAAGCAAGAAATCACCTCCCAGGGGGGATGGCCACGCCGCAATCCCTTCTCCTCCATTCTCCTCTCGGGATCTTGGGCACGCACGCACACGCACCTGGCGTGAGTTTAAGCCACCGGGTCCGGGACTTGAACCATGGTCAACTACGTGGGAGTCCAGCGACATAGCCATTACGCTGCTAGTCCTGAGAGTCACTTCTTACGTGAACCAAATCACTAGAGAATAAAGACCTCATCACACACTGCCTGGAATACACGGAGGTCCCACCTGCTTGGGCCTCACCCCAACCCCAAATGCACAGCTGGTCAGAGGACGAGGTGCCCTGACTGGGCACATGAGCCAGGTGCCCTAGAAGCACAGGCGTGTTTTCACAGAAATTAAGTCACTGCTGGGCAGGAGAAAAGGGGAAATGGGTCCAGGAAAGTAATAACCACATGTTCACTCTACTTACAAGGAAAATCAGCATAAACATGTTTTTAAGGTTGTCTAGATGTCTGAGCCATCTGATCAATAACTCCTGATCAATACTTCCTGTTGTGGTCTCTCACTTCTCCTAACCGAAACTGTTCTCCAAAGGCTTCAGCTACTCTCCACAGGGAAGCCAGCGGGTTTGTCAATGAGGACACACTCATTCTGAGACCAGACTGAAATGCTGATGTGGCGAGATCATTAAGAGATCTCAAGACACTTTCCAGAAGCTGCAAGCACTGAAGACCTGATTCAAAGCAAGTCCCTCTTGACTCAATTAAAAAGTCCTTGGCTGTCTCAGCCCTGGCTTTCTGCTTAGTAAGTATAAACTCAAAAAAAGGGGGAAAATGAGAAAGGTAAGACTTTGCTTTGTAAAGGGTTTTATCATCCAGCTGGCCAACAAAATAGACTTCTCACGGGTTGGATTGACGACAGTGAACAAAAGGGTTTCTCGTTCTTTTCTTTCTTTCTTTCTTTTTTTTTTTTTTTTTTTAGAGATTTTTACTATAGGGCATGTGAGCTTGCCGGAGAGACAGGAAGAAACAGAGATAGAATGTGAGAAATCACCTCCCAGGGAGAATGGCCATGCCACAATCCCTTCTTCTCTATTCTCCTCTTGGGATTTTGGGTATGCACGCACACGCACTCAGATTGAGTTTTTAAGTTGCTAGGTCCAGAACTTGAACCACGGTTGACTACATGAGAGTCCAGTGATATAACCATTACACCATCTGCTGGTCCTAACAGATGTGTTTCTCATAGGCATTTCTGTTAGCATGCAATGAGAGGATAGTATCATTTTCTTGCTCTTGACAGGTAGTCAGGAGCCCTGGTCTCCATCCATTACTCAAACTCACTCAGAGAGCTTGTGTAAAAAGAAACTGGATCCTCAGGTTGAATGGCTGTTCACCGCTTACCGCTGTGCAGAGCTGGGCGAACTCTCACAACAACGCCACCTGGAACAAGACCAGTCTTTCTCTGAGCCTCGTTTCTTGGCTTATAAAAATAAGGGTATCCCAACCTACTTTGCTAGACCGATATGGGGATTAAAAAAAGTTTGGCTGTGATTGACATAATTAGCTGAATATTTTAAAAGAATTCTGCAGGGGACCAGCAGGTGGCATGGTGGTTAAGGCACTGGACACTCCCACATAGCCAATCACGGTTCAAGACCTGGACCTGGTGGCTTGCTTTCTCACTTTCCCTCTCTGTCTGTCTGTCTGTCTGTGCTTCTCTGGTCAAATTAAAATAAATGAATGAATGAATGAATAAATAAAATCTTAAAAATTCTTAAAAAAAAAAAAGAATTCTGCAGCTGTAGAATACAGAGCCTGTTTGGGTTAATTCCCACTTTTGGCCATTATGAATAAAGGTGCTATTCACATTCTTACAGAAGCTTTTGTTTTTCTCTTTTCAAAAAACTGAAGTTGGTCCAGACAGTGGCACAGCAAATAGGTAGTGGGTCCACATGGGAAGGTCTTGAGTTTACACGCCAGGGCCTCCCTGGACCCGCCGGGCATGCACCTGCAGGAGCCTGTGATGTGAGCTGGCAGAGACTGGGAGTAATCATAAGGGCCCTGCTATGAGTGGATGTCTCTCTTTCTCTCTCATGTATGAGGATCAAGTTTTTAAAAAACTGAGATATACGCGATATATTACAAAATGCATGGAATGTGAGGTACGTTTTTGAGAACTGTCTATAAACACTACGCAAGACAAGATACAGAAAACTTCCATTGCACATTTAAAAGTTCCCTCCTGCTCCTTTATTGAAGAGTATTCCTCCCTTTTCCCGCAGTAATTTTCTGATTACTCTCACCATGAATTAGTTTTCCCTGTTCTTAGAATTCATAGAAATGAAATTGTACAGTGTGTCCCACTGTGGCGGGGGGCCGGCTACAGTGAACTCTGGGCTCGCTCACACCTGCTGCAGTGTCAGGAGCTCACTGCCGTTGCCCGCCGAGGCGCAGTGCCATTAAGGGGATGCACCAGGACTGGTCTATCCATATTCACGCCCTGATCCACAGCTGGTTGTGCGGCCAGTGTCAAAGCTGCCACATGCATTCTTCCACAAATGTCTTTGTGAAAAAATATTTTCATTTCTCTTGGTCCACAACCAGCCATGGAATTGCCAGGCCATTGGGGATGTCCAAGTTTAACTTTACAGGAAGCACATAAGCTATTTTCCAAGCTGTGTTCACATTTCTCTTCCCTGCCAGCAACGTATGAGAGTTCCACTCATCAACGTTCCTGCCAAAATTTGTTAGACTTTTTTATTTTTGTCATTGACTCAGTGTGTCAGTAAGTAAGAGTAACTGATCGTGTTTTATTTTCACTTTTTTCCCCCCAAGCTGCTGGGGAAAGGATCAACCCACTGTTACTGGAAGCCATGTGGGATCCAGCCACCTTAACCTCCATATCACCGGCTGGCCCCGACTGTGGTTCTGAGAGTCCCATTTTCCTAGTATGGTTATCCAGTTGTGTTAACATCTTTTGTTGAAATGCTGATGTTTCTCTTATCCAGTGGATTTCCTTAGCAGATGTGTTGAAAATTAATTGACTCTGTAAGGATTTATTGATTTCTTCATTCAGTTCCTTTTGTCTGTCCTTATGCCAATAGCACACTGCACTGATGACTGGAATCTTAGTCACTTTTAAATCCTCCAGCTTTGATCTTTTCTTTCAACATTATTTCAGCTGTTCCAAGTCCTTTTCAATTCCATATAAATTTTGGACAAAAAAAAAAAAAAAAAAAAAAAAAAACCTTCCAAATTTTTGGTTTAGATTTTGTCGGTGAATCTGGGAAAGACTGACATATTAACAATATTTGTACCTTCACCTTCCAAAATTGTACATCTCTCAATTTATTTAGGTCTTCTTTAATTTTCCTCATTAATGTTCAGTAGTTTCAGTATAGAGATCTCACCTTTTTAGATTATTCTCAAATATTTTATGGATTTCTATGCTGCCATAATAATTATTGTTTTATTTTATTTTCTAATAATGCAGCAGTATTTCTACAGTAATGAAGTTTGTATGATATATTGACATTAAATTCTGGGATCTTGCTAAAATCACTTAGTTCTTGTAGGAATCTTTTTTGGTATAGACTTCTTTGGCATTCTTGTGTACCCAATCCTGTCTTCTGAGAATAAAAACAATCTATTTTACTTCTTCCTTTACAGGTTACACGACTTCTCTTTCTTTCTAATGCCCTATAACATTGGCTACAACCTCTAGTCAAACATTGCATTAAAATGGCAAACACAGGCACCTTTTTTTGAGAGATTTTTTGCTATAGGGCGTATACGCTCACCAGTGAGACAGAAAGCAAGAAATCACCCCCTGGGGGGTACAGCCAGGCTGCAATCCCTTCTCCATTTTTCTCACAGGATCCCTTCTCACTTTTCTCACATATGCACATTACCTGGCGTGAGTTTCAAGCCACCAGGTCTGGGAAGTGAACTGTAGTCAACCACATGGGAGTCCAGCAATGTAACCATTATGCCATCTGCTGATCCCATTTTTTTTTTTTTAAGGTTTTCGACATAGGGCATGTGTGTTCACCAGAGAAAGACAGAGACAATGAGAGGGAAAGTGAGAAATCATTCCTTGGGGGCGATGGCTATGCTGCAACCCCTTCTCCTCCATTCTTGCCCTGGGATTTGGGGCATGCATGCACACACACACACCCAGCGTGATTTTCAAGCCACCAAGTCTGGGACTTGAACCATGGTCAGCCATGTGGGAGTCCAGCATCTTAACGAACACACCACATGCTGGGAGCCTCCCCCCCCCACCTTGTTCTTAAGGCAAAGCATGCAGTACTTCATGATTTAGGATGGTGTTGACTATAGATACTCTCCATCAGGCTGAAGATACATTCTTCTATAACTACTTTTATAAATTTTTTGGAAAATTTGTTAAGTGCTTTTTTCAATCAGCTAATTGAGAGGCTGTTCTCATTCCCTTCCTTTGATGAATCACACTGACCTATTTTCTTTTTTTTTTAAATTATTTTATTTAACTTTATTTATTAATTAATTAATTTATTTCAATTTGACCAGAGAGGAAGAGAGAGAGAGAGAGAGAGAGAGAGAGCGAGCAAGCTGCCAGGTCTGGGACTTGAACCGTAGTCAGCCACGTGGGAGTCCAGTGCCCTTGACCACCAAGCTGCCTGCCAGCCCCACACACTGACCTATTTTCAAAAGTTAATCCAACTTGATGTTCCTGTGTCAACACCTCAGTCATGACAGGGCAGAGCTAGACTTCAAGTTCAGACAGCCCAATCGCAAAAGCTCTGTGAATGATCAGGGGTGCAGGTACGTGAGGGAAACAGAGGTGAGGAAGGTCCTACAGAGAGAGTGAGGTGGATGATAGACCACAGCTTCCAAAATCTTTAGGCTAAATCTTTTTTATTTTTGGAGAGGTTTTTTTTTTTCTTCTATTTTTATTTTTTGTAGTAGGGCGCGTGCGCTCGCCAGACAGACAGAGAGAGACAGAGAGACAGAAAGCGAGAAATCACCCCCCAGGGGGGATGGCCACGCCGCAATCCCTTCTCCTCCGTTCTCCTCTCGGGATCTGGGCATGCATGCACACGCGCCCGGCATGAGTTTAAGCCACTGGATCCGGGACTCAAACTGCGGTCAACTACATGGGAGTCCAGTGACAATAGCCATTACACTAACTGCTGGTCCCTAGGCTAAATCTTTAAAAGGTGTCCATGTCCAACTTGTTTTCATTCTCCCAGCCAATCTCTTACATTGCCTAAGTTTTACATGAAATAACTCTGTGTCTACACCGTGTGCATGCACAGCACAGTTGCACTCCCCAGAGGCTCATTACTGAGATATTTATTTATTTAATTTTCTTTCTTTCTTTTTTTTTTTTTTTTGGGAGGTTTTTGCTATAGGGGGCGTGGGCCCCCCCAAGAAAGAGACAGAGAGACAGAAAGTGAGAAATCACCCCCCAGCGGGGATGGCCATGCCGCAATCCCTTCTTCTCCATTCTCCTCTCGGGATTTTGGGCATGCATGCACACGTACCCAGGGTGAGCTTAAGTCACCGGGTCCAGGACTCGAACCAAGGTTGACTACATGGGAGTCCAGCGACATAGCCATTATGCTAACTGCTGGTCCTTCAACATTTATTTTTTATATTGTGTGTTGTCTACTAACAAATTTTCTGGGTTTTTGTTTGTTTGGTAGTTTGTTTTAAAATCTCACAGTGTTTCATTTTGCCTTCATATTTAAAAAGAAAACAACAGGCTTTTTCATTGGATAGTGAATCTAGGATGATGGTACCACTTAATTATGTATGTCTCTTTCTGGCGAGCACACATCCCTTACAGCAAAAAACTAAAAATAAAGAAACAAAATTTTTTTTTTTTTTTTATTGGAGAGGTTTTTCACTATAGGGCACGTGTGCTCGCCAGACAGAGACATAGAGACAGAAAGTGAGAAATCACCCCTCTCACAATGTTTTATTTTGTCTTCATATAGAAAAAAAAATTTTTTTTGACTAGGCATGGAATCTAGGATGATGGTTTTCTTCTTTCTTTTTCTTTTTTGGAGAGTTTTTTTTTTTTTTTTTTCCCGTGGGGGGGGGTGGTC
>NW_006199316.1:1400437-1401110 GCF_000334495.1 Tupaia belangeri chinensis
AGACATAGAGACAGAAAGCAAGAAATCACCCCCCAGGGGGGATGGTCACGCCACAATCCCTTCTCCTCCATTCTCCTCTTGGGATCTTGGGCACGCATACACACGTGCCTGGCGTGAGTTCTAAGCCACCAGGTCTGGGACGCGAACCGCAGTCGACTACGTGGGAATCCAGTGACATAGCCATTACGCTAACTGCTGGTTCCCTCATTCATTTATTTTAATTTGACCAGAGAGAAAGAGAAAATGAGAGAGAGAAAGTAAGCCACCAGGTCCGGGACTCAAACCGTGGTTGACCACGTGGGAGTGTCCTGCGCCTCAGCCACCACGTCACCTGCTGGTCCTCAATAAAGAAAAATGAATGCATGCCTCCAGTGAGGAGATGTGTTAGGTAGAAGTATACCAGGTAAAAGGCTCAGTTTCTGGTCTCAAGGAACCTAAAGTATTTCTTTTAGCATTACCGATATTGTCATTATCTGGTAACAAATTTTTGTAGCTTAAAAAAAAAAACAATCTCACAATGTTTTATTTTGCCTTCATATAGAAAAAAAAATTTTTTTTTGACTAGGCATGGAATCTAGGATGATGGTTTTCTTCTTTCTTTTTCTTTTTTGGAGAGGTTTTTTTTTTTTTTTTTTTTCCGTTGGGGTGGGTTGCTCCACCAGACAACAAGGGG
>NW_006199316.1:1401209-1402767 GCF_000334495.1 Tupaia belangeri chinensis
TGGGTCCAGGTCTCAAACCGCGGCCAACTACATGGGAGTCCAGCGACATAGACATTACACTAACTACTGGTCCCAATGGTTTTCTTCTTTTAAGATGATACTGGTATCATGGCAATATCTCTGGCCTACACTGTTCTGATAATAGTTGGCTGTTCTGATAATAGTTGGCTGTCATTCTGGTAAAGGGTATGTGTGTTTTCTCCCTCTGACTGCTTGTAAGTGATTTTTCTTTTCCTTTATTTATTTATTTTTTTTAGCAGTTTAACCATGATGAGCTTAGACATGTTTTTCTTTGTGTTTCTCCAGCTTGGAAGAAGGTGAACTTCCAGGATCTGGGGTTGCTGTTTGTGATCACGCTGGCAACATTTTCAGCTAATATTTCTTCAGTTATGTTTCTTCCATCTGGAACTCCAATAATACATACGCTAGCGTTCTTGATACTATCCCACAAATGACCAAGCTTCCATTCATTTTTTTCAATCTTTTTTTCTCTGTTTTGTTTTATTTGTATGATTTCTGTTGGTCTGTTTTGTTCTTTCATCCTGTCTTCTTTTTTCCTTCAATGTTTTGTTAGTACATCAACATTTCACATTTTATATTTTGTTTTTTAGCTCACCAGACAGACAGAGAGAGACAGAGAGACAGAGAGACAGAAAGTGAGAAATTACCCCCCAGGGGGATGGGATCTTGGGCACGCACGCACACGCGCCTGGCGTGAATTTTAAGCCACTGGGTCCAGGTCTCAAACCGCGGCCAACTACATGGGAGTCCAGCGACATAGACATTACACTAACTACTGGTCCCAATGGTTTTCTTCTTTTAAGATGATACTGGTATCATGGCAATATCTCTGGCCTTCACTGTTCTGATAATAGTTGGCTGTCATTCTGGTAAAGGGTATGTGTGTTTTCTCCCTCTGACTGCTTGTAAGTGATTTTTCTTTTCCTTTATTTATTTATTTTTTTTAGCAGTTTAACCATGATGAGCTTAGACATGTTTTTCTTTGTGTTTCTCCAGCTTGGAAGAAGGTGAACTTCCAGGATCTGGGGTTGCTGTTTGTGATCACGCTGGCAACATTTTCAGCTAATATTTCTTCAGTTATGTTTCTTCCATCTGGAACTCCAATAATACATACGCTAGCGTTCTTGATACTATCCCACAAATGACCAAGCTTCCATTCATTTTTTTCAATCTTTTTTTCTCTGTTTTGTTTTATTTGTATGATTTCTGTTGGCCTGTTATGTTCTTTCATCCTGTCTTCTTTTTTCCTTCAATGTTTTGTTAGTACATCAACATTTCACATTTTATATTTTATTTTTTAGCTCTAGAATCTCCATTTGTTTTTTCCCCATAATTTCCAAATTTCTAACTCTCTACTAAATTCCCCATCTATTTACCTATTATTGGGTTGTCAGAAGAGTCATGGCACATTTCTGCATATTAAAAAAATGTCATGACTTTTTTATTTTCTTCTTTTTTGGGGGGAGAGGTTTTTGCTATAGGGCGCATGCACTCGCCAGACAGACAGAGAGAGACAGAGAGATAGAAAGTGAGAAAT
>NW_006199316.1:1402783-1418942 GCF_000334495.1 Tupaia belangeri chinensis
AGGGGGATGGTCACGCCACAATCCCTTCTCCTCCATTCTCCTCTCGGGATCTTGGGCACGCACACACATGTGCCTGGCGTGAGTTTAAGCCACCAGGTCCGGGACTCGAACCGCAGTAGACTATGTGGGAGTCCAGCGACATAGCCATCACCATAACTGCTGTTCCCAAAATGTGATGACTTTTCTGACAATCCAGTACATTACTTTTTTTGGGGGGGGGGCACGTAGACATTAACATTTTTATCATAGTTTTTAAAAAGCTTCTGTCTGCTAACTCCAGTATATGAGCTGTTTATAGATCTCTCTCTCTCTCTCTTTTTTTTTTTTTTTTGAGAGACTTTTGCTATAGGGCACATGCACTTGCTAGGAAAAAAAAAAGAGAGACAGCAAGCCAGAAAGTGAGAAACCACCTCTCCCCACTCCCGGGGGGGATGACCACCCTGCAATCCCTTCTCCTCCATTCTCTTCTCCGGATCTTAGGCATGTAGGGTGAGTTTAAGCCACCGGGTCCAATACTCGAACCAGGGTTGACTACATGGGAGTCCAGCGATGTAACCATTATGCCATCTGCTGGTCCCAGTTTGCAGATCTTTAAAAACTGATTCTACTTTTGAGTATGGGCATACTTTCCAATTTCTTCATAATGTGGAGTAATTCTTTTGTTTTGGTAGAGATGATACATTGAAGACATTCTGGATTCCATGGTGTTTCTTTGCAGAACAATTTTTGTTTGAAAGAAGGCTGTTATAATGCCGAAGGATAACCTTGGACTTAGGAAAGGTTTCTTTCATACCCTGCTGGGATACATCTACTCTGCACTTCTCTTAGTCCTAGGGGATTTCCTCAGTCTGAGACAGAATCTCCAAATTTCACCCAATAAGGGTTCAGTGAACAGTTGAGGTGTTTATCAAACCCAAATTTTATAGTTGGCACATCTCCAAATATCAAATTTGTCTCCCCGGTGGTGGACAGTAGCTAAAAATCTCCGCTCAGCAGTTTCAGTTTTCCAGTAATTATTTCCTCCTTGGATCTTGAAAGGCCCACCTATCCAAGCACAAGGGTCAACCAAATATTTGAAAGGTGTTTATACATAGATTGTTGCTCCCCACTTCCAAGATTTTCCCTTTTCATTTCTGGTTGCTCTGTCCATCCCAAACTCTTCAGGCCAAGAGTTCAGCTTGCCTTTTTAAATGTTTAGGAAAATATTTATTAAAAAATTTTAGACATTTATTTATTTACTTACTTATCTATTTACTCATTGTGATTTTCAAGCTGCCAGATTCAGACCTTGAACTGGGGTCAGCCATAGGGAATCCAGCACCTTAACCACCACACCACCTGCTGACTGCAATTTAAAAAAACCCACTTGCCACAATCATGTGTGTTTGTCAGAGAGAGACAATGAGGTTTCGAGAAAGTACCCTGTAATGGGCGTGGTCACACACCCCCAACCCCTTCTAGTCCATTTTCCATCCTGTTGGGATTGAGGGCATGCCTGCGCACATACAAGGGACCCATGTTTTATAAACTGCCATGGCCAGAATTCGAACCTCACTCAGCAACGTGGGATCCGGTTCCCTTAACCACAGTGCTATCAGGCCAACCGCCAGAAGTTCAGCCACTATCCTAGTGCAAACTGCTCAGAAGAAAAGCCATGCAGGTGTGGCTCTCAACCACGTTTTGGCATAGAGGTTAAGGTGGCTAGATTCCCACTATGGCCAACTGCATGGTTCGAGTCCTAGATCCAGTGGCTTGAGAAACATGCCAGGCATGCATATGTATGCAAAAATCCTGAGAGAAGAATAGAGGAGAAGGAACTCATTGCTTTTCAGGGACTTCAAATAATTATGGATTTTGGTTTGGAGCTTATATATTTTTCTTTGCTGAAGAAGATTTAGTTTGATACAACCTACTCCACCATTACTAGAAAGGAAATTTCTCCCCCTTCAAATTTGAGGAGGGAAAAACTCCAAAATCATATATATCATCTTCAGTCCAAGATGCACAGAAAACGTATAAGGTGGTGTGGTGGCTAAGGGCTCTGGACTCGCACATGGCTGAGTGTGGTTTGAGTCCCAAACCTGGCTGCTTGTTTCCTTACTTTTTCTCTCTCTCTCACACTGTCCTTCTCTGGTCAAAATAAAATAAATATAGTTAAAATAAAATAATTTTAAAAAGTATAAGGGAAAGTGTTGGCAACACTTGAACTGTATTTTTTTTTATTAATATGCACTTACATTTTTCTTTTTTATTATTATGAGTTATACATTTAATCGCGTCTAACCACTGTGTTTATTTCCAATGCTTTCTTCACTCTCACTTCACTCAGTCGAAGGGAATTCCTCACAGGGGCCCCACAGGGGAATTTTCTATTCCCCTCTCACCTCTCTCACGTCACCTCCTGCCACGCTTGCCCTTATGGGGACTATTCAAATGCTCTTTTGACTCAATGCCTTGGTCCTCATGGTTTCTTCTTCCTGAAATTCTTGTTCCAGACAATGGCATGGTTCCTACCTTGTCTGCTTTCAGTTTTAACTCGAATGCCAAGTTTTCAGTCAGAGCCCTTCCCCTTCCCTGTGTCGCTTAGAACTGTACCACACGCACACTTCCTGCCCGGCCGCTGCATGGCGTTTTCCTTCAGTGTCTTTGACTTTCTGTAAGTCTTTTCTCCACTGGGCTATATGCCCCAGGAAGGAAGGGATTTCAGCTTTCATTCTCTGGTATGCCTAGCATCGAGAACATTGACTCACGTAGCAGTGATCAGGAAATATTTTTTGAATGACCCTCGTTAATGGATGTAGCTGAGCCCCCCCTTCAGCCCATCCTTGCTTTCATCTCAGCAACTACGGGGTCTTCGGTTTCATTGCCAGTGCCTAAAGATACAGCTGACGTATCGCAGGTACTTGCTAGACATTGTTATGAATTACTACTACTGTTTATTATTCGTGTGGCAAGTTCAGGCGCCCTCAAAGGCAGGGGTCTTCTGTTGCTAGGTTGCATCACTGGTGTAACCGTAAGGCTTCAAACACTGCAGGGTATAAACAGCTCCTCAATGAACTTAATATGATTGACACAGGACACTACTTAGCTACCAAGTGCCGACCACACGTGTTCTGGGATGCTTAGTCTTCGTGAGCAGCCTTTGTTATCAGTGTCTTGCTATCAATGTCTCGCTAAGCTAGCCTGCATTCCTGGTTCCTTCTCCTGCCTTCTATGATGGCAGTCATTCATCCTCCCAACCAACATGCGTGTCTAAAACAGCCAGTGAACTCGGTGAGGTCGTGGGGGTCTGTGGCGCTGACAGCATAAAAGAGCAATGACAACTAATGTGGAAGCTAGAAAAACAAGCTGCAATCAAGACTGGACAACAGTAAGCCTGAAACTACAAAAAGTAAGCAGACTGAGAGCAGAACTTTCTAAGGCTCTTCAGTTCTAAGGAGAAAGAGATGTTTTACTTTAGATTTCAAAATAAAGAATCCAAATACAAAAAGTAAATAAGGCAAGCCATTAACATAATAGAAACAGAATGTACAAATTCCAAACCATGGGAGGAAGAGAAAGAAACACGAAGAAATCCAGATGAATATCCAACTGAAGGGGAGGGCGTGTGGGAATCAGAGGGGACAGGCTAAAATGCAAATACGCCTGTAACTACCCACATGGGTGAGTGATCACAGTGGTTTGAAGACCTATTAGATAAACTAATCAAAGAAGGTCTCTCTTAAGTAGTGATGTTTTATAATAATAGCAATTGCTTCTATAAGCTTTAGAATATGCTAAGCCCATGCTAAGTGTTTTATAGGTGGATTTGTTTAATCCTCACAACAACCTAATAAAATAAATGTTACTACTCCATTGAAGAAGCTGGGATACAGAGAAGCAGTTTGCTCAAGGTCACAGAGCCATGCTCTTAGCCCCCTCACCTTGCTGCTTGAAGATCCTAGCTGATATCAGACCTGTGAAATGGGTGGGGGAAGGTGACACAGCCCAGGCAGAGGGAAAAACAAGTTCCCAGGCACTAAAGTGAGGGAGAACTGGGCTCTTTCAAAGAAGAGAAGGCTGGCTGTGGCGAATGGAAGTAAACCAGGGCAGAATGTGGTCTGAGGCTGAATTCTGGAGGTGGGACAGGCCATACTGAGCAGCTTGCTTCCTCTCCATCAGGGACTGAGCTAAATGCCCATGGTGATCTCGCATTACATAATTTCTTCTTTTTTTTTTTTTTTTTAAAGAATTATTTATTTAATTTTATGTATTCATTTATTTATTTTAATGAGACCAGAGGGAGTTGAGAGAGAGAGAAAGAGAGAGAGAAAGAGAAAGCAAGCCACCAGGTCTGGGACTCAAACCGTGGTCGGCCATGTGGAAGTGTCCAGTACCCTTACTACCATACTACCTGCTGGTCCCCTGCATTACATAATTTCTTAATCCAATGATCCTGTAATGTATATTATTCTCCTTCCCATTTTGAGAGATTTTTTTGCTATAAGGTGTGTATGCTCACTGGAGAGACAGACAGAAAATGAGAAATCACCCTTAAGAGAAACAGCCACTCTGCAATCCCTTCTCCATTCTCTTCCTGGGATCTTGGGCATGCACACATACATGCTCAGCATAAGTTTTAAGTTGCTGGATCTGGGTCTTGAACCCCAGGCGACTATGTGGGAGTCCAACCATTATGTAATCTGCTGGTCCCCTGGCATGACTTCTAAGCTACTGGGTTCAGGACTCAAATTGTGGTCAGCTATGTGGTAGTCCAGTGACACAACCACTATGCCATCTAGGGCTCCCTTCCTTCCCGTTTTGCAGATGTGGAAAGTGAGGTTTAAGAGACCAAGTTGACTGGCTTAAAATACACAGCTATTAGGTAGAAGGGTCAAGTTTAGACCCAGTGGGTGCAGGCACCCAGGACCCCAGGGAGGGGAGGGTTGGGAAGAGGGAGCTGTGGCATGGTGAGACTTGGTTGAGGGTGCCTCTCTCTTTTTCTCGCTATGTATGATTTTATTATATATATATAAAATATGGATAAAAATTGACTTTTTTTTTTTTTTTAAGGGCAAGCACTGTGGTGTGCTGTTTAAGCCCTGTGCATGGGGAGTCAGATCCCACATGGCTGACCACAGTTCAAATCCTGGCCTTGGAGGTTTGAAAACCATACTCGGTGTATGTGCAGGGGCACCAACCGATTCTGGTAGGATACAGAACCGGAGGGAGGGGACTGCTGCATGACCACGCCCATCGGCAGGTGGGAGCATGCATGCTCTCTCTGGTGAGCACATGAGCCTTCCAGCAATTGGGGAAAAATCCAAAAAAGCAAAATCCAGGTGGGTCTGACTCCACAACCACACATGGCATCAACTCAAGCTAAGTACAACCATTTGTCCAAGAATAGCATCCACCTTCCCATAGAAGTGGCTGGCTAGAAATAGACAGTGCACCTACACTTCTTTCTTTTTTAAAGAATTATTTATTCAATTATTATTATTATTACTAAATTTTCTCTAGGGCATGTGCACTCACCAGAGAGAGAGAGAGAGAGAGCGAGCCACCCGGCCCAGGACTCGAACTACAGCTGACTATGTAGGAGTCCAGTGCCTTAACCAGCATACCACCCACTGGCTCCTGCACTGACATTTCTAAGAGGTTCCGCCGAGGCCCTAACTTGGAGATAAATGCCACGTGGGACCTCAGATCAGAGCCCGCTTGTCTCTAAATTCGGCTCTGTCCCAGCAAAGCCAGAGGGTCTTCATTTCTTGTCTCTGTCTACCCTTCGGTTCTGAAACAGGACCTGTGCCTCAGACTCGGGCCCGTGGTAGTTATGGCTCATTGCTTAGGAAAGTTATTCCCAGCCAGCTGGCCTGGTAACCTGTGTCTCCTATCTCTGTATCAGGCAAACGAGGTGCAGTCACATGACCAAGGATCCTGGTACAAGCGGACGAGGAAGACTCCAGTGAAACAAATGGAGTAGGGCATGGTCCCAGGTGGCTAGTTATGCCCCACACCCAGGGATGCCGAGGAAAGATGGCTGCAAACCAGCTATTCTAGAAACGCGTCCTGGGAGAACTGAGCCTAGGGGAAGGAATATGGAGAGAAGCTGCTTCTGTGGACCTGGTTTTTCTACAGACTTAAGTCTCGACTTTCTCTCTCTTTCCTTCTCTTTCTGCTTGGAGGAAAACAGCAGAAATACTGATAAATTGCCAACTAGGCGTGTCTGGAGACAGAGGACGTGGAGGCCTTTAGACAGGAGGCGAGCTATGGTGGCCTCTGCAGGAAGCAGACAGGCCTTGCCAGGCCCCAATCCTGAGGTCTCGGGTCTGTCTGAGTCCTGTCTGGAAGGCCAGGCCCAGGGGCCCTGCAATGCTGCTAACGCGGGGGTCACCCCTCCAGAAGGGAAACGTGGCCTCAAAGTACAAGGCAGGTCTGACCTCAGAGGGACAGTGACGGGGCCAGAACTGCTCTGATACCCTCTACTGCTTGGACACACCCAAACTGTAAACACCGAGGGGACAGTGCAGGGTTGCAAAGGACAAGGTAGCGGTGGGTGTCTTCTCTGAGGTCACTGTTCACTCTGACCTTAGGACAGAGCCGCAGAGTCTGACCTGCAATCCTTGTTTCTTTTCCCTAGAATTATTTTATTTAACTTCATTCATTCATTCCTTTATTTATTTATTTAAATTTGACCAGAGAGGGAAAGTGAGAAAGCAAGCTGCCAGGTCTGGGACTCGAATTGTGGTAGGCTATGTAGGAATCCATCGACCTTAACCACCATGCCACCTGCCGGCTCCTCCTGTATCTATGTTTGTGATACAACCAGTAGTACAACAGAACAACAGAAAAGATGTTCTCTCTCGTTTTAGTCTGCTATAGGGCATGTGCATCCTCAGGAGAGAGAGAATGAGAACTCCCCTCTCCCCACACCGCAGAGCAGATGACCGTGCCACAATCCTTTCTTCTCCATTCTACTTAGAGCATGCACATGCACACTCGTGCCTGGTGTGAGTTTTCTATAGGGCGCGTGCGCTCGCCAGACAGACAGAGAGAGACAGAGCGACAGAAAGCGAGAAATCACTCCCCAGGGGGGATGGCCACGCTGCAATCCCTTCTCCTCCATTCTCCTCTCGGGATCTTGGGCACGCACACACACGTGCCCGGCGTGAGTTTAAGCCATCAGGTCCGGGACTCGAACCACGGTCGACTACGTGGGAGTCCAGCGACATAGCCATTACGCTAACTGCTGGTCCCGCCGGTGTGAGTTTTCAAGCCGCGGTGTCTGGGATGCAAGCCGCACAGTCAGCCATGTGGGAGTGGCTGGCGACCACCGGGCTGGCCTGGAAGACGCTCTTTAAATGAGGTGTCCGATTCCTGCCTAGCGGTGTATACAGTAACGCACATGTTGAAGTGTACGCTCTTACTGGGTTGTCAGGAAAGCCATCGTGCGTTTCTGCATGGAAAACTACATCGTGGCTTTCCCCACAACCTGGCAGATTTGATGAACATTGAGTGAGAACATTACGAGGCCTCATTTGAAAACTGGGATAACAACCACCTTCTGCAGCTTCGTCTCCAACCCCCCTCCCAAGAGGGCTACCTGCCAAGCTCCACTTGGTTCCCTAAAGACCAGCTGCCCTGTTCCCTCCTGTGCCTTTACATTTTTTCTTCCACCAAAAATGCCACAGCCATTGTCCTTCTCTGTACCTTCACCTGCTAGAAGGTGACAAGTTGCTTTACTCTCTCGATTCCTCAGTTTTCTCATCTGTGAAATGGGACTCTAACGTCAGGTTTAATCACACATGATGAGTCATGCAGGTAAAGTGCTTCTCACAGAATCCAGTAACCTGTGGGCAGGAAGCATTATCTGTGCTGAGGATGAGTCTTAAAAACATGGTGAGGGATCAGCAGATGGCATAATGGTTATGTCGCTGGATTCCCACATAGTCAATTGTGGTTTGAGTCCTGGACCCGGCAGCTTAAAGCTCATGCCAGGCATGTATGTGCCCAAAATCCTGAGAGGAAGATGGAGGAAAAGGGACTATGTCATGGCCATCCCCCTGGGGGGTGATTTCTCATTTCTCACTCTCTGTCTCTCTGTCTCTCTCTGGTGAGCACATGTGCCCTACAGCAAAAATCTCTCTCTAAAAAAAACACATAGTGGGACCAGCAGTTAGCACAATGACTATGTTGCTGGACTCCCATGTAGTGGACCGCGGTTCGAGTCTCAGACCCATTGGCTTAAACTCACACCGGGTGTGCGTGCGTGCCCAAGATCCCGAGAGGAGAATGGAGGAGAAGGGATTGCGGCGTGACCATCCCCCCTGGGGGGTGATTTCTCGCTTTCTGTCTCTCTGTCTCTCTCTGTCTTTCCAGTAAGCGCATGGGCCCTATAGCAAAAACCTCTCGAAAAAACAAAACAAACAAACAAACAAAAAAAACAAAAAACAGAGTGAACTGGCCGGGGACATTCAGTGCATACTACAGAAAAGACAGACCTCTCATGCTCGACTTCCCCACTCGCACATGGGGCTGCTTAGAGGTTTCGGAAATGATTTTCTTCCCGATCCCTTCACTCTCAAATACTGACAGACTGGTGAGCAAAGTTTTATTTTCCTCCTGCTGCTCCTGTTTCAGATGTCCTAAACACGATACTGAAAGAGATAAAAGGGCTCCATGTTCGAACCCACCTGGCCGTGTGTTAGACAAGTTAAACGGGCTTATCACGCCAGAGTCTTCGTGTAGCTCCGTATGTACAGACCCAAGGAGAAAACAAAACCAAAAACACAGCATGGGACGCTCCCTGTGATTTACATGCAGAGCTAGAGGCTGCCCATCACTGGCGTGAGGCCAGGCCACTCGGACCTACGCACGGAACCGCCCAGTGTCTGCTCCCAAGAGCACAAGAGCTCTAAGTCCTTCCGGTCACACACGGGTGTCTTTACAACCTGCCCTTCCCGAGCCTGCCACCTCGGCCACGTGCAGCTCCCCTGATCATGCCGGCAGGGCAGAGGGGCTCTCTGTGGCTGAAATATCTCAGTCTCTCCTTCCAGTCCAGCCACCGGGCTCCCACACCACCCTGCGCCTCTCTGATCACTCCCAGTCCATCAGCTGAACCCTTTCTCCCGTCAGCTTCACACACTGTTCTCTAGACTCGGTTCCTACTGACCGATTTCCTTCTAAGGCCATGGCCTGTATCACGGGCATCCCCAGTGAGAGACTTTCCCGGCCACTCCGCAGGAGTTTAGCTCCCCAGACCCTTCTGTGGGGCCACAGTATCCCCAAACAACACCTTCCTGGGTTCTCAAAAGGGAACACTTGAGTTACGCCTTTTCTCCCCCAATGCAATGAACAAGAAGGATATTTACATTTTTATGCCCAAAGGGCCTTCCAAGAACAGCAATGATGCAAGCCTGTGTGTGCTGTGCAGGACCCTACACCGAGCTAAGTCCCCAAGCATGGCAAGTGACTTGTTCCTTCTTTTCAAACTCAACTGAGCCCTTTTGGTCGTAGCTATAACAATGCCCTTTTTTCTGAAGTAGCACATGCCACTCTTCCAATTTTAATAAAGTCCCTGCAGAGTTGGGAGGAGAAAAGATTTATTTGTTACCAATAACAAGGAACTCTAATATGGTCAATAGTATGAAATCAAAGCGGGCGGTTACATGCCAGTAGTGATTTTTCTACTCACAGTGAAGGGTTTTCAGCCTCTCTATGGCTCTAAACTACGTTTCTCAGAAAATACGTTCAGTATAATTTTAGTCTGACTTCAGAAATAGTCTTCCAGAAAAGGCACTAAGTCATGCCTGGCAGGTAGAGAACATTATCATTTCCATGGAAAGGAGACCTAAGATGAATTCATGAATTCAAATGTTGAAAGTGAGAAACAAGACAACTAGAAGAAAAGTGTCTTTTTATTTTAAAGTTTATTTACTTCTTCCATGAGGAAAAGAGACAGAGAGAGAAACAGAGACAGGGCTTAACTGCTATACCATGAGGCTGGTGCCACAGCCTTTTCATTTTTTCAACTCTTTTTTTCCTCACCCCAGTTACTCCTCATTTGACAGGATACCTCCACAATCCCTGGGGTTTCCTCTTCCCCAGATATATCACCATTGGTGATACACCAATGGGATTTAGATACACTTTCTGACACGTGTATTCCTAAAGCCTGGGGTACCATATTCTCTGTCTTCACTGCCAAGAAACTCCACTGACCGCCATGTTCCTAAGTTCTCATCACCAAGATCTTTTCCAGTGGGTCAGAATTAAGTCCACAGAGCGCTCTCAGTCGGCTGAGAGAGTAAACTGCCAACACAGCTAGAAAAGGACGCGCTGAACACTTGTTATGTAACTGAACTCCAAAACGTATCGGAGAGCTGAGACCTGCCCGCACCCTCACATCCTGCCACTGTCAGGTGGTATAAAGTTAGTAGGTTGGTGGGAAAGTCAGGGTGTATTTTTCTATGCAAAAATGCGCCAGGACTTTCCCAAAGACTTAATAGCAAAGAAAAATCCACAAGAAATGGCAGAAGGGAATGAGAATGGAATGAGGTACTTTACTCAACATCTGCTGGCCACCTCGGGTCGTATGAACACTGAGGATGCGGAACCTGCAGAACTAGTGCGGTGATGGGCCAGCTCACGGTGTGGCGGTTAAGGTGCTGGATCCCACATAGCTGACTTGGCAGTTTGAGTCCTGGACCTGGTGACTTGAAAATCACCCTGGGCATGTGTGTGTGCATGCCCAAAATCCCAAAAGGAGAAAGAAGAAGGGATTGTGATGTGGCCATCCTGCGGGGACTTAGGGGGGGATTTCTCACCTCTTTTTTTTTCTCTCTCTCTCTCTGTCAAGCATATGACAAGACAAAACAAAACAAAACAAAACAAAAAATTAGCGGTGGGGAGAAAAACTGGATTTAGCATGGGTTTCCCATGCAATTCATCCACGCAATCATTTAGAATCATGCTGAACTGGTAACAGCTTCCAATCACAAGACTGGCAGCATCTCCTAATTTTACTGAAGCGAGAACTGGGGCTCAAGGATCTGCTCCTTAAAGTCAGCACAAGTGGGGCAGCGCTGCTCACCCCCCACAGCCTCAGCCTGCACACAGGGCATCTTGAAGCTGCTCAGAGACTGGGGCCAGCCGAGGCCTGTGGTTGGGGCAGAGCTCTCAGAGGAGAGTCGGAGACACCTGTCCAGTACCCCGGCCTCTCCACTGGGCTTCCGCACATCACCTCCAAGTCTAACTCCGCAGACGACTCTAAGGTCCCTTTCAAGTTAGAACTGGAACGGGACATGCACTTGACGGCAATGCAGACGCCCGCAGAGTTACCAACTTTGAACTTGCAAGGCATTCGTACTACGCAGTTAGTAACATGCTTTAAGAATGAACAGTTTTGAGGTGGTTGAGGGCACTAAACTCCCTCATGGCCGACAACAACTTGAGTCCTGAAGCTGGTGGCTTGCCTTCTCGCTTTCCCTCACTCTCTCTCTCTGTCTCTCAAATTAAAAAAAAGAGAGAAAAAAAGGTAATAAAGTTAAAGAAAAATAATTCTTAAAAAAAGAATGAACAATTTTTCAGACACTGTTCTAGGTTGATGAGGATCTGACGACTAATAATGCAAACAAAATCCCTGACCTGACCGAGTAAGATTTGGGGGCAGAGAAAGGGAAGTGGGCAGAACTTGAAAGCTCAACTATTACTCAAAAAGCCCTGATTAGGAAGCTGAACTTCGAAAATGGTCAAAGGAGACTGTTTATCTGGAAAAATAAATGTTATTGAGAGCAGTTTTAAAAGATGGGCACAAAGTCCCATCAACCCACTCTATCAACCAAGAGGCTGGGAAGCCATGTTCCCTTCCCTCAAATCCAGGTGGGTCTGTGACTGCTTCAACCAACGAAGCCTGGCAGAAGTAACACTGTGAGACTTAAGTTTTTGTTGTTGTTGTTTCACTACAGGGCATGTGTGCCCTCACCAGAGGGAGGGGGGGAGGGAGAGAGACAGAAAGAGAAGGGGGAAGGTGAGAAAGCACCCACTGGGAGGATGACCACACTGCAGTCCCTTCTCCTCCATTCTCCTCTAGGGGATTCTGGGTACATATGCCTGGTATGTTTGTTTTTGTTTTAGGTTTTTGTCATGGGGTGCTCACTGGGGAGAGACAGAGAGAGACAGTGGGAGGGAACGAGAGAAATCACCCCTCAGAGGGTGTGGCCATGCCACAATCCCTTCTCCTCCACTCTCCTCTGAGGATTTTGCGCACTCATGCACACGTGCCTGGTCCAGCGTGTTTTTTAAGCTGATGAGTCTAGGACTCAGTCCACACTGGCACCCACTTGTGATCCATCCGCTTTAACTACCACACTACCAACTGGGCCACTATGTGACTTTTTTTTTTTTTTTTGAGAGGTTTTTGCTATAGGGCGCATGCACTCACCAGAAAGACAGAGAAAGGGAATAGAAAGCAAGAAATCAGCCCCCAGGGGGTATGGCCGCACCGCAATCCCTTCTCCTACATCCCCCTCTCGGGATCTTGGGTACGCACGCACACACGCCTGGTGTGAGTTTAAGCCACTGGATCTGGGACTCAACCCGTGGTCGACTACATGGGAGTTCAGTGACATAGCCATTACACTAACTGCTGGTCCCAGCCACTATGTGACTTCTAAAGGTTGGTCATTTAATAAGCCCATGGAGTTTCCATTTGGGCCACTAAGACATTCAGTCTTGGAGCTGTAGAGCCACTGTGTAAGAAGTCTGGTCACTTAGAGACCGCCATGCTGTAAGGAAGTCCAGATGGCAGTAGAGGCCCAGTGCACAGCCCCAGCTGTGCAGACCCTTTGAGCCATCCCAGTCCTGCTGACAGGTATAGGAGTGAAGACACTTTCAGGTGACTCCAAGTGTCAGCAGTCAATGGACTCTGAGCCATTCAAGCATTCCCAGCTGAGACCATAGATACTAAGGAACAGAAACAAGTCACACCGTGCCTGTCTGAATCCCTGACCCGCAGAATCTGTGAGCAAAATAAAGTGGTTGCTTTATGTAACTAAGTTTGGTTTTATTTATTTTTTTTTAAATGGTTTTCCATAGGGCACAGGCACTTGCCAGAGAGACAGAGAGAGGGAAAGTGGGAAATCACCCCCCTCCCCCAGGGGGGATGGCCATGCTGCAATCCCTTCTTCTCCACTCTCCTCCTGGGATTTTAGGTGTGCATGCCCATGTGCTCAGTGTAATTTTCAAGCCACCAGGTCTAAGATTCGAACCACAGTTGGCCATGTGGGAGCCCAGTACCTTAACTACCACACCACCTACTGGCCCCATGGGCATTCTTTATCAAGTCAAAAAAATATGTATCATGAAGCAAAAGTTAACTGGAACAATGGATGGAAATTGATAGTGAAGAAATATATCAATTATAGAAAAACATGAAACTATTTTGATTGCCTGTTATTCCACGACAAGGGACTCAATGCACTGTAACATTCTACCGATTGTTAAAAATAGTACTTTCTGGGGGCCAGCAGGTGGCGTGGTGGTTAAGGCTGACCATGACTCGAGTCCCGGACCTGGTAGTTTGCTTTCTCACTTTCCTTCTCTCTCTCTCTGTATCTCTCTCTCTGGTCAAATTAAAATACACGAATGAATAGATAAAATTAAATAAATAATTATTTTTAAAAAACATAGTGCTTTATCTACACATACCATAAAAGAAAATGCTGCAGTTCATAGGAAGAACAGGAGCAGCCCGAATGGCACTTAGGCCAGACACCACATTCAGCCTCGCTTTTCGGTGTGGGACTCACAGTCTCATGAGGCCATTCGGAGTGGTCCATGCAAGCATTTTTGCCTCTTTGCCTAGCTGCGTGATATGGGACAGGTATTCAGTAACTTTCCAAATGACCGATTGGGTCCACAGAGTTGAGAGAGAAGAGATTCTACAAAGCAAAAACCAGAGAGTGCAAGGTAATGAGGATGAGGACGCTGGGGAGAAGAGAGAGGGCTCCTTGACCCTTCCGTGTTCTCATGATCTGAAATGTTCCTGTCTGTGGAGCCTACTTCTTCAAACCCCAGCTCAACTGTCAACTTTCCTGGCAGCTTTCTCTGGCACTGCCCCACACCACGAAGAATTCATCACCTTCTTCTATGTTCTTGCAGCACTCTCCACAAACTTATCTCCTGTCTGAGTGCCTAACTCAGAGAAGTGGTTGTCGTGGAGGAGTCCCCATAATTAAAGAGGAGACACCTAACAGCACAGTCACACTGCCATGCCCTAAGAGCTGCCCACCAGTGTGGCCAGGTATTGCAGGAAGGAGATGAGGAAGTATAACAGAGCAGGTGGCACTTAGAAGTAGGCTCTGAACCTGAATTAAGATAAAAAGACTACATGGGGGAAAGTTCTGGGTTCCCAGAGAAGGTCTCCAGAGAGAACTACTGAACTAAGAGGTCAGACTTTCCCTCCCTACACTTGGGTGTCTCTGCTTCAGTAACTCCAGGTTCCCTTTGTAAACACCTGAGAGTGCAGTCTTCCCAATTATGCTAGTGACTTTCATCAAAAGGCACCTACCATCTGGGACCAGCAATTGGCTTAATGGCTATGGCGCTGGACTTCCATGTAGTCGACTGCGGTTCTAGTCCTGGAGCTGGTGGCTTAAATACATGCTGGTGTGTGTGCATGTGTGCGTGCATGCCCAAGACCCCGAGAGGAGAATGGAGGAGAAGGGACTGTGGCATGGCCATCCCCCCCCAGGGGTAATTTTGCTTTCTGTCTCTGTCTTTCTGGTGAGTACATGCGCCCTATAGCAAAAACCTCTCAAAAAAAAAAAGGGCACCTAACATTTAAACAAGCAAATCACTTAAAAATATGTCATTAATACATGAAAATATATTCAACTCAGTAGCAAGAAATCCAAATAAAAACAAGTAACTATTTTTTAACTTATCAAATTATCAAGTATTTAAAAAAATTATGTCTAGTGTCAAAGAAGAATGATAGAAACCAAAACTCCATCCTTTTTGGCAGTCAATCTGGTATGATGTGTCAACCCCCTTAAATAACTGAGCTCTGTGAATTAGAAAGTCCATTTTTAGACATTCATCCTAAGGATAAAAGTCTTTGCTCTAAAGATCAGCATAACATTACCTGCAGTAGTGGATAATAGTAAAGTATCTAAATAGCAGGAACAGAGAAGTCAAATAAATATGGCACTACCATTTTTTTTTAATTTATATTTTTGCTAGAGGGTGTATGTGCTCGCCAGAGAGACTTAGAGAGGGAGAGAGGGAAAGTGAGAAGTCACACCTCCCCACCCCCCGCGGGGGGATAGCCATACCAGAGTCCCTTATCCTCCATTCTCTTCTTGGGATTTTGCTCATGCACAGACAAGCACCCAGCATATTTTTCAAGCCTCCCGGTCCAGGGCTCAAACCACACAGCCAACCAAGTGGGAGCCACGCCTTACCCTCCACACCACCTGCTGACCCGGGCACTGCAATAATTTTAAGTTACCACCTGTAGAGTGCTAACAACGCGCCTGTTATTACGGCATTTAATTGCACAGCAATCTGCGGTAGTTATTGAGAGAATATTGAGTGACTTTCCCAATTGCCCTTCAGGTGGTAAACAGAACCCGCAGAGCGCGGGGATGAATCTACAACATGGAGACAGCCGTGACCGGGCTGGGCAGGGCCTCAGACTTACTGAGAAGCTGCAACAGGAGCCCTAACGCCCAGGTGTGGCCCTGCCCTGTCCTCCCCCCAGCATTCCCCAAGGAAGAGCAGAGATGGGAGAGGAGAAATCTTGGGTCCCTTGGCCTGGTAGTGCGGGCTCTGTTTTGGGGTGGTACTTTCTGCAGCACCATAGTAGGATTTGGGATGATCAGCTGTAGAGATTGGGGGTGTCGCAAAAATGCAGAAGAAAAGAAGGGAAGGGAAAGGGAGAGAAGGAAAGGGGAGGAAAAGAAAAGAAAGGAAACAAGATTTGGGGCAAGACATTTAAAAAATGACAATACCTGGTTAGTGCCTGCCCTGCACCGATCTGTACAGAGGAAGAAGAAATGGAGCGAGAAGGCAGCAGTGCTGGGTTCCCACTGACGGGCACGGTGTGAGTCCCCTGGGCCACGTGACCCCATAGAAATCGCTGGCCTTAGGCCCACCCGAGAATGCTGCTCCCTGA
>NW_006199316.1:1419734-1427260 GCF_000334495.1 Tupaia belangeri chinensis
TCGTCTGAAACCTCAATCAGTTTTTAGATACCTGCTCTGTGCTACCAATGCCTTTATTTCTGGGGCTACTGAAAAAGATAAAATTTTAAAAGGCACCTAACATTTAAACAAGCAAATCACTTAAAAATATGTCATTAATACATGAAAATATATTCAACTCAGTAGCAAGAAATCCAAATAAAAACAAGTAACTATTTTTTAACTTATCAAATTATCAAGTATTTAAAAAAATTATGTCTAGTGTCAAAGAAGAATGATAGAAACCAAAACTCCATCCTTTTTGGCAGTCAATCTGGTATGATGTGTCAACCCCCTTAAATAACTGAGCTCTGTGAATTAGAAAGTCCATTTTTAGGCATTCATCCTAAGGATAAAAGTCTTTGCTCTAAAGATCAGCATAACATTACCTGCAGTAGTGGATAATAGTAAAGTATCTAAATAGCAGGAACAGAGAAGTCAAATAAATATGGCACTACCATTTTTTTTAATTTCTATTTTTGCTAGAGGGTGTATGTGCTCGCCAGAGAGACTTAGAGAGGGAGAGAGGGAAAGTGAGAAGTCACACCTACCCACCCCCCACGGGGGGATGGCCATACCAGAGTCCCTTATCCTCCATTCTCTTCTTGGGATTTTGCTCATGCACAGACAAGCACCCAGCATATTTTTCAAGCCTCCCGGTCCAGGGCTCAAACCACACAGCCAACCAAGTGGGAGCCACGCCTTAACCTCCACACCACCTGCTGACCCGGGCACTGCAATAATTTTAAGTTACCACCTGTAGAGTGCTAACAACGCGCCTGTTATTACGGCATTTAATTGCACAGCAATCTGCGGTAGTTATTGAGAGAATATTGAGTGACTTTCCCAATTGCCCTTCAGGTGGTAAACAGAACCCGCAGAGCGCGGGGATGAGTCTACAACATGGAGACAGCCGTGACCGGGCTGGGCAGGGCCTCAGACTTACTGAGAAGCTGCAACAGGAGCCCTAACGCCCAGGTGTGCCCCTGCCCTGTCCTCCCCCCAGCATTCCCCAAGGAAGAGCAGAGATGGGAGAGGAGAAATCTTGGGTCCCTTGGCCTGGTAGTGCGGGCTCTGTTTTGGGGTGGTACTTTCTGCAGCACCATAGTAGGATTTGGGATGATCAGCTGTAGAGATTGGGGGTGTCGCAAAAATGCAGAAGAAAAGAAGGGAAGGGAAAGGGAGAGAAGGAAAGGGGAGGAAAAGAAAAGAAAGGAAACAAGATTTGGGGCAAGACATTTAAAAAATGACAATACCTGGTTAGTGCCTGCCCTGCACCGATCTGTACAGAGGAAGAAGAAATGGAGCGAGAAGGCAGCAGTGCTGGGTTCCCACTGACGGGCACGGTGTGAGTCCCCTGGGCCACGTGACCCCATAGAAATCGCTGGCCTTAGGCCCACCCGAGAATGCTGCTCCCTGATTGAGTGGACCCCAGCTTGGGGAGGACCCCACAGGAGGGGTGACATAGCCTGAAAGAGACGGAAACGTCATACCAGTCTCTTCTCCAGGTCTGGAGACCACACAGTGAGGAAGGCTGCCCTCCAAGAATGCACAGGGCAGGGGGTGCACACACAGGCCATGTGGTCAGGCAGCAGTTAGGACCACCAGCATTAGAGACCCGTGTCCCTCGAGACCAGAACAACCAGAGCCTAGAGGAGCACAGGGAAGAAACGTCAGAGAGCAAGGGCATCGCCTCCACCTCTGCTCACTCCCAGGTGAGACCGGGGCCGGGGAGAGGGACGAAGTTAGCCAGCCTACCCTCTCCTGCTCTGCATCCCCAGAGCCGAAGGGCTGGTCAGTAAAAGGTGGAGGGAAAGCTCTTAGCGGACACAGCGGATGTCCAGAGAGGGATTTCAGCAGCCCGAGCACTGTGAAGCGTACGCTCTGCCTAAGGTACTGGGTCGTCGGAAAAAGTCAGGATGCATTTTTGTATAGAAAAACACACCACTTCCATTTTGTAAAATATGAGGTTGTCTTCAAAATGTTCATGGAAAATATGTATAGAGGGGGGGGAGGAAACCATCCACAGCTTTCAAAAACTTTCTGCACCAAAATAAACTCATACTTTAATTCCATTTTCTCATTTTGAAGTTCCTCATACAAAGCTCCTATCAACAACAACAAAAAAGACTACGAAATATGCTAAAATGTTACTGTTTAGGCTTGGCAGGATCATTGCAGGTGTCTGTTATTAATACTGCTACTTTTTTTGTTAACATCTGTGTTTACAATATCTTCATTGTAAGAGTGAAGTTTAAGTACTATAAAAAAATTTCAATTTTCATAGCCTAATCAACCTGCTAGTAAAAAAAAAAAAAAATCACAATTTGAATTCAATTCCTGCTCAAGCTTTTTCTTCTCCAAAGAAAGTAACCAATCCTAAAGTCATACTCAAAACTTAAAAGCATATAAATGAGCCAGCAGGCATCATGGTGTTGGGATGCTGGACTCCCACACCCACATGGCCGACCACAGCTTGAGTCCTGGACCTGGCGGCTTGCTTCCTCATTTTCCTTCTCTCCCTCCCTGTCTCTCCCTGTCTCTCTCTTTGGTGAGCACATACAAAAATTAAAATGACAATAATAATAAATAAAATTAAGAAAACAAAAATAAAAATAGAAACTACTGGCCAATCAATGGTCAACCACCAACCACCACCCTGGACGACCGACCACACTAGACCAGTCCCTTCTGGGCTCCGACAGCACTGGTTTTTGCCATTGGTGTGGCAGGTACTGCCCAGCATTAAAATTCAAGCTACTTCTAACAAGGTGAAAACTCGGAGATAACTGATACGTATACTGTGGATGCCCTCCCTCTTTACTTTTTTATTTTTTGCCATAGGGTGCATGTGCTTGCTGGAGAGAGAGACAAAGAGAGAGACAGTGAGAAATCACCCCCTAAGAGGGATTGCCACATTACAATCCCTTCTCCATTCTCCCCTTGGGATTTTGGGCATTCATGCATATATGCCCTAAGTGTTTTTTTAAAGCTACTGGGTCTAAGACTTGAACCACGGAGTCAGCCATGTGTATCAAGCACCCTAACCACTGTGCCACCTGCTGACACCTCCTTTTATTAATTAGCAGAGGGTGTGTGCCTTGCCAGGGAAGGGGAGGGGAGAAAGCACTCCTCAATGCATGTGGTCATGCCACCATCTCCTCTTCTCCACCCTGTCGGGATTTGGGGTGCACACGTACCTGGTGTGCTTCTCAAGCCACTGGGGCCAGGACTCCAACCGCAACAGGCCATGTGGAATCCAGACTCCCTTAACCGCTAGGCTATGGAGCTGGCCTGAGATGGGTATTCTTGACACGGTCTCTCTGTGTCAAGACCCTCCTGCCCCAGCCGCCAGGTGGCTGGGATTGCAGGAACACACTTCTAGCTTTGGCCTCTTCGCCTCTTCACGTTGGTATGAGAACGTAACCCAGGCCTCCTGGGTGGCTCCCACACTCTCAAGCAGTGACAATACCTGTGTGCCACCACAGTGGGGCTAAGTTCTTCCTTTTTAAAGGCTGAATCATATTTAATTGTGTGAATATACTATGCCGAGTTCTTTCCTTTATCCACTGATAGGTACTGGAGCTGCTTCCAGATGAGTCTTAAAAATTTTTAAGTGACACAAAATAACTGCACATTTACTGGGTACAGCATGTTTTGAGACATATAAAAATGTGTAATGATAAAGTGCATCACCTTAAACACGTACCATTTCTTGTGTTGAGAACATTCTCAATCCCCTCTTCTAGCTATTTTGAGATATACAATCAATGATGGTTAACAACGGTCCCCCTGCTGTGCCACAGAACTGGAACTTTTCTCTTGTGTAACTGCAATTTTGTACCCAGTAACTAACCTCTCCCCACTTGCCCTTCCCACCATCCATCTCGGCCTCTGATAATCACTATTCTACTTTCCACTTCTATGATATCAACTGCTATTTTTTTAATTTGCCGGAGAGCATGTGTGCTCACTAGAGAGAGAGAGAGAGAGAGAGAGAGAGAGATGGTGTGTGTGTGTGTGTTTATGAGAGAGAGAGAGAAAGAAAGGAATCATCCCCTCCATGGGGAATGATCATGCCACAATCCCTTCTCCTTCATTTCTCCCTCCTTTTGGAGATTTTGGGCACCCATGCACATATGCCCAGCATGTTTTTCAAGTTGATGGGTCTGAGATTTGAACATGCAGTCTACAATGGGGGATCCAGCTGCCTTAACCACCAGGTCACTGGAGGTTCCAAGAACAACTACTTTCTAAAAAGTTTCTTTAGTTTCTTTTATGAGGGTGAGAGGTCTTCTATGGAGACCATGAGAGGGTCTCACCACACCACCATTCTTCCCCCAGCTAGCCAGGATCCTGGGCAGGGCGCCTGGTGTGTCCAGGCTGACCTGGGATCCAATCCCAGGCTCCAGACCAGTATAGTAACACCGCACCACCTGCACCACTGTGGATAAGCCGACATCCAATTTTTCAGCTTCTACATATAAATGAGAACATGTGGTATTTGTCTTTCTGGGCATGGCTCATTTCACTTAATATAATGTCCTCGAGCTTTTTCTGTGTTGCCACAAATGGCCAGACAATATTCCATTATGTATGACTAAGCATCATTTGCAGAAATGCAAATCAAAACCACAGAGATGCATCATCTCACCCCGGTCAGGATGGCTTCTCTTGAAAAGACAAAACAACAAATGCTGGCAAGGATGAGGGAAAAGGGGAACTCTTCAGAGACACTGTTGGGGGAACGTAAATTAGTACAGTCACTATGGAAAACAGTACGGAGGTTCCTCAAAAACTAAAATATAAACACCGATGACTCAGCAATCCCACTACTGGGTATGTACCCAAAGGAAAGGCAATCGGCACATAGAGAGACATCTGCACCCCCATGCTGCTTTTGTTTACTTACTTCTTTTATTCGTGATACACTGTGTACACATGCATGAGAGAGAGAGAGACAGAGACAGAGAGAGAGAGGATCACTTTCCACAGGAACTGGTCACATCACGAGTCCCTCAGCCCTCCACCCCATCAGATCTTAGGCACTCACATGCATGCCCAGAATGGCTCAGGAGGACCAGGCTCGGGATTTAGACGGCAGTTGCCTTGTGGGATCCAGCTTCTCTTAGGTAGAACATCACCGTCACACTGCAGCCTTGGCCCTCCCACATCTAATGCAGCACCGCTCACGAGGACTGAGACAGGATCTGAGCGTGCATCACAGCAACCGCTCACGAGGGCCGAGACACGACCTGAGCGTGCACCGCAGCGCCGCTCACGAGGGCCGAGACACGACCTGAGCGTGCACCGTAGTGCCGCTCACGAGGGCCAAGACACGACCTGAGCGGGCACCGCTCTCTTAGGTAGAACATCACCGTCACACTGCAGCCTTGGCCCTCCCACATCTAATGCAGCACCGCTCACGAGGACTGAGACAGGATCTGAGCGTGCATCACAGCAACCGCTCACGAGGGCCGAGACACGACCTGAGCGTGCACTGCAGCTCACGAGGGCCGAGACACGACCTGAGTGTGCACCGTAGCTCACGAGGGCCGAGACACGACCTGAACATGCACCGCAGCTCACGAGGGCTGAGAAGGGACCCAAGTGCACACTGCAGCATCGCTCATGAGCCTAGCTAGACACAGAATCGTCCTGACTGTCCATTCAACAGATGTAGGAAAACCACTGAGGCATTTTGCTCCAATGACAAGAAGTGACAAGCAGCTCAGTGAGGAGAAGCTCAGGAGACTGGTCTTGGCTTAGCGCCATTGCTTAATGTCATAAACATGATCAAAGAATCAATCCAGTGATCGGGACCACAGAGCAGAAAGCTGCTAACAAGAATTTCCATGTGGCTATCTCTACTGGTAACTGGTATCAGATAGAACGTTAATTTACACACTCAATGTACAGGAACAAGCAGCCTGTCGGCGTCAGGGAGTCTAGAAGCTGGCCTTGAGGTCACTGCTGTTTCTGAAGGCCTCCCAGGGCTTCAGAAACGCCATCTTGCCCAGTTCCCCAGGTCAGAGTGCACCCCCAATCCTCCTGCTCGCCGCCCAGAACCCTGAACTGATTTTAGGTCCTTGTGCACCGCGTGGTGCGGGTGCTCACCACGGCGCCAGCCAGCACTGTTCGTGGGCCTCTGCCTGGATGGCCTTCTTCACTCGGCTCACTTCAGCAGGGCCCTCTCTCTAGGAAGTCCACTTCTTTCTTTCTTTGTAGTCCTAAGACACTGACAGTGTCACCATTAGAATTTGTCACCATTAGACCTATCCTAAATGACTGGCTGAAGGACATTCTCTAAACAGAAGGGAAATGATAAAAGCAGGACCCTTGGAGCGTCACCAAGGAATAAGGACATGGTAAACAAAAACAAGTAAACACCATAGGGTTTTCTTCTCCTGAGTTTCTAAAATTATGTTTGATGATGGAAGCCAAAAGGATACATTGTCAGAAATAGAAAATATTTACTATACTGATGAGGGCAAAGGAACATAAAGGGAGGTAAGGTTTCTTTTTTTAAAAAACTACTTAATATTATCTTTTATTATTAATTTAATTTGACCAGAGAGAGAGAGAAAGGGGAAGTGGGAAAGCAAGCCCACCAGGTCTGGGACTTGAACCATGGTTTACCATGTGGGAATCTGGCACTGTAGCCATCACATCACCAGTAAGGTTTCTATAGCTCACTCAAACGTGTAAAATTATAGCACCAAACAGACTTCGTTGAGGGGCCAGCTGGTGGTGCGGCAGTTAAAGCTGCTGAAACCTACATGGCTGACTTCATGACATTAGTCCTAGACTCATTAAAAGGCAAGTGGTTAAGGTACTGGACTCCCATATGGGCAACTGTGGTTCGAGTCCTGGACCGAGCAGCTTGAAACTCATGACAAATAAATAAATGTGCATAAACCAAACAACAGAGTTTCAAAGTACTGAAACCAAATGTATCTCCACACAGTTGGAAACCAAAGAACATATTTTAAAATAATTCATGGGTCTCAGAGGAAGTGTCAAGAAAAAAAAATTTTTTTTGAGAGGTTTTTGCTATAGGGCACGTGCACTCGCCAGAAAGACAGAGAGAGACAGAGACAGAAAGTGAGAAATAACCCCCCAGGGGGGATGGCCACGCCGCAATCCCTTCTCCTCCATTCTCCTCTCGGGATCTTGGGCATGCACGCACACACGCCTGGCGTGAGTTTTAAGCCACCGGGTCTGGGATGCGAACTGCGGTCGACTACATGGGAATCCAGCGACATAGCCATTACACTAACTGCTGGTCCCAAGAAAAATATTTTTTAAGAATTATTTTTTAATTTAATTTCGTCATTGTCATTATTTTATTTATTTAAGTTGACCAGAGGGAGACAGAGAGAGAAGCAAAGTTCCAGGTCCGGGACTCAAACTGTGGTCAGCCACATGGGAGTCCAGCTGCCTTAACCACCATGCCACCTGCTGGCCCCAAGAATATTTTTTAAAAATTCAAAAACGAACAAGGCACA
>NW_006199316.1:1427275-1432443 GCF_000334495.1 Tupaia belangeri chinensis
AAGAAAGAAAATACAACGTATTAAAATTTGTAGGGTTAAGTTAAAGTAGTGTTAAGGGGAAATTTTATAGCACACAAAAAAATACATGAGGTAAGAGGAAAAGTCTCAAATCAGTAATTTAAGCTCCTATAACAAAAAGTTAGAAAAAGAAGGATAAAATAAATCTAATGCAAATGTTAGAAAGGATATAATAAAAGCAGAAAAAAAGATAAAATCAATGAAACAAACAGCTGGTTCTTTAAAATGCCCAATAAAATGGACAAATCTCTAGCAAGATTGAGAAAATGAGACAGAAAACAAAACTCAACATCATGCACGAAGAAGGGGACAGTGTTGCGACCCGCTGGCTTCGAGAAGATATTTGTTCACTTAGGTTAAATGGATCAATAGCTTGAAAACATAAACTACTATAATTTGCCCAATATGAAATAAAGAATTTGAATAGCTATTAAACAAATTGAATTTGCAATTTAAAAAATTCCTAACAATAACATTTCCAGGCCCAGATGGGTTTATTTGGAGAGTTCTTCACGATAATTAAAGAATTACACCAATTCTACGCAGTCTCTTCAGAAAAGAGATGAGGAAATATACCTCAGTTCAGTTGTTGAAGCTGGTATTACCCTGATACCAAAACCAAACAGGGACAGTAAAAACAAAACAAAACACAGGCCAGGATTTTTCATGAATAAAGACCCACAAATCTTTATCAGAATAGTACAAACATAAAAATCACGAGCCAAATAGTAACAAAAACTTTGTCATCTATAGAAAGAACGACATACTGTGATCAGCTAGCGTTCATTCCAGATATTCAAGTTTGTTCCAACATTCAAAAATCAATGCAATCAATAACGCAAACCACGTGTCAACAGGCTTACGGAGAAATATAAATTCATGTAGAGTAAGCTCCTGACAGAATTCAACACCCATTCATGATAAGAAGCATAAAGTGAGAACTTCAATGTTCTATTAAATAAATAAATAAATAAATAAAAAATAAAAACCCTGTAGCTAGGACCAGCAGATGGTGTAGCAGTTATATTGCTGGATTCCCACATGGCTGAATGCAGTTTGAGTCCTGGACCGCTGTGGCACCTTGAAGCTCATGCCAGATGCGTGTAAGTGCGTGCCCAAGATCCCAGAAGAATGGAGGAGAAGGGATATTGCAGCATGACCATTCTTTCTGGGGGGTGATTTCTCACTTTCCCTGTCACTGTCTCTGTCTCTCTCTCTCCAATGAGCCCACATAGCCTAAGGCAAAAACCTCTTTAAAAAACTCCAAAAAAACCTGTAGCTAACATTATGTTCTATGGCAAATAAATACCTGAGTGAATTTCTCCTGAATTTAGGACCAAGATTATAAGATAAAAACTTTGGGACAAAATAAGATGACTTTGGGCAAGTCACTTCCTTTGTCATAGGGCTAAAAGGATTAAATTAAGAGATCAGTGGCCAGGGCCAGCAGGTGGTGGGGTGGTTAAGGTGCTGGATTCCCACATGGCCGACCACTGTTTGAGTCCCAGAACTGGAGGCTTGCTTTCTCACTTTTCCTCCCTCCCTTCCACCTCTTTCTCTCTGTGTTTCTCACTGATGGGCACATGTGCCCTACCACAAAATAATAATAATACTTAGAATAAATAAAATTAATTCTTTATAAAAAGAGACCAGAGGTTGAAGTACAGTGTATGGTACAGAGTGCATGCCCAGCGGATGGCTTATGAAATACTCTTAAGATTGTGACAGTGTACATAGAGAAATGCATACCAGAAGATATTAAGATGATAGCTCTTGGGGCCAAGAGGGGCTGTGGTGGTTAAGGAGTTGGACTCCCACATGGCTGACACTGGTGCAAGTCCCAGACCTGGTGACTCGAAATTCACACCATATACCCGAGCATGTGTGTCCAAAATCCCCAGAGAATGGAGGAGAAGGGAATGTAGCGTGGCCATCCCCCCTGGAGGGTGATGTCTCATTTTCTCTCTGTCACTCTGGCAAGCGCATGTGCCCAATAGCAAAAATGTCTCGGGGGGGGGGCAACATAAAATAGCGGTCGGGGGGGGGGGGGAATGATAGCTCGAATGAGTTTTGGTAAAAGATTAAATGCGGGACAATAGGCAACTTTGCGTTGACTGGGGGAATTTCGACGAGAGATGCCCAGGTAACAGCCAGATATGCAAGCTCAGCGTTCAGAACACGACTCTGGGATGAAAACTGAACTTGAGAATAAGCAATATGCCAAGGATGACTGAGGCCAGGATGCACGCCGAATGGCCAAGCAGAGGTTCCCAAAGCCACTCTAGCTGTGAAGGAGCTTCAGCCTCTCAGGACGGGGTAAAGGAGGCTGATCAGTTAGCAAAGGTGATCTGGAGCTGCCAGAGACGGAGAGAAACCAGGGGAAGGTGTGTCAAGAGTGGGTGGTCAAAGCTGTTACTGCAGCCAGTAACAAGTGTAGCCCTGGAGAGAAGGAGAAAGCCCAGGAACAGAGGGCTGTGATCCTGAGGGGGAGTTCTGGTGCACGGAAGCACGCTGCCTTGTCACTGGGAAGGAAGAGGCAGAGGGGACATGGCAGATTCATGACAGAGAGGGTAAGAATCTGAGCAGGTAAGAGCAGAGCAGGACTAGCTCAGCCTTAAGTGGCATCTCTACTTTAAGACGAGGAGGAAAACACAGAACCACGCACACAGAGGTGATTCGGAAATGTCGCAGTATGTACAAACTTCCTGATCACTTCCACTTCTACCGCGAGGAAGACAGTAAGGTTACCTGCTAAAACTGAAGGGCCTGCTTAATTTGAATTCCCAGAACCTCATCCAGCGCCTGACATACATACATTAAGGAAACTTATTTAATAAATAAAACTTAAAAATACCGTTTCCTTAATGCAATTGTTTATTAGAATCAATACACAACTTTCTTCAAAATTAGCCACAAGGGGGCAGTATGGCTAGTGTCTTACTCCCTAAACCTTTTGACAGTGAAATTAACAGAAAACTACAGGACAATGTATGTCATGTTTCTCCCCCACAAACATCCTTTATGTGTACGTGTACACAGCACACACACACAGACACACACACACACACACACACGCACACACACAACGGAAGCGCTGTTCCTCCTGCCAACTTCTCATTGCAAAACATATCATGATACCCCAGGGACAATATTCAGCATTTTCCATAGTCATTTTTTGTAATTCCTCTAGGACACAGCAAATACTGGACAGATCCTTTACACTTTCTTATGATTAATCAATTAGAAAAGCACGATGGGAAAAAAAATATCCCTGGTAACATTCGCCATAGCTTCTTCCAAGTTGTTTTGCCCTTATGCCTTCTCCTCCCCCAAATTAAATGAGGTTTTAAGAACTAGTTTCAAATAGCTGTAATCTATTTAATAAACTACTCCCCCCATTATCTCAGATGACACATTCTTACAATAAAGACTTACCCATCTGCAGTACTTCATGTAAGTATGAATACCAGAATCGGTAATTTGGGGGAGGGTAGAGAGTGTTTAGCATCGGGGCTGGTAAATATTTCTGCCCAAGTTTGGTTCAAATGAACTCGGGTCTCTAACCCAAGGACTCTTGCTCTGGTCTCTAAGCCAGAGGAAACCTGCAGTCCTGACTTCCACGAGGGAGCAGAAATTCTCCATGCTTACAGAAAAAAAGAAAGATGTCAAGGCAGGCTGTTCCCCAGAAGTTCCGGGGTACCTGGATGGGCTCACCCCCAACAAATGGATTTCCACGGAGGGACAGGTGGGCAGCCAGTGCTGGGGGACCATCCACGCTACCCTGAGAAAACCTGTTGCTGGTTTGGTGGCCGAAGCTGTTAAAGAGAGAGGCTGAGGTCAACAGATGACTCTGGGGTGTCAGTAGTTCACATGCGTGAAAAAGGTGCTGGACCCCAAACCCTCTGAACTCGTTTATTTTGAGCTAATGTTGTTCAGGACAAAAACACCCATAAAATTGGTCAGGAAGAGTGTCTGGAGTGATAGCATGAACAGTCACCAGTCACATGTAGATACAGTAGCAAAAGATTTGCACATTGTTTCAAAAGTGAAATTTCAAGGTTATCTAGGATAGTGTTCTAATTTGAAAATTAAGGGTTACTTTTTTTTTTTAACTGGACATGATTCCACTAGCTGGTCTGGTAGCTATATTGCTTTGATAGGTCATTTCTAGAAGCTGTTTGAAAATATATTTGTAAAAATGTGAATAGCAAATTACTTTTCCTTAACCATAATTTAGAATTCCAGTTTTCCTAAGGAACTGATACGGGTCCTGAAGAAGGACAACGTTTCTTCCGCAAAGGTGGTAAGTGAAATTTCAAGGTTATCTAGGATAGTGTTCTAATTTGAAAATTAAGGGTTACTTTTTTTTTTTTAACTGGACATGATTCCACTAGCTGGTCTGGTAGCTATATTGCTTTGATAGGTCATTTCTAGAAGCTGTTTGAAAATATATTTGTAAAAATGTGAATAGCAAATTACTTTTCCTTAACCATAATTTAGAATTCCAGTTTTCCTAAGGAACTGATACGGGTCCTGAAGAAGGACAACGTTTCTTCCGCAAAGGTGGTAACACTGGTGACAGGGACACCCCCGGGTCTCAAAACTGTGATGGCCACTTCAGGACCTCGCCTGTAAAAAGACGTTAAAGCCATGTCCACTTTCAAAGTCACGTGTAACCCTAGGTGATCTAAGTGAGAGCCCGATTTCATTGACACCAACACTCCACTTCCCAACAACACTTCCTTTGAAAAACAGAATGTCACTTCCTCAGCCCAGAGGCCAGAGGCCCTTGGTTCTGATCTGGGGAGCCAAGACAGGAAACGGGTGAGCTTCTGCCTCCCCCAGGGATAGGGCAGCGCCGGCAGCCTCCAGGCCAGGGCGAGGCAGTGCTCCCGGGGTGCAGCTGGAGACCGGCTCGCGCCAGGCCGTGGGGTGACCCGGGGACCAGCTCCACAAACCGCGCAAGCTGGGCATCTGCGGGGAGGCTAAAGGCCGCCCTCCTCAGGCTGCCCCAGGGCTAGAACCTCAGTAGCTGGCACCATCTTGTACTTCGACCTCGGCGCGCAAGGTGTCCTCTGCTGAGAACATTTTTAAAAAGGATTAAAAAAAAAAAAAAAAAAAAGCCAGAACTCCTCCCCGCCCACAACAAG